>NC_080100.1:9528560-9831590 GCF_950005125.1 Chionomys nivalis | reverse complement strand
TTCTCGTTCAAGACCTTCGGAGTCTCCACTCAGGGGGAGCCTGCTGGGCTGGCCAATGCTGGCCTCAAGGGCCAGGCTGCTGCTCGGGGGAGGCAGTGAGGGGCTGGGAGCAGACATACCTGACATCTTGTCTGCCTCTGCCTGGCTTGAGGCTGCAGAGGAGACCAGCATGGGGGGGTGGTGTCTGACAGGCTGTGGAATCCTGGAGGGCCTGCTCCTGCTTGAGCCGGGGCCGCTGCCACAGCTGCTGGGGCCACTGCCATGGCCGCTGCCACCGCTGGAGGCCCCGCTGCCACTGCTGCCCCCGCCCCCGCCGCTGCTGCCCCCGCTGCCACTGCCGCCGCCCCCGCTATGGTTCCTCTGGTACTCGATGGGTGATGTCAAGGCTGTAACCAAGCAATTCAACAGAAGAAGGTCAGTCAGGATACCAAGAAAATTCTAACCGCAGAGTATAGAAAAAAGTCATATACAATGAAATGGAAGTACCGGGCTTGAGAGTTAGTGAGCTAATTCAGGCAAATGCTTATGGTCACAGGAGCCTACTTGGACCACAGGGGTCCAGATAATTGGTCAACCAGAGAGTTAGAAAGCAGCCTGGGGCAAACAGTATGCAGATTACAACTGGGCTAACAGTGCCACCCACTGAGAGTCTCTGTTCCTGACTTCAAAATGTCCTATAGAGGGTTTTCTTGAGACAGGAGCATCACAATGTCTCCCTGGTTTAGGCTTAGGCACAGGACGTGACTATGCAGAAAAGGCCACAGTGAGGACTGGTTCAGTAAGCAGTTAGCTCCCTACTGTAGTCTCCACCTCTTTCATCCACCAAGCTAAAATGACGGCAGAGCTGGTGGTCACGGGGACTGTTGCAGAGAGGAAGATGGCAGTTAACAGCTATGGGCTTCTCTACAATCACATGAGATAAGTCTTAGTCTGTCTACAGGCAATGGAAACCACATGGCATTCTACACAA
Organism: Chionomys nivalis; assembly: GCF_950005125.1. Taxonomy (NCBI): domain Eukaryota; kingdom Metazoa; phylum Chordata; class Mammalia; order Rodentia; family Cricetidae; genus Chionomys; species Chionomys nivalis. Next base: position 9,830,620 of record NC_080100.1, on the reverse strand, counting down.
ACTATCCCCCTACTAATCTGCAAAAGAGATATGGTGGACAGCAAGTTCTGTTGCATGACCAGGAAATGAGCACTAAGAAGCAGAAACTTGTACGTTAGAGAGAGAAGATGCAGTTGGTAAGAGGATACATCACCATTTAAAAAGTTGCGCTGGTTTTCTAAAATTTGGTTGATTTCATGGATCCATGTCTGCCGAACACTTGGACTAGATGAGTGCAAAATGAAGGTCTCCACCATGTCACCTGTCCTTGATGTCAGAGCAAATTTACAGGGATCGTTTTCCACATTTTCCTCCAGGCAAAGGCAGCTCACCTTTAAAAGAGTGAATCATTAGCAGTTACGATATATGAGCATCCTGAATAGTCACCAACGGAAAAATGGCTAGAAAAATGTATGCCTACTGTGGAGTGTTATCCAGCCTTAATAAGAAGACAATGATACATGCCACAACACGGTCAGACTTTCAAAAAGCTATGTCAACTTTAGTCAGTCACATATACAAGGATAAATATTTGAGACTCCACATACATAATCTCCTGGAAGTAGTCAAACTCTCAGGGAGAGAATGAAGCATAGTGGACGTCAAGGGTTATTGGGAGGGGACAATGGGGATGTCATATTTAATGTGTGGAGAGTTTGACTTTGGTAAGATGAAAAGAGTCCCATGGTCTGAGTAGTACTACAGCATAAATGAAATGTACTTAATACCACTGAGGTGTTCCCGAAAAAAGTTAAAATGGTAAATACTATGTTGGATGCATTTTACCACAAGACTTAAAGTATGAGGTGAATTTCATCCTACATGGCAACAATGATTTCTTAGTTGAACTTCTGTTAGTTGAACAGCTTCAGGGCTCATTTAGGAAACCAGCATTCCTGCACTGGACACCCGAGCCCACAGTGCTTTGAAATTTAAAACGAATAAAACACTGTAAGAGCTTAGCCTGCAATGAAGACGTGGGCTCCTGCAAACCACTTCCTAAAAGTGCGCTCAGGCTCCACACACAGTGAACACATTTGGAAGTGGGCACCATCCTGGGGCTGCTGAGAAGGCTCCATGGGGAAAGGGCTTGCTACACAAGCCTGGTGCCCTGACCTCTTTTCCCAGAGTCCACAGAAATGTAAAAGGAGAGAACCAACTCCTCAGAGCTTGCATTTGGCCTCCACATGTGCAATGAAGGCACATGTGCCCAACCACACACAGTATATACACATACATAGCCCCCATCCCCCAAGAAAAAGAACTGGGTACCACTGCTAAGTTGCCATTATGTATATAATAAATATTTTAAAGCTTAAAAGCTTGAAACCAGAAAGACTTTCTGTCTGCAGCACTTCAGATGCAAGGCTAGTATCAGGAGTTTAGTGGCTTGGTTCATAGTTCAAACATTAACAAACCAGCTATGTGAGCCGGGATTATTAGTTTCTAAAACTCCTCTGCAACTATCCAGCACTGATCCTTTACTTCTCTAAAAATAAAAACACACATTAAGGGGCTGGCGAGACAGTGCAGCAGGTAAAGAGACGCCACCAGGCATGATGATCTGAATTTGATCCCTGACCCACATGGTGGAGAAGAACTGATTCCCAATATGTGTCTGACCTTCCTTCCTACATGAGCATATGCACACACAGCAAAATAAACAAATGCACTAAAAACATTAAAGTTTCCAATATCAAAAAGGATGTGCGAGCATATGTGACCTTATGACTAAAACACAGGAAACAACTTCACAGAAGCAGCCAGTGCAGAACATGAATGCATCAGGGGAATGTCTGAGGTGTTGGGGACGTTTTGTAGACAGACTTGTGCTAAGAATACACAGGAATTTTAAGGGACGGGTTGGTGTATGGGCATGGCTTCAGAGGGAGGGACTGCAGTAGTTGGCACTGGGGTGGCATGGGACACAGATGATTGGCATCTCAGCTTCAGGCCACGCAGCTCTTCTCTTGCTGCTGGGCTCTGAAGCCTTGGTAGGTCCTGGTGAGCAAAGGATCCAGAGGTCCCTAGGCTGTGCCTGGAGACCAGGTTGCCCTGGGCTCAGGAACCGGAAACCTGGCACTAGTCTACAACAGCCCACGCAGCTTTACAAAAGAGAATGCCATGTCTCACCTGCGTGCCATGAAGCCTACAGACTCAAAGGCCTGAGAGGCTCCTTGGCACCTCTGAGCAAGACTGCGGTGCTAATGAAGGAGGCTCTAAGACAGCGGAGCCACCTCCCTTCTGAACTCAGGCCTGTGCAGCTGCACACACGCCAAGAACTTAGGGGAGGCGTGTTTACGGATCTTCTAGGTACTGTCTGCTGGGGCCCCAGGCTCCCTTCTTCCTCACTCTGTCATCCTTGATTTGACCCCTTTACAGAGTTAGGACCTTCACAATTATATTCTGTTTACCCTTCTCTGCCACCAGAGGGCAAGCTACCCCAGGGCAGAGAATATCTCTGCCCCACCTCTGGAGCCCCAAGCTTGAAGAACCTTGAGGATCTCTCTGAGTGGAGAATGAGACACTCAGCTGACTGTGTTCTTTGGCTCCAGGCCAATAATCTAAATCAAGTTTTACATGGACTTGCAGACACTGTCTACCGGCCCCTGGCTACAGTCACACAGGTATTCAAGACAGCAGTCCCAGAGCACAGGCAGCATTGTGAGTTTTAAAGATTCGCCAATGTGCTAGAAGGTTTTGAAAATATTAAATGAAATAAGCTTCAGAGAATGTCACAATAACGAAAAAGAGTTATTACAAAGCTCGCAGACAATTGTTACCTTGATACTGTTCTTGAACAGAAATCCTGGCATGGAAAAGCCCTTTTTTTTATCAAGAGGTTCGCTGAATATGACGATCTGTTCAAAGAGGAAAACGCGCCTCTCTTTGCATCGGGGCAGAAGTCCTGCATCTTGGTCTGTGACCAAGAATGTGTCCTGCAAGAGCAGTTTACCCTGGGCAACAATTTTACCCTAAAAAAGAAGAGGGGAAGAAAGGAGGGGAGAAAACATTGCATTCTCAGTGGCCAATGGTCTGTTTGGTTTCCTCCCACAGAATGACGTGTCCTTCTAGGACCTTACAGAGCTCATTCTTTCACTGCAATGAATTCTTAGCTCCAAGCAGAACAATGCTTTAAGTTAGAGGTCTTGCCAATCCTGTGGCTTTAGAATGCGAGAATAAGAAAGGGCTTCTTTAGGGGTGGTTCTGACAAAAGGAAGCCATCCCTCTCCCCTAGGTGTGTCAGCAGAAGCCCTCCAGGTACAGACTGGGCTTCAGTCTGAAGAACACGGACCTGGGACATTAAACCTTAATGCAGGTATCAAGAAACATTAAAGCATCTTCTGGCTCCTTACTTAACTGGAAGACTGATTCTGACTTGAATTCACTTTTTTATACATAGTAAATACTGTATAAGTGTCAGAGCGTGCAACCAGAATAAGCTGGGAAGATTCAAGAACCCAGTGGCCCTGAAGTTAATCTCCCAGGGATGAGAGAAGGACAAGAGCCTTCATCCTTGGCTTTTGTGGCTTTAGATGCCTGGAGAGGATACAGACACCATCAGAGGCAAAGCACAGCCCTGGGGGCCTCTATTCTACTGGCTTCAGGCAGAGCACAGTCCCCAAAGGAAATCAAAGGCACTGAAAAGAGGTTGAAAGTCAGTCACACTGAAGGAGAATGAGAGGAGACAAAAAAACAAAAGACAAGGACCATCTTTCTACATGTGCAGAGAAACAATGCAGGACAAAAGAAAGGGACAGGAGCAGAGGAGACCCTCAAAGAACAACTGCATTACGTCAAATCCTTGCAGCCGCCCAACGTTCATCATGTCGTTACACCGCTTCGGTACTATGCACATGACTTCTACAGCTTTCTGCGGGTGGGGAGAAAACAGAGTCAAAGGTCAAGCTCCTCTCCAGCTGCACTTCCAATCTTAGTTTCTCTCCAGAGAGGGCACAGAGATTCCATCCCCCTGACGTGAACCCCCACCCAAGACCAGACCCCATGCTGGTAGGGAGTTTGCAGGGGTACAGCAGGACCACAAGATACCTCTAATTCTGATGTATCCAGGCTAGCCTTTTTTGAGTACTTGAGGAAGTCCTGTGAGAGAAGGGAGGAAAGATGTGGTGGGTGAGTGAGGGCGGTGGCAGCTGGCCCTCTGCCGCCGTCTGTCTGTGGGCACTTCCGTGCCGTGGCTCATTCCCGCCTCTCAGAACCACAGCACACAGGCATCCCGATGGTGAGAAGCCATCCCTGATTCCCACTCTACTCCAAGACTGACTGTGGCCTCTCTTCATGCCCAGGCCCTAAGATTCAGATGACGTCATCTCTGGTGGCGCTTAATTCACAACTACTGCTAGGCCAACAGGAACAGATATCCGGAGACTCAAAATTTAGTTTAATCAAGAATCCAAGAGGATGAGCTGGAGAAATGGCTCAGCAGTTAAGAGCACTGGCTGCTTCTGGAGAGGACCCAGGTTTGAGTTCCAGCATCCATGTGGTGGCTGACAACTGTTTGTAACTGGTTCCCAGGGGTTCCTACACCCTCTTCTGGTCTCCATGGGTGTCAGGCACACATGCGGTACACAGGCATACGTGCAGTTAAAATACTCACATAAAATATACGTATATTTAAAATAAAGTTAATAGAGCTACAGAACAATCACTGCCATCCCAAGGCATATGGCAGAGACACGAGTTTGTTTTCACTGACCCTTTTGATTCAGAACTTGAGAGGAATGAGATGTGGAAAAGCTGTGCAGAGGTGTCTTACTAATGCAAGGAACTACTCAAACATTTGGAGCAGAGGTAACAAGGTAGCTCTATAAGGAGGCAGGGAGACCTTCTTCTGCACCTGTGGTGGTGTGGAAGGTGAAGGAGCCCAGCCCTTCAGCAGAGGGACAGTGACAGCCCATGCTCTTGTCCCTGCCCTCACCTTCAGGAGCAGCTGGTACTTCATTATTCTCTGTACAGGTTTGATCAACAGATCCGTGAGCTGCAGTCTGTGGCCAAGGCGCTGCTTTAAGTCCTGGGGATTCGAAAAACCAAAAGAAACCACCTCAAGTGTTACTTGTTAAAGGGCAACATTTTATTCCTTATAGTTAACCATAACACCCTGACTGATGAAAGAAAGAAAGAAAGAAAGAAAGAAAGAAAGAAAGAAAGAAAGAAAGAAAGAAAGAAAGAAAGAAAGAAAAAGGCGACAAGGGCATTCTGTCCCGCAGGATGTGAATATGTGGCCTGAATCTTCCTGGGTGACTTTTCAGAAGGCTCTTCATTTCGAGGCTTTTCTTTCTGCCCCACTTGTCCCAGGGAAACGTATGCAACATGGGCTGGCCTGTGTAAGCCTTTTCAGTCTTCGATTACTAAGGCATTTTTTCCCAGTTTGTTTTCTTTATTTACACAAACACATAAATCATTTTTAGGAAATAAATCTAGATCTGAATGACTGAGTTTGTAATGAACCTTAAATTTACAACAATAAGAAACCATTTCTCCGCCAGGGCTAAAAAGAGAGCCCAGTGGTTAAGAGTGCCGGCTGTTCTTTAAGAGGACCCAGGTTCAATTCTCAGAGTCCGCTAGGTGCACATAACTGTTCAACCGCCATAATTCCAGTTCTAGAGGATTCAATGCTCTCTTCAGGCTTCCACAGGCATTAGACACGAAACAACAACAATAAAAGCAAAGCAAACAGAACCAAACCAAATTTCCAAGCCCTTTCCCACCCACTGAAGGGGACTGCAATTACTGAGGACCGTAGCTATGGTAGGAGGTAATTCTCACACTGAGCTTTGTTCCTAGCCATTAACTACTCCTCTAATTCATTGCTTTTATTTTGAGATAGGGTTCCATGAAGTTATCCAGGGTGAACTTTATCTTGCTATGTAGCCAAAGTGAGCCTTAAACTTGTGATCTTTCCACCCTCGGGGCCCTGGAGAAGAGCTGCCACACACTGCTCAAACCCTTCATTTTACCCACAATGGCCTTCTGAACAGCAGGCTGACTACAGACTGAGTCCACGCTCCTTTCTCTGACTTAGAGACGATAAAGCAAGCATCTGGACGCATCTCTCTCAGGCCTCCACGAGGGTTCCTTTTCCCGGGAAATCAGTGACACCCAAACTTCTCATAATCACAGTGCAGTAAGAGATTCAGAAACATCAGTTCCCATGTTGAATCTTACCTCAAAAAAGGTATCGATGTACTCAGAGACAATATGCTCCGACTTTGGCTTGTTTTGACAATAGACTATGTACATGTGCAATCTTCTCTCCTAAGAATAAAGAGGCGAACAGAAGGTTAGACCACTGGGAGTGAGGTAGACTATCAGCACACAGCACATGCAGGGAAGGATCACTGTAGAGCAAGGCTGCTACTCTTGGGAGCTCCTTCCAGATCCAGGGCATTAGCCTACTCCGGCTCTGGGCTCTGAAACAGCCCTGTTTTCATCTACCACACACCGATCCTTTACTTTACTGTACCGGCAACACCACTGGCAGCGTGAGAACACACTTCCATTACTCCAAGGCTGCCAGCAGTCCTGTGTTTAGTAAGTCTTTAATCTCAAATCCCATGGCAGGGAAAATAGGGACAATGGGCATCCTGCTAATTCGACAGCTTTCAAAGCCACATATGCAGACCCCTCGGGGTCCACGGGGCCTATCTGTGTTTCCCTTAGGCCAAAAATCACTTTTGAAACGCCACTGGGATGTCACTGCCCTCTGGTGGTGCTGACATCAGTACTGACTGACGCACCCCAGGTCCAAGGTGGGTGGGGGAAAATCACTGGCAGCAAGACAAGGCTTTGTCAGCACTGTGAGTCTGCCACAGAAAATGCCAGCTTCACTTCAGAATGCCACTGACGAACTCATCTTATTAAGGCTTGCACATGGCACACACATGCCTTCCGCATCCTCACATCAGCATGCGAGTCTGCTTCACTCTTCCGCATTCAGTCACGGCCTTGAGGAAGAGCACTCGTGACTGAAGCCAGTTCAACAGCGGCTTGTGTTACGAACTACCAACAGCCTGACAGAATGATGGGCACAACGCAATTGCTTCTACTCTGGAAGCTGGGGGAAATTTTCTTGAGCACTGATGAAGTATGCTTGTCATCTTAAGGCAAGACACACAGCTGGCAGTGAGGATGAACAGTGGAAATCCCAGGTTCAAGAGGGGGAAAAATAAAGAACTCTGGAAACCATGGGCCTTAGCTTGATGAGACTCTCTGAAGGCCCAGTGATGGAGCTAAAAGGCTCATCTGGGATGACATGCCAACAAGAGCATGCCAACTCAGCAGCTGGCTTCCAACTGCCTGGTTCATGATTCTCAAACTGCCTGGAGCCAAAGGCTCTGACAGCAAGTCAGCTAAACAGATAATAGACAGCAGCAAGGAGAAGATCACACAGTCTTCTGAGAGCCTGTGTTGTACCAGCTTTTAAGAAATTATCCTTTACCATTGCTGGGCAGTGGAGGTGCACACCTTTAATCCCAGTACTCAGGAGGCAGAGGCAGCCTGGTCTACAAGAGCTAGTTCCAGGACAGGCCTCAAAGCTACAGAGAAAGACTGGTATATGCCAAAGATAACTGTCTACAGTTACTTGAAAAGGATATTTAAGGTATTCATTCATCCATTTCTAACTACTGTCTGTGAAGATAAGATTTTTTATTTTACAGTAACAATAAAAATCCTACAATATATGGAGAGCAGAACCAGATATAAAAATCTACCTTCTATCAAGCTTGATATTAAAAATAATGCAAAAATACAAAAGCCTTCTTGAAAATATAGGGATTTTTCCTTAAAACAACTTGCATACGTATCATTTGTTTTAGATGCATCCATATATTTAGCTAGAACATCAAGCCCACTACAGGTATGGACAGGTAAATAATTAGCAAATACTTGTTTGTCTTTAGACACCTGCAAGGTTACCGTGCCAAGCCTGTCTGGCTCTGGAGCCCTCTGACCAACCTGCATTGTTGCAATCCCAGAGCCAGACAGGGTCAGGAGTGGGAAAGCGGGTAGCTCAGAGTCAGACAAGCCACAGGGGATTAAAACTACGAATGACTGACAGCACCTACTCTTCTAAACGTCAGGCGGCCTCATCTTCAAGTCACCAGAGGTGCCAGTAACAGAAGAGAATACAAAACAGCCTCTGTACTCACATGCTTCACAAAAAGGGATCCTAGTTTTTCTGGATCTTCAAGGCACTTCTCCAACTCTCCTAAAAAAAAGCTGGAGACAGAAAAACATCAGAACTCTTTCCAGCTTGTCTTCTTAATTGCAGACTGAGTCTATGCAGAGGTGGACAACTTGGAAGACTACAGCTCGTACTTCCCAAGTATAAGCCCGGCAGAAAGCAGTGTAAAAAGCCAAGACAGAGATGAAGCTCCCCTCAAACCTTCCGACAATTACTATTTCCTCCTCACGTCCTTTCAAGGATGCACGCACTAACATCTGGCCAGACACCGAGTAAACGAATGTTCCAAGGCACCGCTCTGTCCCATTTCTGAAAACTTGGCCGTTTTGCCCATGAACTTCCCCTCCATGATGGGTTTTAGAAGCTCAAACTGGGTGACAGACATGAAATGGTTTCACCTGTGCCAGCTCCATGAGTTGTTTCAAGTACCAATGAAGTCAAGCCTAGTCAGAGCTCTTAGCTTCATACAGGATCAGAGTACAGTGGAGGCCCAAGTGTGCCCCGCTCTTCTCTCAGATGTGTGCTGCTTTACCACTCACATATGTTTACGTTTTGCAAACTGTGTTGACCTTTGTAGCACTTGGGGTTCCAATGTCCCCCTGGCTACAAACACTCTGAATCCAGTTTCAATGGCCACCACATGATTCATCCCTTCTCCTTTCCCTGTTGGGAACCAGCCTCAGGAACTGAAGCTAAAGTGCCAGATGCCTTCCCTTCTATTTCTTACATTTGGTTTGTGTTTGTGCGTGCACTTATGCACAACGGCACACATGTGGAGAACTTATTGCAGTGGGTTCCGGGATCAAACTCAGGTCCCCAGGCTTGGCGGCAATCACCTTTGCCTGTTGAGCTAGTCCGCATCCACCTATCCCTTTCTGGGCTGATCGCTACACTTCCGTGAAGCTTAGAGCATGTAGAGCATGTGCTGAGGTATTTAAAGTTGCCCAATTGTTTATCTATGAATTTTAGTGAATTCGATGCTACTGAGCTTGTGTACATGAAAAGCTTTTTATGAGTTTAAAGGGTTTAGGTTTTATGCTCCCTTCAGAGAGGTAAGAGCAGGATACAAACAACTTCTAGAAATGCCCAATTGTGACACCTTCCTGCACCTGTGTATTTCATAGCTTAAAGTGCATAGACATCTCTGCTGTTGGAGAGACAGAGTCCAATCAGAGTAGTGAGGCCTAATGACTAAGTATGTGGGTCTGTAGCCTCAGCTGTGTGCTTTGTTTTTTAAATCATTTTGTTTGTGTGTGTGCAGGTATGTGGTGTGTGTGCATATTCACATGTTTATGGCTGAGTATATGTGGGGTACAAGCATGTGTTTGTGCACACATGTGTGGAACCCCAGAGTTGATGGCAGGAATCTATTTTGATCCTGTCCCACACCTTGACTACTGGGGCAAGGTCTCCTATTTGAATCCAGAGCTCACAGAGCTTTGGCTAGTCTTGCTGGCCAGCTTACCCCTGGGATCCTGTCTCCACCCTGTGTCCTGGTATTACAGGAAGGTTTTTGTGCGCAACCAACATTTACATGGCGCTGGGGATCAAAACTCCAGCCCTCACACTTGGACAGCATATACTTTACTCCCGGCTCCAGCCTCAGCTTTAACGAGGCCTGGGCTTTGCAGATGGCCATAGCATGCTCCAGCAGGGAGGAGCTGAGTTGGTACCGGAAGACAGCAGGAGACCTGTCCAGGAGATGGGAGACTGCAGCTGGAACCCCGTGACAGTATCAGTAGCCAGTGTTAAAACAGCCCTGGACAATTAAGGGTTTTCAAATTGTAAACACAGGGGCAGATGTACGGTGGCAAGTCGTCAGGCCAAGGCAACCTTCCTTTACACTGGCTGCCATAGCCCTCTCCTGACTCAGATAGGGGTGAGTAAACTTCATTTTCCTGGGACATCCTGTCTACTTCTCCGTGGCGCTAAGTTGGGCAAGTGAACTCTAAATTCTCTGACAGTAATATGAACTCAGAGGCAGCTGCAGCTCGAACTGGAAACAGAGTCTCACTGTAAGCAGACGCTGCCATCGCTGGGTATGAAGATCCTGCTGTGTATGCTGTGGACGGAGAATGGGAGCCACAGAGAGAGGCTGACAGGCTGTACTTTGAACGCTTGATGCCCAGCTGTGCTGTGCTGTTGGGGGTGGGGCACAGAAACCTTAGGAGCTAGGTCATTGCTGGAAGACCCTCTGCACCTCCTGCTGCTCTGTATTTTCTGTCAAAATGAGGTGAAGGATCTCCTAAAGTACACACTCCTTCAGACATAGCGTCTTTCCAGAGTGTATGGGGACAGGAGACTATGGACTGAAAGCAGGGCAGAAAGATAGGGAAACCAAGGGGACAGATGGAGTGAAAAAGAGCTTTTCATTTCCTGGGATCTGATTTGTATTTCTTGCTGGCTCAGATGCAAGAATTTTAACATGCCTAGCAAAACCACAGCAGTGTTGCTTACATAGAGACAACATTCTCTTTCCTGAGACACATCTCAAACAGGGTGCGCCCCGAGAGCTAAGCGTGGCTGCTGGGGGTAGGGAGAGTTTCCCATGCTCTGGTGCATGACCATCTACCCATGCACATATGGGCAGCATTACTGGGCTTGTTGAGCTATAAAGAGGGAAGCGAGAGGATAGGAAGTCAGGAGGAGTTGCATGGGGGGCTGTCAAGGTATGGGGAGAAGGGATGGATCTGATCAGGATACATACACATGTATGAAATCCTCAACACATGGATAAACAAAAGAAGAGAAAAATTAATCCAATAAATCTAGTGTTTGTGTGTGAGCAACAGCTAAGAACCCACGTAAAGGCAAGTTAAACTTCATCTGAAGCACACCTCTCAACCTGCACTTCATCTCAGCCCAAGGGCTGGGAAGCACTGCTTTCTCTTATATGAACCTGTGTGTGTCAGAGAAAAATCGTTCAGGTGAAACAAGCCATAGTCTCAATAAAAATATTCACCTTAATCTCCTTGTGACCTATGTGCAGCAAGAATCCCTTTGATATGCTATCCCATCAGCACATCCTGAAATTGCTTACTGCGCTCTAAATCAAGATCTCTGCTACACCCGAAAGGAAGTTCCTGGAAATGTAGGTTGCATGACAGGCAGCATTGAACTGTGTCTTCCACAGTGCTGCCAGAGCAAACCCTCTGAAACTGGAGTCAAAACAAGTCTTCATTCCTACTCACCTTCTACCCTGTGTATGTGTAAGGCATTTTGGCCAAAGAGGAAAAGCTCACTGACTCAGAGAATCGGACTAGCGGACTGGAGCTGCTGCTGTGAATGAGCCTCACCACACATCTCTCAGATGTTTGGAACTGGTTTGTAGGCAGAACTTGGAATGCCTGGAGACCGTGATCCCTAGAAGCCCCAGAACGCTACACGCAGAGCTTCATGTGTGCCTCTGGTGGGGGAGCAGAGGAACAGATGTGGACAGAAATGTGGACAAGAAAGAATGCACTCCTGAGGTTTTACACGGTGCAAGGACTCTGGAGAACTGGGTTAGAGGGCATGGACACTACACTCTGAGGACAGAGATGGCTGTGCGCACAACACGTCCAGGCTAAGACACCCTGACCAGGGCGGATTTGTTTCTGTGGGGCTGGGGACTGAACTCAGAGAATTGCGCTCTGCCAGTAGTTACATCACCAGCCCAAGGCTGACTGCAAAAGTAATGAACAAATAAACCTGGTGGAGAAAAACCTCAACATCACCTAGCACTCAGGCACAGTTAATGCAGGCTGCTTTTAACCAGGTTTTCTATCAGAGTGGGGACCAAGAAGAAGAGAAAGATTTAAGGTACAGACATGGTTGTTAAAGAGAAAGCCACTAGGAAGTCTTTCTGCACTGGGCCAATAGGAGAAGGGCTCTGACAGCATCTTAGATCAGCATCAGCCAGACTCCAGCTGTGGCAGACACAAGAGGATAAAAGGCCTAACTCATCTGAAAGAATTTTCTTTTAAAAAAAGCGCTGCTTGGGGCGCTTGGCTCCCACGGCCCCCTAGAAAAGTGTTTTCTTGGGTTAGCTAACCAAGAACATCTCTATGACTGCAGTCATGCTCTGAATAGGGCAAGACACTGCTCAAGTGGGCAGCAGATCCTGGCAAGAAGAATGCAAAAATTACTGCTCAGAGGTTTTTACTGAGATTCCCAAATGGGAGGCCAGAGACGTGTGTTAGGGTCAGAGTCCCAACACGGAGCCTGTAGGGAAATGCAGGAAGCTGCCAGAATCAAGCCAAGTCACAAGGAGGAGCTCGGGATTTTGGAGAAGTTGCAAATCTGGACCCTCTACCAAGAAAAGCTGCAGGAGCGAGAAGTCAGCCCAGGAGTGCAGCTTCGTGGGCTGCACATGAGAGGACCATACCACGACGTACTGATGGTGCTTGAGACGAGGCTACAGGACTTAAGTGTTTCGAGTTTGCTTTGGTTTAATTCTTCCTTGTTATTTCCTTGTTCCTCTTCTGGAATGGGATGCTAAACCTGTGCTCCCATGTGCTACAAGTATGAAACTTCCTGATTATCTTTCTGACGAACAGGTAACTTCACTCTGAGCCCAGAAGAGAATGTGAGAACTTGTCAGGTTGGACGGAATGAGATGAGCATGAATCTTTGAGGCCCAGTGGTCTCTGAATATGGAGTGTCCTCCATGGGCTTGTCTTCTCAGTGTTGGGTCTTCAGCTGGTGGTTGTTGGGGAATATCATTTTAAGGTGTGCGACCTTTGTTTTTGCTGCATTTGTTTAACTCTGTGAAGCTGTGTTACTGTGCCTAACACACCTGATGGTCCTAATTAAGAACTGAACAACCAAATAGCGAGGCATGAGCAAGGACAGGTGGGGCGGGCAGACAGAGTAGAAACAGGCAAAATCTGAGAGAAAGTGGTGCCAGAGAACAAGGAGAGGAGGACGCCAGGGGCCAGCCACCCAGCTAAACAGCAAGCTACGAAGAAAAAGTAAAGGTATACAGAAATAGAGGAAGGTAAAAGCCCAGAGGCAAAAGTGTTTGGGATAACTTAAGAAAAGCTGGCAAGAAACAAGCCAAACGAAGGTTGAGCATTCATAAATAATAAGTATGTAAGCCTCCATGTATGTGATTTTCTTGGGAGCTGGGTGTCAGGTCCCTCAAAAAACAAAAAGAGTAAAAAAAAAAATCATACAACAGGTGGCACTATTTGGGGACGCTGTGGGAACTTGAGACAGGGACCTTCTGCAGAAAGTCAGTCACGGGGACTGGTCTTTGGGGTATATCATCCTAGCCCCTTGCCATCTCCCTGTTTCCTGTCTAGAATACAGTGAGGGATCTTCTCAGCCATACTTTCCTAGTGCCATATCACGCCCAGAACTCATGGTGCCTAGCCATCTGAAGAAACTCTCTGAAAATATGAACCAGAGTCAATCTCTCCTCCCCAGAGTTCTCTGTGCTGGGTATTTTGGTTACAATGATAAAGAGCTAATTAGTACGGAGAGGAAAAGAATGGCTCACAGTGGTGGGTCATGACCACAGCAGACTGCCGCTGTTCAGGGACTTGGCATCCTGGCACAGCCTAGCATAAAAACCTATGACTCTGTCCCCTGCCATAAAATGCTACAATAGTGCAGCACTTTGTCCTTAGCTCAAACTCCCTCCATGAAACTACGCAGGTTACAGAACAAGGGCATCTGAAACTTTCCTTTAGCCCTGGCCAGGCCCGAGACAGCATCATGCATGGCAGGTGTCTTACGTACTCTCTGTGCCAGTCGTAAATCTGATGGATGTTGCCAAACACAATCTTGTCTTTTCCTTTCATGTCATCAGGAACACCGTCTTCTTTCATAAGGGCCATGTAGCCCTACAAAGCAATGAGTGTGAATGAATGCATAGCACAATGTCTGCATCAGACATGGGTTAACAGTCATGGCACCCGATACAGACACGCACCATCCTATGAACAAACCAAAACCCGGCATGAAAAGTGTCCTTACTGACTGCTTCATGACTATTGTTATAGTCACTGCTGTAACAGTGTAACGTTTTTAAATGAATGAAAATTCTCCGAAGAAACTCAAATAGCTGAAGACATAAATGGTTTCATAAAGCAAGCAATCCCACCAGCAACTAAACATAGGGAGCTGGTCAGTCAGAAGTCTCTCTGGTTTTAGGATTTACATCATAAACAAAGGGACTGAACTCTGAGATCGGTAGACAGCACAATAAAAGGGATTTAATAATATCTTTCTGTAAGTTGCGTGTTAACACAGATGAATTGACTATCCAGCTAACGCGTGCTTTACTCTCTGTTCAGCTGGAAATGGTGTATCTTGTGGAGCCTGGGTAGCTATGGCAGGAAGAGTGAGTGTGAGGCCATTCTAGGCTACATAGCAAGACTCTGTTTTGAAACACAATAAAACTTCTATTCAATCCCAATGAGGTAGAGTTTATATTAGAAACCTTATTGCTACCAATGACTGCAGAAAAACCAAGCATCTTAAGCATTTATGCCAGGGAACCGCAGGGACTCTTTGCACTATGGCTCTTCGACAGTGCTGAGCGTGGAAGCCAGGCTGTGTGCACATGAACCAAAGGCTCTGCTACTGAGCTAATACACAATGGCTGCCACTTTTAATGAGATGGGACCCAAAAGGTATGGCTCTGCACACATCAGCAAAACTGAAAAGAAAAGTAGTATTTTATACTATAAAAAATCCCTCTGCTTTAGAGTCAGAGGTGGCGGCACCATCTGTAAAACCAGCACGTGGGGAAGTGCAGGCACGAGAGTTATGAGTTTAAAACCAGCCTTAGTTAAACGTCGAGACTAGGTCTAAAAAAAAAACAGATTTAGGTGTGGTTGCTCATATCTATTACAGCACTCAACAGGTTGAGGCAGGAGGACTGCCACAAGTGTGAGGACAGCCTGGGCGACACTGTGAGTTCCAAGTTAGCTTAGGCTTCAGAACATAATATGAAAACCGACTAGCTAGCCAACCAACCAACCAAAATAGGCCGGTGGATGAATTGAGTTTACAGCATGCTCCTGCCTGTAACTGACTAGTACTGAAGACAGTGGCTTTGCTGTACCTACAGAGTACTCAGAAAATGCTAGTGACTAAAAATGGTGGTATAGCTATTCTGTGTACATTTGTAAGTAAATGCCCCTGTAGAGGCACGGGTCAGAGCAATAATATGTGGATTCAGAATTGGCTGGATCCATAGCTCAACCACACTGACTATTCAACCAATATTACTGTTGTTTCTATGGTAACATCTAATCTTACAAAATAATTAAAGGCAAAATTTCAAGATAAAAATCACAAGACTACTGGTCATAAAAACCTAAAAACCTAGTTATATATAAAATATATACCAGAATGTACTATGTAAAAAATTCTTTACAGTTGGACACAGTTTGCTAAGACAGTTACATTGTAAGGCTTCTGAGACAGTATCATCATCCTGCCATCTGAAATGGCACCTCTCTGAAGTTTCCAAAGATACATACCTCAACCACACAGCCAAGGTCCCGCACATAGTCTCGCTCTGTTTCCACTAATTCTTGCAAAACATAGCTAGAAGAGAAATACAGAGTGTTTTCTGAATAAATTGTCACACACAAATTTGCTTTTGTGAGGATGGGTTTTTGCAGGACTGCACAACAATACATTACATTTATACAAGCGGGTCTGTCTGGCAGGTTGAGTGAACGACTGTGAGCACTGTATGGGCCAGGACACGTGGGCACACACAGGTATAACACATGTGCACATACATTATACAGGTATGATGATGGCATAAAATGAAAACAGCGAGAAGCATAGGCCCAAGTTTGTTATGAAGGTACGACATTAGAGGGTACAGCTGTTTTTTTTTAATTAAGTCATTTTAGGCTCCAGTGGACATACAAGGAAAAAATTTCTATTTCAGATATCTAAAGTACGTACATCACCCTTAAGTGTATCTGTCTGTAACAACCAAGGGGACTTTGATGAAAGAGAACACTTCCTGGGGTTGGTTGCCTCCCAGGCATTAAAGACAAGGCTCTATTGCTGAAGTCACCATAAATTGGGGACACAGGACTTAGAGGATTTGAGCTGAATGACCTGAAAGCCTCTACCCGAGAGCTAGATTTCATAGTATCAATTGGCGCTATGGAAGCTGCCAAGGGAGAGACACAATCGATAACCCTCCTGATGCTCATGGACAACAATAGTGACGTACAACATGGCAAGAACAACACAAGGTAACCAGCAGCTGTGTAACTGGACTTAAGGACCACACAGCAGGAGAGAACCCACGCCTGGCACTGGAAACCCAGCCAATGATCTGGAGCTGGTGAGGTTAAGGGTCTTAGGGTCTTTACTATCCCTCAGCTAAACCAATGTAACTCCTAACTGCATCTCAAATACTTAGTCTTATGCCCTCAGGTAAGTCTAACTCACGTCCTGTTGAAAAAGTTTGCAGCAAATGGAGACCATTCTAGAAAGCCAGAGCTCATCAGAATGCAGAGAACAACTGACAGCTATTGACAGTGCCCAGTTGCAAGAGATAGATCTACGACCCAAGCCCATTTCTGATGCTCAGGGAACATGACAAAAGGGGGGTGGAAAGGGTCTACGAGCCAGAGGACAAGGAAGTCTGTGGCCAAGCTGTGTCTCCTAGAAACGTCAGGGAAGCTTCACTCTTGATGCCTCAACAGCATGGTTGTCTACACAAGCCCTGGACAAGGACACCAGTGGACAAGAACACCAGTGATCACACTATGATAGAAGGGGGGAGAAGCACAGGGCCCCAGCCCTAGTCAAAGAACCACAGGAAACTAAGGAGAGCCGAGAAAGGGAAGATTAGCTGTCCTGGGGAATGCAGCCCCTTCAGTTGGTTAACCAATACCAAGTGGTCAACTCTGCAATCATATGCACACTCAAAACTCACTGAACTCAGCAGGCTGTATTTATAATTTATGTGCGTGTATATGTAATAGTAATAATTAAGGATAAGAGGTCAAGAATTTTGGGTGGGGAGTTATTAATAAAGCACAGCAGATATGGACAACAATAGAAACTATAGCTATGGATTACCAAATCCTTACACATATACACACACCCCACCCACAAATGCACACATGCATGTATACACACACACACACTTGAACATGCACACTGTCTTGGCAGGAGGCCTTGGATTTCCTTGTCTAACTCAGAGGTAAATTCTACTCTCGACTTTGGGGTGCTGCAGTTGGGGTGGGGGGAATTGGGGGTGGGGACGATGCAGCGTTGCTTACTGCCTTCTCTTTAGAGAGCTGGATTTTCTTTCTTCCATTTCATCGATGGGCGAGGAGGACGAGAGGAGGGAATTGTCCGAGGGATTGAAGGAGGGGCTGCTACTGTCTCCCTGGTCAACAAGCAGCGAGCTGGGACGATCCTCCAGCGCCTAGAAGAAATTTAGGGTTGATGTCATAAATCTAAGTCATAAGATACAAAGGATGTGACTGGGAAATTACAAAATCTCTCACAACAGATCAAACTGTGCTACTAAGAAACAGTGGAGGGGCCGGAGAGATGTGCGGCAGTTGAGAGCGTGTGCTGCTCTTGCAGGGGATCCAGTCTATAGGCCCAGAACCCACACAACAGTTCTCGACAACTCTTTCAGCCTCTGCAAGTATTATATGCATGTGGTGCATATACATACATGAAGGCAAAAGATCGCTCATATATGTAAAATAAAAACATAAATCTTTAGAACAGCAAAACCACCACCAACAACAACTAATATTGAGTCAGAGGATCTGGGTAAACACAAAAATTGGAATATTAATCAATGAGTGTATATGTGTGTGTGCGTGTGGTGTGTAACATTCCTCTCCGTTGTTGCAGGAAACTGGTCATGTGCTTTTACCACTAGAACCTCATGCAGAGTTCGAAGGTATTCAAAAGATCTTTGAGCTGAATACTGTTGATTAATGTGACACTGGTCGCCCGCTGGTGACCTTCAAATTGGTGCTTGCCAATTCTTTCTTCACCTGATTCCCCGACTGTCTAGGGATTACAGCAATTTAAAAACCCTTCAAAGCTTCCAGCTAGATCCACAGAATGGTTTAGCTGGAAAAAAGATGGGTTCGACAAACATAACCAAAGTGCAGGAACACTTCGCATCACTGCCTTAGCTTGCCATTAGTAAAGCGACATTGCTAATACATGTCCTGCTTTCTTCCATAAGAGGGAACAGACTCCATCATCATAGAGCTTGGATGACACATGCCCGCACGTGCAACCTTGATAAAGGAAGCCCACCGAGCTGTAAAAATCACGCCAGCTAGGGCTCTTCTTTATGAAAAATCAGGACACCACGTTAGCTAACAAATGGAGCCTGCTCCAAAAATTGCACTCTGATAAATAAATAGCAGTTGACCTTTACTGGAAGTACACGTTCTTCCAGAGTCTCAGTACATGGATCAGGTGGGTGATGACAGGGGGCTAAGACTGGGGGTGAGGAGGACATTCGCCCTCTGCTGTTTAGACAGTTGGGGCTCACTACACGGAACTCTGTTCATTTGAACAATGAGAAAAAGGGGAGAAGAGGAAGATAGGAGAAAGCAAAGGAGTCGTCTCAGACTTCATCTGTGCCCACAGGGACAAGGCCCTTATAACTGCACCAGCTGCCCAAGCTGAAACAACTGAGTCTCGGGGTTCTTCTGGCAGCCTGTCCTCAGGGGTGATCTTCCTGAGATAGCACCAAGAAGGGTGCATTGATGGAGACATAGAGTCATATGCTTTTGTGACAGTTGGGGTGGTCACCCTAGCTGTGGTGCCCACTGGTCCCTTGAACAAATGCACATGTGTGTATGTGTGTGTGTGTGTGTGAGAGAGAGACAGAGAGAGACAGAGAGAGAGACAGAGACAGAGAGAGAGAGAGAGAGAGAGAGAGAGAGAGAGAGAGAGAGAGAGAGAGAGAAGGAAGCTCCCAGCACAAAGCTGCAGAGATGAGACCTCACGGATGCTTGATGCATCACTTGTGAGATCCTCCTTTACTGTTCATGGTTTACAGGAAGGTCTTTGACAAGTCCTTTTTTAAATGCAATTTTGTGTGTGAGCGTGCACTTGCACATGTGTTTTGTGTGTATGTGGGGTGAGGTACTTCACAGAGCATCTCAGTAGATGCTCTAAGGTCAACCAAGCAGTTAGTCGACCAGTAAACATAATTGAGCACCCCTTAGAAGTCTGGATACAGAGGCTCAGAAAAACCACTGTAGCTGTCAATCAATGCTCTCTGTGCTGTGCTCCATAAGTGTGTTTGTTCGTATGAAGATACTCAAGTGCTGGGACCTGGACTCTGCTGGACCCTACCCTGTGACCTTTTTCTTGGCAGATTTGACCCTTGTCCTCTCATGCAATAAACTGCAACTGTTAAGAGTCACAGCTTTTCTGAGTTCTGGGAGTCCTTCACAGCCACCGATGAACCTTAGGACGCTAGAGCAGACCCCTAGATCCAGTCCTGGTCATAGTGAGAGAAGTGTGTAGCCGCAGTTATACCCGAGCACTCCCCAGCAGAGGCGAATCGCCGTGCACAGGCAGCAGGGACTTGTAAACCTAACACTCGATGGGAAGGCCTTCCTCACCATTTTGCTCTTCACGAGTTCTTCGATCGCACTGACAAGCTCAGCTGCACTGGGAGTCTCAGAGCTGGTGGGGCGGACTAGTAACCGCGAAGAGGCCTATGGGAGAAGTCACAACAAAGAACAGGGAGGAGAGGTCTCACGTTAGTAACGGGACAGAGAGTAAATTCCCTTGCAAACTCCAGTTTTTTTCTTTTCTTTTTTTTTTTTTTAAGTAAGTCCAGACAGAAAGACCACAAGTTTGTCTTTGTTTGCATTTATTTAGAGTCATCCTTTTATATTTACAATATTCTGACATGAAACATTAAATAAAACCTGTCTAGGATACATGTGGGAAGCAGACAATGTCTGTTTTTAATCCACAGTCATGTAACATTGTAATGTTTTTCAGAATGGTGACTGGGCACAGGGGCATCCTAACTGTAACTCTGCGAGTGCTGCCTCAGGCTCTAGGCTATGAAGGGAGAAATAGAACCCGGTCAGTGGAAGGGAGGGAGGCTTAAGGTTTAATGGTTGACTCCCCAAATAATCAAGAAACAGAATGGGGAGGCTAACAATGGCTTGACTGTGTTTATGGGATCATGAAAGGGTGCAGTGACCAGACGGGGGAGGGGGACAAGCTCACCATTTCCTGTGCCATCCATTTCCCCAATGATTACTGCAGAGGACAGAAGAGCGGAAGCCTCACAAGCTACCAGATGCCACTTATGGCTAGATCGAGGGTGGCACGGGTGACAGTAAGGGAATCTGAGGGACGTGCTACTGAGCTGAGATTCAGTAATTAGCAAACACTGTTTGCAGATTACTTCTGCTGGAGAGTAGCTGGGGTGTGAGGGGCATATGTAATATGAACCTTGCTTCATATTAAGGCCAGCAGAGATGCATGCGACATGCGGCTGGCTGTCCCAGAGATGCATTTCTCACAGCGGACAGAAACAGTTTTACAACGGGCTTTTACATATGCGGACCAAAGTATGTACTTTACAAAACAAACACCGGTTTGCTTGAATGAAATTTGGAATATGAGATGAACAAAACAAAGAAAAAAAAATCAAATGGAAAGGTAAGAAAACTGAGCCAAAACAGACACAGAACACAAATCAACGTAATGCTGCAATGAAAGTTTACAAGAAGAGAAAACAGAACAAAACGGAAAATTAGTTCAAGATAATACACTGTCTGGGAGCATTACTAGATTTCTGCAAAAGAAGACTTTGCTACTGATAATACCCAACCAGGCTTCATGGTAAGCAATAGATGATTCCAATAAACAAGACTCTAGCAATTCAGTCTTTTAAAGGGGGAAAATAAGCCAGCAAAGCCTGCTCCCCATTGCTTGGATAACCATCAGATTTAAAAAAATTTTATTTGTTTTGCTTTGGAAAACCTACTCATTTAGACTGTTACAAAACAGCTCACGAGTTGTCCCAACACCCACGTCGCTTATTCCCTGGCCAGTCGCTACATAAAAGGCTTGAGAGCCTTCGCTGTCTCTCTCAGATTGGCCTGCACACAGGGGACAAACTGGAGCTTGGCTCTCCAGCTCACAACTGGTGTACTCAGAATCAGAGCACCCTGGTGGGGCTCAGCTGCGTGAGTCGTGGGTTGCATGTGCTGTGAGTTAAAACTCAGCGCCGAGTGTGGTGGCCTGGCTGCCGCCAATCACTGCCTATCGTCCATTCTTGGTTGTCAAATCAAGGCTGACAAATCCAGCAAGTGACTGACACATCAATAGAGTCAGGGAAGGAACAGGGAAAAATGTGAAGAAAAAAGTGTTGAAAGCACATCTATTTCATTTGGAAGACTTAAGTATTGCAAAACAAAACAAAACAAAAGAACAATAAAAACCCATCAGTGACTTCCTAGCTCTATTTTTAGTGCCTAACAAATGCGGAGGGTCACGGTGGAGCCAGGATGCAGAGAGAGTGTGCAAAGCTTCATTTATTAGGTTTCCCTTTTTGATACTGCATTTTTGAGATTTTTACTACTGGAGTGGATAAAATAATCTAAAATGTTGTAACAACTGAAAGGAAATGGAGACTGACATGGCTTGAAGGCTTCACATGATCGATCAAGGAGGAGCCTCAAGGCTCAGGTGCCTCCTAATACTTTGTAACAATGCACTTGCTGGGGTTCTAGTCCCATGTGGGGAAAGTAACCCGGGAACAATACAACCTTATTTTAACTAGAAAGCCACGTGCTAAGACCTATTATGGAGGAAACATGACGGCCTACTGTGTGTCGAAAGGCAGGCTGCAGGAGACTCCTCCTCTCTCGGGGACTCTAAGTAATATGTTAAAAATTACTTTAACAGCAGCAATTGCTGAAGCATCCGTGAAATACACTGAACGCATTTACATGATCACGTGGTATGAGAGCAGCATGTGCTGGCTTAGTGTTTGTTCTAAACGGACTTATTATTCATACTTCTCAGATAAGAACAAGCTGGCTGCTGGGAAGACGCCAGGCTTCCAGTGCCTACTCCCACATCCCTGCTCCTCCTGGCGTGGAAGCCAGGGCGGGGCTTGCCTCTGGCCTGGGCGAGTGTGCTGTCCTTTACCTTGTCATCCTGCGAGTCCGGCTGAAGGAGGCTGTGCTGCTGGATGGCCATGGGTGGGGGCAGCGGCACAGCATCGGCGCCCTCCTCTCCTTCTTCTTCTCCACAGCTCTGCATGCCCGAGGAGGAGGATTTGGACAGTGTGCCACTGCTGAGGCCCTCGTTCCGTCCTCTCTGTAATCAAACCAACAGTTGTTCCTTCAAGCTGGGCCATGAAAACCAAGCACTGTTTACATGTTAGACTCTGGGCCCTCGAGTTACTCAGAAGAGCATAGCAGGGCCAGACTCAAACACATATTCATTTCCTCTGGTCTTACTTACATAAAAAGTTTTAGTTTTGAGTTTTAGCTTTAGTGAGAGACCATGGATTCAGAGGAAAAAAGAAACAAAAGGAAACTCATGACACAATGAAATAAAACAAACGTGACACTGTTTGTCACCGCCTTTTTCTTTCTTTCAGCTGGTGCAGAACTTGAGCCCAAGTTAAAATTCCCACTGGCCCTGTCAGTACTGAGGTCATCTTGGGGACATGAAAGATGATTTCCTGAAGCACAACTCAGAGCCTCCTGGGATAAAAGGGGAAGTAAAAAAATCCTTGACGTCCTGTCTCCACCTTGGTGACACAGGAATGAGGTGGAGAGTGACAATATGGTGGATAAGAGCTGTCAACTGGCATTTCTAACGTCTTTTAGCCTGTCTGTGCACTTAACAGTTTGCAAACCAGAAACCTAAATGACACCATGCAGTATTGGGGTTTCCAATAAACCAGATCCATTACTTCCTAGACAGCGACTACTCTTAATTTGAAACAAAGCATCAGAAGGGCTGTAGCCTCTGGGCTCCAATGACATCAGTGACAGCAGCCATAAGTCAATCCCACAGACCTACCTCTTCGATGGTCTCATCCTGTGGGGTGGCAGCGCTGTCGTCGGAGTCCTTCTGGGAGCCAGCATCCGCACTCTTCCGGACCTCCCTGCTCTTCTTGTGCTTGTGGGCCAACTTCTTGGCGTGCCCATCGGCCTTGCCACTGCTGAGCCGCCGCACAGGGCTTGTGAGCCACTTGCGCAGGGTGTTGCCAGGACGCTTGGGACCTGGTGAGCTCTGTGCTCCGATCATGTGGGGCTGAAGAGAAGCCACAGAGGCCGGCGGACTGGCGTCATTACTGGAGACAGAGAGTGAGTCTGATGGGATGAGAAGGAAAAAGAAGGCCCTTTACTGAACAGGACAAAAGTTCCCTGGCACCGGGGCCAAGTCTATGCCACTCAGTCACTGTGCTTGGTCCCCAGCTTAACAGACTCTATGGTGAGCTGCTGGGAACCTAGACTGATGCTGAAACCAAGAAGAGGGAGAGGGCTGGCATGGCTCTCTTCTAGGATGGCTGTCAGGCTGGATCTCTGCTACAGATGGTCTTTCTCAAGACATACTGCTCCTTTCCAAAAGTACCTGCCATCACCAATTCTAAAGACCAATGTGGCGAATGCACAGACCCAATCATGTTGACGTGTTTGTCTTTGAGATGGAGTCTCTGTAGATCAGGCTAGGCCGAGGTTGACCTTGCATTCCTGATTCTCCCCCTCTACCTCCCAAGAGCCAGGATCACAAAACTATGTGCTACGACAACTCAGATGCTTAGATTTAAAATGTCTTAACTGAGGCTGGAGAGATGGCACAGTGGTTGAGAGCACCAGCTGCTTCTAGAGGACCTGAGCTTGGTTCTCAGCATTCACACGGCAGCTCACAACCAACTCCAGTCCTAAGGGCTTTAACACCCTCCTCTGGCCTCCACAAGTACCAGGCACAGCCATGGGGCACGGACATACATGTAGGCAAAACACTCATACACATAAAGTCAATAACGGTTTAAACTATAGGATACCAGAAGACAGAATTTAAAATTATTTCTAACCATTTGCTTGATTAATAAAATCAGGAAATAAGAACTTAGAGAAAAAAATTTAAAGTGATAGTTATATCACGTATCATAAACTAATTAGTCAAAGAAATATAGTTTGACACACTACCAATAAACATCTGCCTGTCTGTCTATTTTCCTTCTATCCATCTGACTCGCCCACCCAAGCAAAGAGATTAGACTCTGTGACACTTGCACCCGCCCACCTGTAAAGGCTGCCATCCAGGACCACTCGATGAAGCATAGAGCATGGCTATGGGGAGCCTAGGAGATGAACAGCTACTTGCTCATAGATAATACAGTTTCTTTGTTGGCAACTTAGCAATGCTACCACATATGCTTGAGTAAATACTAGCAATCATTTTTTAAACCAACAACAATTTTTTAAACCAAAGGGGAAAAGAAAGCCTTTTCAGTTAACTAAAATGCTCCACAGAAAGGGTGTCTAGACCAAGTTTCTCACTTAAACATAGTTAAGTCAGTGCTGATGGACTTCCAAGAGGAAAATCTTTTTAAACCAATCCAGAGTTAGGTGAAATGTTTCTGTGAACTTGAAAGCCAGCAATCAGGAACTGAGTGGCCACTTTCCAAGCACCTGACGTTAGGGCTCTGCCAAAACGACGCAGAACTGAATGATTTCTTTCAGGAGATGCAATAATGAAGATGACCACTAGTCATGTGTTTATTTTCTTAGACCCGTTGAAGTCTTAAAACATGTATCACAATTAATCCTTGAAAGCACTCTCCTCCACACACACCTGTACAGGCTCTTTGCCTTATGGACCAGAGACCTTTCATTGCCTGCTGTAGATACAAAGCTAGCGTGTGTCTGTGGCTCATGAAGTGCCAACAACTCCTGGGAGGGCTTTACACTACTTGAGACAGCTGATGCTCATCTAATTCTCTCCTCAAGACACAGGCTGGTAGAGCATATGACATTGCATCATTCATGTTTAAAAATCTACACCTTTAATCCCAGTATTTGGGAGGCAGAGGTAGGGGAATCTTAGTGAGTTCAAGGCCAGCCTGATCTACAAAGTGAGTTCCAGGACAATCAGGACTGCTACACAAAGTAATCCTGCCTCAAAACAAACAAAATTTGCACGTTTCTTCCCAAAGGCAAACTGGTTCAGAACTAATCAATGCCTGCTCTTTTGCTTGCGCATGTGACATGCAGTACGTGCACACATACCTGCGCATGTGCTCGCTATTATTCATTCATTTCGATGCAAGGCTTCTGTGTAGCAGCGTGGGACTCACTCCCAGTTCATAAGCATAAAGTCAAACTCCTCACGCTTTTGATCCTTTGCAAGAACACAATGTGTATATGTGATTTAAAGTACCCAAATTCTCTGCCTCGATCTGGAGATCAGAGCCTGCACAACTGCTCTGTGCTAGGACGTGACGCAGTGCATAAATCAGATGGTAAGCAGACCCACCACACTGGTACACACTTTGAATGACATCACAAGCCCTGATGCATCTCTGTAGTGGGCACACCCGGCACAGAGCTTACAGTGCAGTCCCTTCGGAAGGACCCGACTGACTGGTAGCACACTTGTCTTCCTCAGGAGGCCCTGGTGGTCACTGCAGCCAAGGGACTACTAGGAGGTGACAAAACCTGGACCCTAAGTGCCTGCTGCCCAGAAACAACACAGCAGCAATGGTGAGGCTCTTGTCCCCACTTTCAAGGGGGATCGCCTGCCTGTGCAGGATCTATGTGGATTGCTAGGTCTACCAGGACACTCTATGGGAAGGAGCTTAACTGCCAACAAGCCTCTTGGTACATCTTGTGGCTATGTGTAGAATAATAATGACGAGGTGAGTCAATGAACTGCATACAGGCTATCCTTATTTCTGTTTGCTCATCCCAAGGACACTGATAATGCAGGACTGCTACCGTGGACAGAGATGTTCTGGCCGACTGTGGTCAGTTCTGTGATAATTATGGGTGGTCTCTACCTTCTGTGAAGCACATATACACTTGTGAATTTTCACTTATATGGAAACCAAATCAAGCAGACACCTCTCTTGTGATCTGTGTCACTCACTGGCTTTTCCTCAGCACAGAGCCCAGGCTTGGTGCGTGTGAGCAACACTGACCAAGAGAAACTGCACAGGGCAGAGACAGTTCGGGACCAAGCTGGCCCTGCAGCTCTGGTAGACACACCTGCTTTGTATGTCCAGTTCCTCGCCACAGCACAACTGCAGGAAAGCCTTTAGCAATGCCTGGTTTGGAGTTGACCTTCCTCTTTTAACTGAAAAGAATCCACGTACTTTGGACATAGAAGGAGGACCTAAGACGGGTGTCAGAGAAAGCCTGCATCTGGGCTAGGCTCTCAGAGGTGATGCAGGTTTCCACGCCCACAGGGCAGCACTGGCACTTGAAGAAGCACCAGGAGTGAAACGAAACGGCTTTATTAACTGCGGTAAGCTGTGGCGTCTGGGATTCCTGGTGGCACAGAAACGAGGACATTGTATTTATACAAACAGCGAGTGTCCCAACAATACCCAGAATTCATGGGCAATATGAGCTAATGGCAAGCCTAGCAGTGTCTAGGCAATATTAAAAAAGCACGGCTGAAACAAACTAGACGATGACCTCATTCTACTTCTATTTTAGAAGAAATCTGTCCCTTATTAAAAAGGATAAACCTCAGGATAAAGAGATTCTGGCGGGCTTAAAACCCCATGCAGGTGTGCACATAGGAAAGTCACCCTATCTGCCGGGGCGGGTTTGAGGAGGAATCCTCAGGTACGTGGTGTCTCGGCTGAGGCTGAGTTCACACAATGGCTATTACAGATTCCTTTGAAAATGGAGATAGAGAAAAAGTCAAAGAAGAGGGAAGATTTCAGCACATGGGGCCAGAGCCAAGGGGAGGGGAAATCTTCCCACTCCCAGTCTGTGGATCTGGACATCTGTGATTAATAAAAGCACTTAAAAATGTAAGAAGAAAGGGGTCATATCCTGCTAGCTGCAGACTAAGTAAGATGAAGGGTTTGTTTGCTTTTTCCAGCTTTCTCCTGACTTTCATAATGGAAGAAAGTCGCCGAGACTCTGTCAGTGTGCTGGAGCAACGCTTGGCTTGCTGAGGGTCTCTAGCAAACTCTAGAGTTAAATACTGCACACTCTGAGCTTGAAAACGCCTCACCCAAATCTACATTTCTTTTTTCGTTTCACAGTCTCAATAGCATACAAGTGGGGTGGAGGGGACATATGTGACCTGGGGGCTGTGGCCTGACTGGCACACGCAGGGGTCCTGCAAGCATTTGCTGAGGAGGCTGCTTATAGACAGCTGCAGGCAGGTGATGAGTTGGAGTTGCAACCCTGCCTGTCACCTGCATGGTGGAAGTATCTTTAAATCCATGGCTGCCTTCTGCTTTAGGTGTAAAATGGCAATGATTTTCCTTCTATCAGGTGAGGCAGTTGTAAAGAAGGCTATTGTAAATACAACCTAATAGATATTAGGCAATATTCACGCTTTTGCATAGAAAAAAAGAAGCTGCAAACAGCGTGGAGGGATACAGGGGAAATGGAGTCAGATGATCTACTTCAAAGGCTTGCAGTGGGAAGAGCAGCTGGGAATGCACAGGCAAATGCTGTTCAGGCTTCCCTCACCTCATAGCTCATCAATGAAGCACACACGGGACAATAGCTGACAGCCAACCCACGGGTGAGAAGGCACGGCCACCACAAGATGCACGTACTCAACACTGGGAGACCTTCCAGTAAATCTCTGTCTCACATTTCAAATTCTCTTGCAGTATCCCCAAATGAGAAAGGGAGAGGAAGGGGGAGTAGGAGGATGAGGGGTAGAAGGAAGGGGGGGGGGAGAGGGAGCACACGGGGGAAGTACCCAAGTCTCGCTCCTAGGCAGACTGTGTTTCACTGAGCTAAACCTACAGTTCCTCGCTAATGATCATGACTCTGTCTTGGTGTCCACTGCGGGTGTGCTGAAGAACATGCGACACACGAACTATGCCACGATGTCTTAGGATAAGCATAACTCCAAGAGAAATGTCTACAGCAAAGAACTGATTTCCAGCTCATGTAGGCATGTTGACAAGCAGAGGCATCGTTACTATGTAAGAAAGACAACCCTGAAGACTGCTTCTAGAGCTGGAGGCCAGCTGGGCAGGCTTTAACACTGTACCAGACTTATCCAGAGCTGATGCAGAAGTGCTTTTGTGCAGAAAGTCAGACCGGGGAGCTGGCAGTGAGCACACTGGGCCAGAAGCGCACACTATTTGAGAAGCAAAGAACAAACAGACTGCTAGTTCAACTGTGACTGAACTGGCTAGAACAATCCACAGCATCTCTATGTTCTTTAGATGGGACTTAAAGTCTGTTTCTAGAATCAACGTATCATTCTTTTTCTTATTTACAAAGAGAGAGAGAGAGTCACCACAGTGCCCTAGAGACTCTCTCAAGACAACACAAAAAGTCAGCCAATCTGTAAGTTATTCCTCCAGATGCTCGTCCAGGGACCGTGTCTTGTCTTGTCTAACATGATGATTACAATGGTCTGATGGTCCACATTACTGGAGATAATGATGAGCAATACACCTGGGGAATCAGCCGAGGGACTAAGGAAGAGACACCAACCGCTTAGTGACACGGGACATTACTGGTGGCTAAGACCAGGCGTGTTTTCATGGCCATTTTCCAAGTTAGAATCTGCCTTCTACTTGTGAGTATCAGAAACCTTTTCTTCCCTGGCTTCTCCTTCCAATCCAGTTTCCTTGCGCTGACACAGGCTCAGGTCCCTTTTGTCCTTGAGCTCTAATTTGTACCCTGGCACTGAGGATCCATCAGCGTGGCAGCAATGACTGGGCAGTGTGTGCCAGAATACCATGCCTTTCCCACACACCACTAGGCTGTGACCGTCACGTTGATGCCATGAAAACAGAGGAAGTAATTTTTGCAAAGGCAGAAGCCAGGGAGAAGGGGATGGATGAAAATGTGATCTAAGAACACAAAGTTCACTTTACACACTTTAGAGTGTGTTACCGAGAGGGTCCTTGGGGCAAGAAATGTGAACTTTGTGTCTGCGTTAAATAAGAAATGAGCACAGAAGACACAAGGGAAAAAAGATAAATTTCCTTGCCTTTAAAAAAAATAAATAAAAATCCAGATTGCACTGGAGGCCCCAGCACGGCATTGCCACGGATTGCGTTGTAATGAGGAACACATGTCCCCCAGCCTGAGAAAATGCACATAAACGGCCAACAGATGCAGTTCCTCGGCAGTACCCTCCCACACTCACCGGGGAGCCCTAACAGCAGTGCCCCCCTCTCCAGCTCTCATGACCCATGAATCCCAAAACACACGATAGTCATGGGCACCAATCCCAAAAAAGCTGCTGTGGCCTTTTCTTTAGGAAGGCTGAGAGCCAGAGCCATGCATAGGCACCCGAGCATGTATCACACAGGCATGGGAACACGTAAGCTGGGGAGCACGTCTGCACCTGGCTTGTGCTCTAGTCTCAGTGTTACTAGTTCGTGCAGTGTGTGTGGTCCCCTTAATACCCAACCCAAGCAGGGTGACCCCTGGAGAACTCTCAGTAAGACTGGTCCTCAGTTTTCTTCTTGACGTACTTGAATATTATATGAACATCAGGAAACACGGCTCTTAGATTTATCCAGTAAGAGGGAGGTTGGATGCCAGCATTTCTAGTCTGGAAGCCATTTCATTTCAAAGGTCCCTTTAAACATCACCACTAAAGTCTCAGATAAAAAGGTACGAAGAACAAATGGCACAACCTGTTAGTTGGCTATTCAGATGGACAGGATCTCACTCATTGCCGAAATGGACATTTACAAATACATCGGAGCTGAGGCAATGCAGTCATTATGAAGGACAGGCTGAGCTAGCCTCGATGTCAGAAATCAGGTCAAGGGATGGAGGGGCAGGACTCTCCAAGCATGAGGATCTGCAGCAGGTGAATGGCTGTCTGCTTCCAGGCACAGGGAGTCTCACAAATCAGGGCTCTGAAGAGGACAACCTTGGTGACAGCAGGACAAGATGAACATTAAGGAACAACTAGCTCCTCCCCAGCACTTTCTAGACTCCTTGTGTACCCTCCCCTTAGGAGAGGTGGAAAGCAGAGGTGATGCCTTCCTCATATAGGTCTCTCAAGAGGCAGTGGCCCAGGAGAGCCAGGCATCCTTGAGTCTACTGCTCGCCGATGAACACGTACATGCTGCGTAACAATCAAACTTGTGAAAATAAGCTGTGAAAAAGAGCCACATTATAAAGATGACTTCCCCTTCCCCTTCTTCTGTTGATCCACCCTGAGGTTAGAGCTCACTTCTAAATGCAATCCTTCTCTACTCTGGACAAACACTGACTTGGAGGAATTTTCTAGTCCTTGTTTTTGGCATCTAGAATGATCAGGCTGTCTTCAGTGCTTTTTATGTGTGTCAGGGCCCATTTACTTTGGTGAGAGATGAACAGCAGGATTTCTCTGCAGACAAACATCTAAATTGTCTAAGGAGAAAAAGTCCCTGAGGAACTATTTTGCCAATGATGAATGGTAGGGTCTTAAGATTCAAGGTCAAAAGCAGATTGTTGCAAGATAGCAGTGCTGCATGCAAACACACACACTTTCTTACAAAAACAATGGCAACAAAAAACCAAGACTAGAAAGACATGTATGAATCCCACAAACTACAGCTTTCTGTCACCCTCTAATCCAGCACCATCTTTCCTTTGCGATGAGAGTAGTCATTGGTGTGTGGTGGGGGCTGGGTAGGGCCGAAAGGATGCGCAGTGTCTTTGCAGTAGCCTTCCTGGATGATCTCTAGCCAGCACACAGACTGGTGATGTCCACACTGAGGCGTAAGACATCGTTCCCGGGAACAATGGGTAGAAGGGGACCTAGGTAGCTCTGGGAAGCAAGAGTGACTGAGGCTCCAGGTGCTGGAGGAGACCCCTACCTTCACATCCAGGCACCACCACCGAAGCAGAGTGACACCCTGCAGATGGAGGATGTAACCTGGTCTTTTCCCTTTCAAAGCTGGAGCCCTTCTGAATGCTGTGGTGCGTCTGGCTTTTCTGTGAGGCTGAGATCTTCTGTGGTACCCAAAAGTCAAACTGTGCCATTTAAAGAATTACCAAAAACAAACAAGAAAACCAAGGACCAGCCTGCTCAGTATTTAGCTCACTGTTCAAAGGGCTAAGAAGGCTCTCTATTTCATGAAGAAACAGTGCCTTGATTCTTAATTTCTGTTTGTGAAGTCATTTCCAGGGCACTGCAGTGTTTATTGTTGCTTGAACAGACACACAACTCATCATTTACAGGAACACAGTTAATTTGGGGGCGAGCAGCAGTCACATGGCTCCCACACCCCATCCTGCCTTCAGAGCCCCTAACGTTAGGAATCGTGGATACTTAGCTCATGGTTACAACGGTCTCTGAAGCTCAACACAAAGTAATAGGTATGGAAATATCTAATCTTACCTACAGAAGGCTTACATCTGGGACAATTTCCACAAGAACATTTATACCTTTGGTTGCCGTCTTTTTTCTTATATGTTAAAAACAATGAAGTCACTTGGCTTGCCTTGTTAAAGGGTAAGTCTACAATTTGGGTGGAAGGTAGATGCTTTTAAAAGCTAAAACCTGTCTTCAAGAGAAGCAGGGGACACACAAAGACCTTCTAACACAACACAGTTTAAAAGAACATTCTACAGTTAAACGGCGTGGTTTAGTTGAAATGGCGATAAGGCTATGCTTACGCTTAGTCCATACATAAATTTGTTATTGTTCTTTTAAATCAAAACCAGATTCAGAATGTCAGCAGAGAAGTGTTTTACTGCCTCAAAAATGTCTGAACTGCATTAGCATACACATAATTGAGCCAGCTATGAACCGTGCAAACTTATAAATGTTGTCATAGAGCCCATACCAATATGGTCATTTTTATACAGCATTAAGGGGCAGTGGGGAGGCCCTGGAATGTTCTGCAGTGAGCCTGCCAAGTATTATCACTCTCCACATCCTCCACGGGGTGGTTAACTACGGCTTCAGTCTCAAGGGATGGAATATTAGTTCAGAAGAGTTAGAGCGGTGTAGAGGGAGGAAGCAGAGCACTCTCTCCCAAACCACAAAGCAAATATCCAGCACATATTCTGGAGTTCTTGGTTTAGTTCAAAAACAAAGAAATAAAAGAGTCCTAACCCATTAAAAATTCCTTCCAAACTGCATTTTAGTGACACTAACATAACAAAAGCAAAACGGCGCTGCCACTGAAGCCCACAGCACGCGGACGGACATGAATACAGCTGATGCCGTGGACTCCGGGAGGAAAGGCTTTGCTGCAGACACGATGCGCAGAGCACTGCTCACCCCACGGCACACTCAAGGTCACACCGGCCGCCCCTAACTTTACATCACCTTGCTTTCTACCTCCCTCGGGTTCAAGTGACTCTTTTAGTCATCAGTTAGGGACGTTTAGAGTATGGTTCCCTTCTTTTGGAAGGTGATCACATCTAAAACACCAACAGCCCAGACCAAAGAAGGAAAAGAAGGCTGAGGTGCTTATCTTTGGAGGGAGCTGACAATTCTGTCTGACCCCTGCTTCTTGGGCCTCAGGAATAGGCAGGCAGCTTTCTAAGGATCGCCTCTTGTCAACTGAGTCCTGTAAGAGCTCTTCCCTCTGTGCCATTCAGGCTACTTACTGGTAACTGGTGCGAAGGAAGGAGGGGAGAGGGGCCTGGAGTTTTTCCAGGAAGAAACAAAGCAGGCTCGGAGACAAAGAGAATGAAAAGAACTACCGCCTCTGCTAGGAGCACCAATTAAAGCAGGATCCTGTCCTTGGCTTTAATCAGTGCCCCTGTGATACACTGGCACTGCCACCTCCAGGGAGCGAGCAACCACAGGAAGCAATCAGACAGTCTCGGTGTGGGGCTGGGGCGGAACATGACTGGGCCATGCACTGTGCTGGCTTTCTTTTGAGCTGGAGAGACAAAGAGAAAAACATTCAATCTTCAGGTCCTATGTGACCCTAGCAGAGCACACTCCCTCTTACCGTGATAAAGCCTCAGATTCAGCTTCAGAGCCCCAGGCCCTATGAGCTTAGAGACAGAAAGGAGAAAGGGAGGCTGCCTCAGAACTCATATGCTTTGTGCATCCCAGGCCTGAGCACTCGCTCTTCCTTTTCCAGATAACAGTTGCAAGTTCATTTTTACCACAGGGTTAAGAGTTACCTATAAGATGTCATGCAGAAGCATTCTCAGCTGTGCTTCTAAGAAAAAAGGAGAGACATTGACTTACACCCAGAAAGATGAGGGGACACACAACAGACATTCTCAAAGGCTGCCTCTGAGTTTTCTAGTTGCTACAGTCAAGGATCCTGATCTGGTCCCTCAGATTTGCACGGTCTTAGGAAAGAACCGCAAAAAATGAACTGGAGCATCTGGTCTGTGGCTGCCCAGTCCCCACCCCCATTCCTGCAGGCGGGAAGAGGAAATTGAGGCTCCCTGGACAAATTCCAAGGCTCATTACTCCAAGCTCTCTGTGTTTATGGACTTGCTTGCTCACTCCAGAGGCCAACTCAGAGCACCTGGAGGAAATTCTTCAGAATGAAAAGCCATAAATCCGTGTTCTCCCTGAAGCCTAGCGGCTGCAATGTTTTAGAAAGATACACCAGCAAAGACAGAGATTGCAGCTCACCAGCAAGATGCCTACTCATCTAGCAAAGTCAATTCCAGACCAGAAGTCATTTTTGCCCAACAGCTGGACTTCGGCATGGCTATGGCTCCTTACATGGAAGGGAGGACCATTGCGGATTACTATTATCTACTTATATCTCAAAATTCCACATTCACTATAAGCTCAGTTGTAACATGAGACAAAACCTCATAACGTTTTCTCCTGGATAAGGTATCTATCCAGCATGTAAACTTTTTCTATAAAAGTGAGACGACAAAATTATTTTATAAATGTACTTTGCTTTAAAAAATATAATAAATTTTAACGAGGGTTCTGAAGAACACAGTATGGAGGAGGTGGGTGTATGGGGGAGGGGCACGATGTGACAACAGACCAGCACACTAACAAAGACTTAGCCAAGGTCACGTGGGTCGAGCGAGTAGGGATAAAATACTTGTTCTGGTTTCTGCAGTATTGTTCTAGTCCCTGGTGCCCCTGTGCAATACATACCATACTGCAAACTTTAAATGAGTTAATGGTGCTTGTTTGCTTAAGGTTTTTCGAGACAGGATTTCTCTGTACAGTCCTGGCTATTTGAGAACTTGTGCTGTAGACCAGGCTGGCTTTGAACTCACAGAGATCCACCTTTGTCTGCCTCCCAAGTGCTTGGATTAAAGGCATGCACCACCACCACTACCCATTCCAGTGGGGTCGGGGTTGGAGTTTAGATTCCTCCATGGTTCACGAGCTACAGCTAGTCCTCAGCTAGTCCTCAGAGCAAACAGTCCTCGGAGGAGACTGTTGTTTTTGTTTATTCGCACTGGAGTGAATATTCTATGTGCTCCTACCCTTCAGGAAAGGTTCTGAAAGACTTGAATTTCAAACTCCAAAACACACAGCACTTTGTATGTGAATCCGTTCACTCTTCTGGGGGAGTCTCCCAGCGTCTAATGTAGGAGTTATGCATAGTGCCGGTCTGGATTCTAAACTGGTGTAGCTACTTCAAAACGAGCTACTCAGCAGCATCCCCGTCTTATTTATACACCTGGGTGCACATGCTGGAGCTTCCTAAAAGACAATTTACAGGTCTTTTGTTTAAGACAGAGGCTAGGAAAGGAACATAAGTGGGGACTAAGTCATACCCCTAGCCAAGAAGCTAGTCACAACTGATAGCCACAGGGACAGTCAGTTGTCTTCAATGGAGTGATATTGGGCATATCAATTACACAGACATGGATTTTTATTATGTTTTGTTTTTGAGAGAAAGAAATATGAAATTGGGCAGATAGTGAGGGCTGGGAGAAGCCAGGGGAGTGGGAGGAACATGACTAGAATAGACTATGAAAATCTGAAATAAAACAATAGTTTTAAAAGTTATGTAGCCCAGGATGGCATGGAACTCAAGACTCCCTGGACTCAGCCTCTGGAATGCTGGGATTTTCGGTGTGTGCCAGCACCATGTTGACGGTCCTGAACTTCACTTTCTCCTTTTCTTATTTCCTAACAATTGCCTAAATTCTCCTAAGGCGATGTAAGGTTCCACACTGCCTCACAGCCAGTGAACTAGCTTCCGTGTAGCAGGTCCCCAGAGCTCGAGGCCCAGACCCTCTACAGGTGTACAGAATGGTTGCCACTCTGGATATCTTCACGAGCATAAAATATCTGCTTTGGAATTTCTTTCCTGGCCACGAATCAGAATCCTTTTTTTCTGCTCAAGTATGATGGATACATAATCAATGTAGACATAGGATCAGTGAATATGAAAATATTACTCCAATGCAATGTTGGGGAAGGTGCCTCAAATTAGTATAAATTGCTGGAAATGATGAACAGCCAGCTACCTCCCCCTGAGAGGAGTGGAAGGGACTAACTGGACTTTCATTTCCCCCTTTCCATCCTTTAGCATGAAACATTATTCTCTTCTTCTTAAATCTAGGTCAACTTTAAAAAAAAAAATCTGTGGTGCCAACTTTAAGAACATCTCTTAAGACTTTAATAATAATTTAGAAATTATCAGAACAAAATAAGTATAGGAAAGACAATAGCATAATCATCCTCCATTATGAGAAAAGGTCTAATAATATCCTTTACTAAGAAGAAGATTAACTATTTCTAGAACTCAAAGGCCCCTCTACAGAAAAAAAGATGCTATGTCGCACGATCCAGTAAACTCCTGGAGCACACAGTGATGCCCAGGAGGGACTCTCTATCAGTACTCTCGCTTTTCAAAGACGAAAAAATTCGTGGAGATGAGGTAATTTGCACACGAGCCAGAGCTCCCGAGTGGTCCAGACTTTGCATCAGACTTTGACATTACCAATTGTGTTTTTCTGCACCAGTTATTTCTAATCAAGTGAGCTCATCTCTCATCCACCTTCATCTTCCCACCACAGGAATGCCTACTTCCCAGTATCCCTCATGGGTCGACCCAGGTCAAAGACCTTTACATAGTGAGGGCATCACCTCTCAAGAAAACCACTCCGGGACGGCGTAATTAACACAAATATGATAAAATCCACCAGCACCTGCCAGTGACTTAGAATACTGCTAGCTCTGTGGATGAAAACCATGATGAAACAGTATAGAAAACCATGTTTACAGAATAAAGCTGAACACTTCCAGGGTTGATACTTATTTCCTTAAGGGTTCATAAATCAAACTCAAGTCTGTTGTTTAGACCTCCCAAGGACACCCAGAAGAAAGTGGTACCAATTCCCCTCAAGTGCTGAACGCCTATTTTCAGTGTCCCCTTCACCCATGATATGCCTCCTTCACTGGGGACCCTTCATCCCAACTGATCCAGTCAAGTTTATAGTGAATAAGAGAGCCCACAGGCTCAGCAACTCCCTCTGGCTCTACATCTTGCTGCCCGCTCTTCTTGAAGTAAGTGTGTGCGCGTGTGGACAGTGGCTAGAAGCAAGTAAGACAGATATTCCAAGAGAACCAGGACCGGACTGCAATTATAGCAGAAACCACCCCTAGGAATTAGCTTCTGAGAAGTCATCTTCTTGGTTGCATGGTGATGCCAGAGGGGATGGATAGAAAGCTGGCCAAGCCTGGAGAGTTGAAGGGGAATGGTCTAGGCACTGGGCAGATCTAGCTCTCCCTCTCTTGGATTTCTGTATTCTTTATCCTCTTCAAACTGGAGCTTCTCTTGAGAGAGACCTTTGTAGGGATCGCATTTTATTTATTTCCTCTGTGGACAAAGCCAGACCCTGGAACACACACTCCTCTAATACAGTGGAGGCTGCAGAGTCCATCTCTCCCACCTGACTTTATCTTACATGCCGCAGTTATTAAGAGAAACACAAAATCTAAACGCCAGTGCTACGACACTGTTTTCAACGCATCTGAGAACTCCCTGAATACATTAAAGCTGAAGCAGACACAAACCCAGCTAAAGCCACAAGAAGGCAAATTGGAGCATAGATCCCTTCTGCCTGTTTATATGCAATTTCAGAGAAAAATGATGGCCACTGCAGTGCTCAGACTAGAAATGCCACACAGCACCTGATGCCTGAGCACAGCACTGGCCTTGGTCTCTGGTCTCCTGCAAGCCATTCCCACCCAGCTCTTTTACAAGGCAGTAGGCACATAACACGATTCTGTATCAGCACATGAAATATTTCTGTTGCAGAACACACATCGACTGGGGAAGCAGCTGGCAGGAAGGAAACAGGCAGAGAAAGAAGTGCAGAATGAGCACCCAGAAAAGCCATATACCTAGGTCGAGGATCCAGTACTTGCAGGTGCCTGGCTGTCTGCCGCTGCAGTAGGCTGAGCCGACAGAAGAAAGCGAGTCCAGCGTGTCGACTGGCTTAACTCCGTTTGGCATGGTGAGTGGAGATCTAAAGGTCCAGGACCCCCGTCCCTACCTCTCCTTGCACGGTAGCCAGAGCACTCACTGAGCAGCGATGGCAGAGGCTGAACAGCTTGGACAGCAGCAGCTCATGGCCTGGACTGAGCGGAGCTCTCCTCTGTTCCCCTGCAGGCTCTGAGCACTGCCTAGCAGTTGGGGCTCCCATGTGGGAATAGCCAGACACAGACTACATTCTACCACACTGACTCTAATTGGAGCTCAAGGAAATTCTCAAGGCACCCTGGGAACCAGATGTCTCTCTTCTCCGGCACGAACCAGTGCTGGATTTCCTTACTTGGTGAAATGTAAAGTGACAGATGTCCTCCCAGCCCTGGGCTTTCTGGACAGCTTCGCTGGCTTGGGCTTTGTGTACATCTGGAGGGAGGTCCTCTCGGAGACCTCTAACAAACAGGGCCTCCTGATGAGACTTGATAAAAAGAGATGTAATGCGGTCTGAGAGCCAACTGGTTACATCACTGGGAAGAGCTGCACTCTCCACGTATCGAAAACCGCTCCATTCCTCCTTCCAGGAAGCAGCCAGACAGGAGAAAATAAATACCCTTATATGTGATGTGTAAAGGCATGTTTATTAAAGCACATCCTAGGCTCTCATTCCTGTCCTCTGAGGAAACTGGAAATTTTCCCTAGCTGATACAGCTGCCATTGCCAGTTCCTGTGGGTCGTCATCCCTGTCTCTCACACATGATGGTTAAAAGGGGATTATCCCCTTTGAATCATGCTGAACCCTTGGTCCTCATGGCAAGCAGGTGTCCTCCATCCTATGAGGGCCACTCTTATTTTGGAAACACCTAGAATATTCTCTATGTCCATGCCTGGTGTGCAGGACCTTTTTATTAGTGTTTTGTCTTCCTAAGACTTTTCTGCATTTGTTGCAAAATAAACTTAAAACACTTAAAGAAAACATGAGAACAGCACAAACTTCTGTAAAACATTACGACACATCCACAGCCTGCAAAGGTGGTTTCAGAAGCCAATGTCTGAATACAAGCTGCTGCAACACGGGGCCTTTTGTATGTTTTTCACATTTTAATTTTATGGCGAGGATTTGGCATTTACAGATGCGCATTGAGCCTCACATTCCTACAGAGCAAAAGCATGGCATGGGGTTTGTTCTCCCTGTAATGGTGGGTCCCTGTGTGTGATGGATCCAAATGGGATGCTGACTGCAGACCCAAGGGAGAGGTGTGACCCACACAGCAAAGGAAACTTTATTACCAACTCAATAACCCTGTTTGTTGGCAAAATAAGTACTTAAAATTGCAGTCTACAGCCATCAAGTTAATTGACATTCTAAAGTTTCACTTATCGACTTTTATTACACGCTTTGCCCCCCCCCGGTCTAAAAATAGCGACCGCTAAAGACAGGCTATTAATGAAAAGCTAGAGCTGGTTGTCAGGGCAATGAATACCTCATGTGAAATCTAAGTTCTCTGTGAAGGAAGAAGGGGTTGAGGCTTAAAAGTGAACACAGTGATTTTGGCTGCAGATGTATGGGAAATTCCCCAGAGACCAATCTCTCCAAATTCTCTAACTCACATATGCCAGAAGTTAAAGCACAGCCGGAAAAAGGGGTACGGGGAGCAGGGAGCATTCTCCTCCCATTTTCCTGCAGATCATGGAAGCCTGGAGCTGGGGTGTTCCGTGTGGAAGTTCCCTTTCACTCAGTCAAGTGAGCATGAGGTGGACCTGGCAGAGGATTCACTGACCCTGAATCCACCGTATGGGGAAGTGGGGCCCGCAGAAACGTGGAGGTCAGCGAACAGAAGGCATGAGAAACTAAGTGAGGGTTAAGTTCTAGTGGTCAAACAGGTAGAAACAGCACTCTTAGTTCTCCCTGCTACAGTCAGGGTCAGGAGTGAAGATTACAACTCTGTTATGAGAATTGGAATACATGGAC
The DNA here is from genome assembly GCF_950005125.1 of Chionomys nivalis. NCBI lineage: Eukaryota > Metazoa > Chordata > Mammalia > Rodentia > Cricetidae > Chionomys > Chionomys nivalis. The sequence continues at coordinate 9,790,954 of NC_080100.1, read as the reverse complement.
TGAGGGGCGTTAGTGGGGAGGGAGAGACGGATGGAAAGGAGAGGGAGAGAGAACGAGGAGGTAGATGTGGGTGACATATGTGGCCAGAATTCAGTTTCAGAGGTGGGCAATGTGGGGGTGCACAGAAAGTAAACTGGAGGACACGAGGCCCTGGGCAGCAGTTAGGGTGCTGAGTCCATTCTCACGTGTGACTGTGTCTTCAAAGCACATCTGCAGTGACACACTTCCTAGGCACGGAGCAAGGACAGTGGCTTGGATTTGGGGCTGGGATGTGGAATCACTTTAGAACTGATGGGAGTGGGGTCTGCAAAGAAAGAAGACTGAGTTGCTTTGCAGAAGTGAGGTGGAGGAGACAAACATTTCAGGCTCCGGGCAGAGAAACGGGTATGTTATCTAGAAATAAAAAGGGAAGGTTTAAAGGAAGAAAAATGTTTGGAGGTATTTTTCATGGTTTTGACATTTTAATTTTATGGCCAGGCATATAATTTAGTATGTCACAAAAAGAATGGAATATCAGTCTAAGAGAGTTATAAAGACATAATGTTTGTTCATGAGTACCAAGCACAGGGATGCTGGGAAGATACAAAGGGTCTCTGACTAAGAACATTATGTAAGTTGAGATTTGAGGACTGAATTTATGATGGTATGAAAGCATACCTGGTAATGCTTGTGCTTTCCCCCTACAGCTCAGCATTCGGTAAATTACATAAGACATCAAACAGCCACCATGCTACATTACTGGGCTTCCTGCAGACTAACGGAAGCGCTCTGAGCCAGTGTAAGGCAGGCTGTGGTAAATGAGATGCTCAGTAGGCTACGTATATTAAATGCACTTTCTACTTCCCATATTTCCAACTCTCAATGAGTTTACTGGGACATGATATCCATACATTTACTGGTTAGTGGGTCATAAGTGACATAATTTGAGAAGCATATTAAAAAACTGAGTTTCAACTCTTGGAATCATAGTTATATTTCACATATACCCTGAACAAATATTATACTCTACAAGGACTGAGAAAGTTAGAGGCTAAACTGTGTCCCTCCAAATTTACACAGTGAAGTCTTAACTTCCAGTGTCCTTGTATAGGACTGTGGCTTTAGACAGAGTTCAAAAAGGCAATAAAGATGGAATCCTAAGCATCACACATGCCCATCTTCCTGCACTTGGGAGGCTGAAACAGAAAGACTGTAATAAAAACAAGACCAGCATGGTCTACATAGTGAGTTTCAGGATAGCCTGGGCTACTATAGGGTAAGACCCTGGCTTAATAAACAAACAGGAGTAGCTGGGTGAGCTCAAAGCCAACGGGACTGGCTTTCCTATAGGAAGGGGATTAGAACAGGGAGACAGTCAAGTACGCATGCTTACTGACAATAGCCACAGAGACAGGGAAAAACCTATGAAAACACTAACACTGTCAATACCTCCATCCCAAAGCCCTAGCCTCTAGATTTTCGGTGAGAGAATCCCCTTCCGTAGTTTATATACATCATCTGGAATGTGGTAGTTGTCAGGTAGTCCTAACAAATGGACAGGGAACTGAGGTGTGTGCACCCACGCGCACAGTGGAGCAGACAGAAGGGGGACGTAACAGCAAACCTGCTCTGCAAACACATCCTGCTGCACACTGCAAACCCAGACCAGCAAAACGGGAAGGAGGCCAGCTTCTCAGAGGAAAGAGTACTAGCCATTCTAAAGAGTCTGGTGAGGTGCAGGGTGAGTACTCTAGCTACGGAAATACTCTACCAGGAGGAGACAACACAAGTGTGACTATGGTTGAACAAAAGTGGACACTGGTACCCAGGTATTTTATACAAACAGACAAAGGAGAGGGAAAGAAACTACCAAGGGAGAAGATTAACCTTCCCTTCACCTCTGCTGGGAGGACCTGAGCTAAATGCCCATCTTGTACCTGGCGACAGCTCCCGGGAGGGGCTCCTAATGACCAATGTTAGAACTCTGTTGGGAAGCAGGAGGACCTTGACTGAGTGTGAGATTCCAGAAAACAGCACAATACAAAACTGGATGAATAAGTGAGTATGATAAAGGGACAGCTCAGCATTCCAGAAAACCCCATTTCATAAATTTAGAAGGAATGGGAAAAACAGATACTACTCTGGCTACCTTTACATTAATAATGGCTGGAGGCAGAACTCCTGATGGCTGAAGAAAAAAATAAAAATCCCAACCCAGCAGAAAAGCAGGACAAGAAAGAACATCTGCATAGTTTATAAAAATATATCATTACATGGTATTGACTAATTCCCATCAGAGAGCCAGGAACCAGGGTGGGGGACTAGAGCTGGGATGAAGGCCAGCGCACAGGGGACAGCAGGCCTCTCCTGTGGTCCCCACACAACTGCTTCAGGGCTGTCCCTGCCAACACGACACAGACACATTAGCTCTGAAAAAACACCAAGTAAATTCAAAGTGTGTGGGGGCGCATCCTACGACAAAAGGAGCCAGTAAGCCTCAGTTCCACTTCTGAGGTAGGCTGTGTGTTCTGTTTGGTGCTGTGCACTGTTATGAGTGATTTGCAAGGATTTGAGTGCAAAGACATCCCCCAAACAGAAATTCTATTTTGGTAGCTTTTCTGAAAGTCCCACAATGTGTCAAGTAAACGTTAATACACCCCCCCCCCCGGCTATTTTCTGGGGGCCTCAAAACCCTATCAGGATCACATGGTCCAGGGGCCGAGGGTGCCAGGTCTCTGGAACGACACATTTCATTTCCTTGTGCCATCTCTATGGCCCTGCTCCCTCCCCATGTTTCCGCTCTGCACAATATGCCCACAGTGCTGGCCCCAAGCACAGCTGGGGCTCGCAATGCTGTCCCTCAGATTCCACGCACAAAGATGCCCCTGTCCTGAGGAGCCTGCTCCGGTTTCTTTACCCCAAGATAATACCTCCTGCCCTGGTGGGGGTGCCGGAATGACAGAACCCCAGCCTCTTAGGGCCCATTCACGTGTGCGTTCCCACTGCTTCTGCTCCGCATCAGTCCACAAAAGCACCTTTATGGGGCCTTCAAACCCTGCAACGCAGAGCCAAACCCGGACAGGCTCCCTTTCATTGCTTTATTTACTATCTTCTCAGGAACGATCTGAGTTTTCCTTTCTCCAACAAAACGTTCTGACTCTCTTCATGTTAGGTCATTTTCTGATGCCTCAGCATGGTGTGTCATTTGCAGAACTGCAAGATGACAGACTCTTAAAGGGGGGGGGTACTATTTACTCCTGTCCCCTTCCAAATGCAGGGCAATGTAGCTAGCCCTGAACAGCCAACGGGTGCTGATGATACCTCCATTCTGTGACATTTCAGGATTCAAAGTGGACGTCACACATTGACGGGGCAGGACCTGAAATGGAATCCCTTAGCTCTGTTAAGGAAGGGAGACCACGTGGTCAGGTCTCAGGCCAGGGCATCAAACTCCTGCATGAGGACTGGAGACCCATAAGGAAAGCAATCTTTGCACACTCGTGAGTTACTAGGGCAGGACCGGGGAGAAGAGGCACAGAGAGAAGAGAAACATTAGCTGGGAGGGGCTTCTTTAGGTAGTGTCTGGCTTTTAGAATGGCCATGTCATATTCAAGTAACAGACCATTGTGGGAGGCTGTGGAAGGGCCCCGGCTTTTAGCAGTGCCAAGTCTTGTGTGTGTGTGTGGGGGGGCGGTCAGCAGTCTTGGGTAGAGTGGACCTTACATACCAGCTTTGGGCAACTGATTACTTCTGAAGGCTTCAGCTACCTCCTTCATTAAAGCTTCAAAGAGATGTCTCCTGCTCCTAAAAACCCATTTTATGTCACGTACCAAACTTGTTTATGGTAGTTAATTTCTCTGTGCTTCTATCCCATCCTTCCCTCCCCTCCCCAGAGAGATTATTCTTGAGATGGAATATAAAAAAAGCCATGCAATGCCTGCCACTTTAAATCCCCAGTTTGTCCTCTGTTTTTACTGTTAATTTTCTAAGGCTCCAGCAGCCCACCTACCATAGGCTGAAATGTGTCTCCAAATTCTTATGCGCAAGTTATAAACACAATGTCGGAATGAGACACAGTGGCCAAGATGATCAAAACAAGGCCTGTATGTCAGAAGGCCCACCTCTAGTCTGTCAGCATTCTAACCTGAACGTTTAGACGCGGACACAGCAGGGTGTGCACAGGCAGTGACAGGCCGCTTGTCAGCTGAGGCCTGAAGCAAAGCGGGGAGTCAGTTTAGAACCTGGCCTCCTCCAGAGCTAGCTTTCTAGGGAAGAGACTCCCTGTCAGAGCCACTGGCCTGGGACTCTGTGCTGGCAGCGTGGTGGATGAACACGCTCATCTCCTGACACATATCTGATCCTTAACAGACACGGTCTGCTCCTTCTGGAGCAGATCTGATGGAGGCTCAGGCATCTACCTAGTCCCAGAAAAACTTTTCACACAGTTTCAGTGACCCCCACATATTTTCTAGGCAGAAGAAAAGAACATTTTAAGACTTAGCTCTTTTCTTTCAGATATTGAACATTTCAGAAATAAAACACAACAAAGTATAAACTCAGTCTATTTCTACAGTACCATTTGCCACATATAGATATGCCTCTCTTCTTCCTTTTAACATAACCCCCTAGTGCTTTTTCGGCAAATATAAATTTTGTGTCTATCCCCTAGCCCTGACTCCTCTGTAGCTTGACTCTAGGTTGCTATACTATAGAGACTTGTTCCTGTATTGTATCTTTTTCACGAGTGTGTAATGCTCCAAATGCACACGGAGCCAAGTTTACCAAAGACTGTGGCACGCAGTGTCCTTGCAAGCATGGCTAACCCAGCATGTGGATCACTGGATCCATGGGAACACACATTTATAGGACGCTAGAAATAGAACTGATGGGCCAAATGGAAAAGCAAAATTTTGGAGAGAAATATGTGAGCAAGTAATAAGTCAATCAGGCATGTGACAATTTCAGTAAAGCATGCCATACAGTGACATTTGCTTACATACAATGTTTACTTCCACAGATCCATAAAATTTGAATTAAATTTTCTTAATTGTATTTTACCCACCTGGTGGGGGGAATAATTCCTTAAAATCATTCATACAGATTGAATCATGAGTCTGTCTTTATGTTTGTCTATCAGGTGGGCTTTTGGTAGATTTTTCCTGTTGACCAGGCATTGGTATAGAAATATTTATATTAATTTAATATTAATTCATTTATATTAATCTCTCCAAAATGCTTCCATCTTTATTACGGATTTAATGGAAGAAGTGTAAATTAGCAGTCTCCCATACAGAATAAAGGCCGGTAGTTTATGTTGCAGACATCATGCCTGTTCTCAAAGCATGGAGAAAATCAGCTTCTTGGCTCTCCTCCCCCAAACTCTACAAAGTTATGACTCCTCCTAAGAGATGAAGCTTATGACTCAAACCACTTTTCACACACAAGGAACTTGTGAGACGGTTCTTCTGTGGCCCCAGCCGTCTCTTGTCTCCATCAGTCTCTCAGCTTTCCGTGGGACTCACTGTCTCATGCCTCCCCTTGAAATGACAATGTTACCCTCCCCCTTGCCTGCCATACACAACTTCTGTTTCTACTGATGGATTTTGGAGGGAACATAAGAGGTCTGGTGGGCTGGGTTCAAAGCACCGACCTTTGCCCTCTGCTCCTCCTGGATTCTGCATGGTCTCCAGACAACCTGCGTAGGAGGCTCCTGGGGTCTATTCTGAGCATAACCATCACACTGTGGGCTGACCGGTCACGTCATGTGCTGAGTGGCCAGTGTGGGCTTCTCAACAGATTCTGGAACACTCCAGGAAGCACGATCATTCCACATTGTTGACTACCCAAGGTCACGATTTTCCCAAAACTTCCAAATGAAGCACGGGACAAGGCCAGAGGGTGTTTATTATTTGAAGGGCTTTCCAAACAGGCTCGCTTCCCCCACCTACAGTGTTGAGTCTGCTCTACCGTGTGAGCCAGCTCTGGTAGCCTTCATTCTGAGTTACCTGGAAGTAGACCTGTGCTTGCTTGCTCCTATCTTTTCCCATGCATGCAGAACTTTGAATTTACTAGGAACAAACACTATGGTTTTGTTCTCAGATTTTTTTTAAAAAGTAGTTCAGAAATAATTGGACGGTTTCAGCTGCACCATTCCTTGTCTGTGTGCGTCAGCTTAGAAGTGTGCATCTCTACCCAAAGCTACTGCAATTCTGGTTATATAGGGGGTTCCTCTAGGACAACAGCCAGAGAACCCCTTCCTTGAACACAGGGACAGTCTCTGTGCTAGGCCCACACCCAGAGTCTGAGTATCAGGTATCTATCAAGTACCCTCAGAGCTGGGACCAGGTCAGCTGCACCAGGAATCAAGGGAAGCACAAGGAAACAGACGATGGGTTCACTCCTGTCGTACTCCTGATGAAACCTGAAGAAAAAGTATCCTGAAGGTAGAAAGTTCTTCTCAGACATCCTGATTTGACAGCTTCTAAGTGCCAGGATGCACACATTTAAGGAAGAACTCCCTCATCTGACAAGTTAATGACGCTCTGATGTCTACGCCATGTCAGAAATGAGGGATTTTTAAAGTCTGTCTTCCAGAAATTGAGAGGTGGGAGTAGGTCTCAAAGGCCTGGCACCTGCCACAGCCCTGTTGGTCTGTGTCACATTCCCTGACACACCTGCCCACCAGTTGGCACCGTGGATTTTTTTTTTTAAATAAAGATAGGATGTTGTTAGGTAGACGACCAAGCTGGCCTTGAACTCACAATCCTCCTATCTCCTGAGTGCTGGGATTACAGGTGAACCATAATGCGCCCTGCGCCCGGCAGGCCGTGGCCATTTAAAGCAGGTGTGGGAGGATGGTTCCTCACTGTTTGTGCCTTGGCAATATCTATAATTCTGTGATGACCTAATATGGATACTGCCAATGCCTGCTAATGTACTGTTCCTGTTCCGAGAAGAACTTAAATGTACAGTTGGAATGGGAAAATGCTCCCCATATGAAGCCCTCTGCAGAATAATAGCTGCTTGGGTGGCTCGGTAATTATACGCTCCGCGGAAAGCACTCCTTAATCACAGGTCTGCGACTGAGCGCTCAGCCTTGGATACACTGCTCAGGGACAATGTCTTTAATTCTTGGTGCGACTCCATGTTCTTCAGTCTTTCTTCCCACAGGGATTTGCATTAGCAGCTGTTCAAACAGAATAGAACGGTTCTTTGCAAGTGAATTAAAAAGTTGCACACAGATCCCCCATTATATGTATTTTTAAGAATATGTGGGCAGGTATGGGTTTGAAATGCCTATGCATTAGTGAACCTGGGGTGTTCTCTGCTGGCAATGACCATGTGGTATGACGCAAATGCATAAACACAGTGGAATCACTTGTTAATGTCACTAAAAACTGATACCCTGAACTTCCTGGAACCATTTTAGGTCATTTAAAAATCACCAGTTATTTCAGTCTCATCTGAGATAGGAAGCTTACAGGTCACCTTCCGGGGCGAGTGAATGAGAGGGACTCATGGAGGTGCCTGCGGGGAATGCCCGAGGGCCAGGATGGAGAAGTCTGGAGCTGAGTCTGTGCTCTAAGTCATCCTTAGATCACAGCAGGCTCCAGAGAGGAATCTGAGCTCTGTGTCCATGGTGCAGCCTGGATGGGCCACGTGCTACTGAGGTCCTTGGTGCTGGACATGCACATCTAAAATCTAATATCGTGGGGGGTGGGGGAAACGCAAAGGGCAAGGCCTGGGGGCGGGGCAGGTATTCCTCTCCATCTATGCTGTGACCACAGGATTGAGGCTCTCCTGAGGACTACGAATATGGTTTAGATGGGGTTCACAACTCTTGGCTCCTGCTTGTTCTCCAAGGGAAAAATCCCTTTGGCATGCCCTGTGTTCCAGGTTCAGCTGGGAGTACAGATAGCCTGGGTGTGGCTTCTAAGTGAAGGCACACCTGGTGACCTCATGAAGTTCCCATCCCCCATCTGTTGACCTCAGGGAAGGTCTTGTCCTTTGGGCTCATCTCTGCAACATGGGGTTGGGAGCAGGGCATGGGAGTGAAGGGGAGACCTGGCCTCATCCTAAATCCACAAGTCCTCAGGCACAGCCATGACCTCACCTGTACAGACATCAGGGAGGCTGTGGTCAGGGCTGATTTCAGGAGAGCAGCTCTGGAGGGAAGAATGGCCCTCAGACACACTGTAATTTGCACCTTAGTGGAAACACGCCCTCATCCACATTGGCATAGTGGTTACACATGTGGTCATGATGTTATGGAGCTTACAGGCCCAGCATCAGGCCTCGACCAGCTACCTCAAGAAATTACACGCCACTGCAGGAGTAGCCCTTGGCATAACGGCATATGGATCTCTGAGCTGTGAGTGATGGCCCTAGTAAATAAATCTATAAAAGATAAAATGTTAAAGTTAAAAAAGAACAGAGCTTGACAAGTGTAATCACAAAGAAAATTACTTGTCTGCCACCATCCTGCTGAGTGTGTACCTCAGATGGTGAATCTCAGGAGCAGGGTCTCAGGGTGACACCCCTCCGTGGTCTTCTTTGCTTATGGCCCCTTTCAGCACTGGATGCACAGCGAGCTTTTTTGCTCTCTGTCACTCCACTGTTTATCTGTAGTTCTGTCTGCTATGTTTATAAGCGTAGCTCGACACCCACAGCTGTCACTAAAATCTGTTTGAAGATCTCCCAGTGAGTTCCTCTATTAGTCTCTCTGGCTCTGGTCACCATCAGCTTTCAGAATGGAGTTGTTCTCTCCGGGTTGCCCCAAGGTGGTGAAACTCTTGTGGATTAGATCAAATCTACTTCGCTGAATCACCCTCCCCCATAATCACTGGGTGAATGGTTTTCTCCTTTAGGCTTTTCTGAAAGGTTTTTTGTTTGGCGAGATGAGACAGGCAGTGTTTGGGTTGAGCAAACAGGTGAAGGCTCTCGTTTGTTACCTGACACACTGCACCAAGGGGACAGGGTCTGTGGGTGAACACATTTAGTTTGGAACATGTTAGGAGACCAGAAAAAAGATTTTATTCTATGGTCAAGAGAAAGTTACTGAAAATTCAACAAGAGCCGGGCCATGGGGTTTGTGTATAAGGTTCAAGAAGCAAGGCTGGGGTACCAGGGGCTGAGATGGAGAAAAGAGAATGAATATGAAATATATTGTTGACACAAAACCAAAAAGAGATGACATCCTCAGAAAGTTAAAGGTGGGATTAACATACCTCTTTATTCATACCTGCGGCTGCAACAAAATATCTTAAAATGGAGGTACTTATTAAAGACAGCACAAGTCCACGATCAAGGTGCTGGCAGATGCAGTGAGGGTCTGGTTCCTCAGAGATGATGCCCGTGTTCTCATTTGGTGGAAGGGCAGAAGGGCTCCCTAGGGTTGCCTCACAAAGACACTCGCTCTGCTCACAAGAGCCCTGCCCTGGTCCCCACCTGTTCGGACCAATCCACTGGGGACTAGATTCCAATACATGCCTAGGGAAAGACACTGCTCAGCAGCAGGTGGGCCAGCAACGCTGCTTCTTGTTGCGCATCCACAATCCCCACAGCGGGGACTCAAGCAGGTACCTAGGTGTCTTCGTGGACAGCAAGTGCCCATCCAAGTGATGCACACACGCAGAGCAGATCAGCTCTAAGTAAGGACTTTCAGGAACATGACGGAAGAGGAGAAACCCTTAAGACATTATACTAAATAAAGTAAGTCAGTCCCCAGAGAAGTAACAGAAGGTTGCCAGGATCTGAAAGGAAAATGGTTGGGGGTGCTGGAAGGGTACAGTGAATCAGGTTTGTAAGATGAACGGGGATCATGGATGGATGTTGGCAAGAGCACAGGCCTGTGAAGGCACTTTATGCACAGAACTGTAAACTCAAAAATGACTCCAGGTAAGGTCAGTGTTACATGCACTTACAGCAGATCATGCAGCCTGTGATGGAGACAGCTGTAGCCATGTGGCCGTGTTACTAGTTAGCAAATGGAGCGAGACTGGGAGAGGGAGGCACTTGGGTAGTTTTGAAAAGGATGGTGGTACAGCGAACAACAAACAAGAGAGATCATGCATGGAAACAGGAGGACAAGAAAGACTTGAAGAGGAGAGAATGTAGTCCTGGTCAAGCCCAGAGGAAAAACTATTTCAGGCACATTCAGAGAAAAGGAGACGTTCTTACTCTCAATCTGGATTTGCGAAAAGGCTGCTGATACTGATGACAGCCACACATTACTGCATTTAGGTGAGGATCCTGGGCCAATGTGGACCTACCTGCCCACGTATCCACAGCTTCTGGGGTTGAGCCAAAAGCCACAGACAGATGCTTTTGATATGATTTGCTGTGGTAATGGGTAGATACTGAGTTACAGCTGCTAGCTGAGAGCCTCAGTCACGAGACAAGGGCTTTTGTTTCTCTTGTTTGTGTTCCTTACTTTCCTTACCCAAAGAAGAAAAAAAAATGCTGTAATTATAAACACTTTAAGAGATGTGGCTGATTTTTCTAAGGAGGTGTTTTGTTTTGTCCTAGGCACATCAAAGCACAGCAGAAAGTCCACCTGTCATCTCATTATGGGTTGGCATAGGAGAAGATGTAAGATTTGAATTAGCTCTATTCAGAAAACCTTTCTAAGAAACAAACTGATGATGGCGGAGCTGACAAGAATGGTAAGGCTGAGCGTATGGACACAAAATCAGCAGAGAGGTGGCCAGAAGCCAGGGCTTCTGGCAGGAAGAGGTACCTTGTGCACTCCCCAAAGCTAGAACCACAGGGCCACTCAGTCCTAAGAGGGCTTTACCCAAAGCCCTACTTTTGGTGAAACACTGGTGTGGGGGCCAAGAGGGGCCTTCCAAGTTTAGTCTATCCTACCACAACATGTTGTGTGGCAGGGGCTATGGGGGGAAGTATGGCATGAGGTTTGTGCTGGGACCGGGGCTATCTAGGCATTCTTCCAGAGGCAGTGAGCTGGCGAGCGCCATGGAAGGACTTTACAAGAGTATTCAACACAGGCTTATATTTCATCAGGATACATCAGGAAAAGTAGCACTCGTAACAGACTTACACTCTGTCCTGCAGATATGCAGCCTGTATGAAGTCAGTGACAACGCCTTGTCAAAGTGAACAACATAGGCAACGCCATGTTTTCCTGAACCCCCTCAGTTTGTCGAACCTCACCCTGGGGTACTGTAGTCACTGAGAGGCCCTTCCACAGTGGTGGAATGCACTAGAACCTTCTCGGTTATGAAAAAATACTTGGTAGTCAGTAGGCTGAGTCAGGAGAACGGTCTGCCTGGGTTACAGAGTAAAGCTGAGTGGCTTGAGAGACCAAGGGATGGGGAGACAGAGAAAGAAAGGACCTGTCCCTGTCTCCAAATAAAGAGGAAAACAGTGGACTGGGGTATAGCCAGGAGCTCTCACCAGGATTCAATCCTAATGCCACATAAAATAAACGAACAAATAAACAAGTATGAGAACAGTCCAGGCGCAGCTACCACAAGGCAAAAGGGACATTCTGAAATGGTCTCACAGGAAATACAGACATGTTTGATATTTCTACTTACTCCTGTGGGCAGGTAAATAGAAGCCTCACAAATTGAGACACTGGGAAGGAAAGATTACTCGGCAGAGATCGCCTGACACCTACTTCCAGCCAGGCAAACCGTTCCCAAGGAAATAAGACCACAGTGTGAGATACCTTGCGCATTCTGGAAGCAGAGGCAGGGCCCTCTGCACCAAGGCCAGCCCCAGCTTCTGAAGTCGCAGCAGCCGGCACAGACCACAGACAGATAAGACTGGCCAAGTGTGGATCTGCTGAAGCCACACTCTATTTTCGTCCCCGCACTGTCTGCTGAGCTGGTGACTAAGATGCTGAGGAGAAGGAAGAATGGCAGCCAGTCCCGGGGAATGTCAACACCCCAGGCAATCTGTCTGTCTGCAGAGGAGAGGAGAAACACAATTTTCCAAAATAATCTTCCCGCACACACAGGAAAGCTCTTGCCATGGAGGAACATACCCAGCTCGGGTCTAGTTTCAGACTCAAAAACATCCTGAAATGTAAACTGTGTGACTCAGTTTCTTTTTAAGTTGATTTCAGGCAAGCTGCATCTTTATCCTCCTGAAATCACATGTATCTTGAGACAGAACACCTGGCTCTCATGAATCCCAGGCATTCTTCCTGTCCAGCACAGTTCCAGGGCCACCAAGCGTGCCCTGGCTCCACTCAGTGAGTGCAGAGACCTCCCTAGACGCTATGGGAGGTGCACGGGGAACCTTTAGGCAGCTTATTCTTTGCAAGCAACTGGACGACAGTTAGCCTCAATGGCCACAGATTTGCGCTCATAAAGTATATGGAGATTTAAGCTGTTTGGACACAGAGTTATGAAATAAAAAGCTGCCAAGACCAGGACTAGAAAGCAATGAGCTTCTTCCTCTTGTCTGGAAGGGCACAGTGCTAAGACTCACACTGCTAAAAAGCTATCCTTAGGGATTAGCGAAAGAGAGATACGTAATGTCTTCGAGCTCAGGAGTTGTGTGGGGTGGAGCATGTAGCCAGCTCACTTAGCTGACATTGCCCAAGGGGTCTGATCCTGCCAAAGAATGATGGGATCGAGTCTTGTGAGAGCCCTGGCTCCTGGCTCACCTCTCTCACTGCTGCATCTTCCAAGCCCAGAGTTCTCACAGTGAAACGAGGAACTCGGTGGAACAGCCCAGCACACACCAACACTTCACCACAGTGGCATGCACCCATCGCTCCACAGCAGGTAAGAGAATGGGCTATGGGCGGGTCAGAGGCGAATCAAGGCCTTGTGCTTTCCATGATGGGAGAGTTCTCTGTAATCCTTTCTGGGTTACATTCTCACTTCCTACTCCTTTGTTGCCTGGACTTTCTGACAATGGTCTCCAGTCTGCTAGATGGAGGCTGGTTAAGGCTACACTTCCTGGGCCTGATTTCCACAAGATTCTGTCAGAGGCCTTCTGAACCTGAAGGTGACTTTTCTTCCCTGATAGACCGCTCTGTTGCTGCCCAAGTCTTGGTACTGAGGGAGCAGACAGATAGCCTTCATTTTCCTCGTGAGATAATTAAAGCAGATCAGGAAAAAAAGAAAGCTGAAGACCTGAGCCCTCACCACCCACTGTGCTCACAGCTGTGATGGGCGCTGGAGGCCTGAGTGATGGGCAGGCACAGCTGTGAGGATGGTCGCTAGAGGCCTGTGAGGGAAGGGGTGCAGCTGTGAGGATGAGCGCTAGAGACTGAGTGATGGGCAGGCACAGCTAATAAGGATGGGCGCTGGAGACCTGTGAGGGAAGGGGGCACAGCTGTTAGGATGGGTGCTGGAGACTGAGTGATGGGCAGGCACAGCTGTGAGGATGGGGTGCTGGAGGCCTGAGTGATGGGCGGGCACAGCTGTGATGGGCGCTGGAGGCCTGTGAGGGAAGGGGGCACAGCTGTGAGGCCTGTGAGGAAGGGATGATGTTTCAGAATCTCGACAGCAAGGAATGCATTCAGACAGAAAAACAAAATGGCCACTTAAAAACAAGCAAAACCCAGAATTCCCTGTAAGTTTTGAGGACAAAGTCAAGTGTGCTGAGGACGGAGGCGTTCTCTCCTCAGCTAAGTGGCAATTGTGCACACCGGCAGGAAAGAGCACACGGCAGGAGAGGCACACGCCAACGCCGTCTAAGTACAAGAGCTCAATGTGGTGTGTTCAAGTTCCACCAGGGCTCCTCAGGGGGACAGAGAAACTTGATTTCTAATCAAAACTCAAATGGATCAGGTAGACTGAGGCAGCTGTGAGCTCAGAAGAGTGGCGTTTAGTACTGGGACTTCACCCGGACTCCAGCTCAGGTCACAGAAAGGCTTATGCTGCTCTAAACATGCGGAGTCCCTGGAGATGAAAAATGATACTTGGCTTTCCTTGGTCTCATCCATCCTGTCTCTCACTAGGGACAGTGAGTTCTCAGGGGACCCTACGGACCCAGAGCTTGGCTGTAATAAATGAGCTGGGATAACTGGAGTTCCTGAGTAGCTTCACTCAGCTCAAAGGAATTAAGCCATAGCAGCTAGTAGATGGCATCCAAACTGTCAGGATGAGCATGAGGAGAGCATGCAGGGTAAGCAGAGAAAGCTGCTAGAATATTCTATAATTAGTGAAAAAGAAACTGAATGTGGCGGCGTGGAGCGACGTTCCCTCAGAAAGATAAAACCAGCAATGTTTTCCAAAGCCAGCAGAACTACCCATCTTCCAGTACTGTCCAACAGTCTGACAGGGGCTGGGCTGCCCCCTGCATTCTTAGATGAGCTGCCAAACTCTGCTTCCTCCAGACAAAGAAGTCTCCAGAAACTTCTCACCAAGACGAACGAGTAAGCTAGCTCCACTCATCAGGGACACAGCATGAACTGTGTCTGTCAACCGAACTTTCTAGGATCCATATTGGAGAATATGAAAAGAAACGTTGATTTAAACAACACAGTTTGTTTACAACCTCTATGGAATATGTCATTTCAACACGTAAGTAGTCTTTTCCATAAAACTCTAGCATGCTTTCCCAACTGCAGCACACCTCCATCGGGACAAGTCACCCTCACGTGCTCAGCGGCCTGCAGCCTCCGTGGTGGGCATTTGGGTAAAGATTTTCATGGTCTTCACAGGAATGTTGACGCCCACATAAGAGCAGTCAGCTCCATTCTTCCCAGGCATGCACTGCAGAGCTTGGGAGAGCCCCAGACATTTACACAGCTAGAAAACGGAGTGGCTAAAAAACTCTCAGCCCAAATTTGGTCTCCAGGAATTGAATGACAGCACAGAAAGGCCACATGAATACCTGATTCAAAGGAGGCTGGGTTCAGTCCCACCTCCCTTATCTGTTGCCTACTTCAAGCAAACTGGAAAAAAATGGTGCCTGCTCTTTCTTCTCCACTTACAAGTAGTGCTGGTCCCTGAAGAGCTAGCACCCCCACTCCTGCCCCCACAGCTGCCCTTTGGAAGCTGATGCCCTGCCTTTCTCCGCCTTAGCCTGGAATCCCATTGCCACTGCAGACAGTGCTAAGGCAGCCCTGAAGGCGTGCTGCCAGGAGGTCCTGTGTGCCCACCTGTTGGGCTGACACGGCTTCACTGGCAGCCCCTCAGGCCTCCCTGCTGCTTACCTTTGTGGTTGAAGATTCCCTCCATCTCCATGCTACTGCGGGAGTGGGCGATGCACAGCGAGCCACAGGGCACAAGGCCTTCTGCTGCGGGGGACCTGTCAGTGGTGCGTACCAGACACCAGTCAGGCTTGTCATGAGGCCGCTCCAGAACCTCCACCGTCTGACCACGCCGAATGGTTAGCTCGTTGCTGTTGCAAGCCGTGAAGTCATGGATCACTACCGTCAGCTCACAGCCACCAGAGAGCTGAGAGGGACAGAGAAAGAGGGACAGGTCAGCAAGCAAAACCACCAGGCCTGGTAGGGCTGGGGACTTGCCTAGGAATTCCACCTACTGCCTGAAATTCCGCAGTAGGGTTAAAGGCATCGTGGGAACTGGGCTGAGGGTCTGTTCTGTCACTCCCCTTTGGAGCCATCAGATGCACACACGCTCTTTCTCTTGTTCCCTAAGCTGGGGGTTTTCTGATGAGCTCACCGTCAGTCCAATGTGATTTCTCATGCACTTCCAAATCCCTCTGTAGCTAAGATATCCTAGCTCCCTCTTCAAACATTCTATGCACTCATCTTTAAACTTAGAACAAAGTAATAAAAATTGCACAAAGGCCGCTTAGGGAATAATCGTGAAACAGACAATAAAGGAGATGAAGTTCTCCAGATTTTTGCATCTTCACTATAAAGCACGCAGGCTCTCTTGCATCCCTTGGATCAGGAAGGGAGCGCTGCCAAAGACGGACACCGAAAGCCTGCCAGGCACTGACCCTGGACCGCTTCTCCTCAACCATCCAAGGACTTGGCTCCCGCCCTATTCCAAGGTTTCATCCCACTTATCCCTAAGGAATCTTTATGTAGATTTTATTAGTTTTCTATAAATTAAACTAGACATGCTGCATTCTTTGAAAATGAAGAATGAATCTTTTGGGTGGATATCTAGAACTCAGGAAAAATCACAGCAATTCTTAGCATGTCCTTGACCTTCTGTCCTAGACTCCAATCCCAGCTCTGGACTTCCTATACCTGGGTTTGTGCTAATCCTTCAACCCCCAATTTCTTTCTCTCTCCTGCCCCAATCCCTGACTCAAACTGTCAGTCTTTGGGTCTTCTGTATCACATCCATGAGTCCCATGGAGACACATACATGATTTGTCTTTGGAAGACAAGAATACAATCCTCCTACTATTATTGACCCTGCATGGTTTGTATCCTGGTAGGTCGACCCTTTGGGGACAGGGTTCATCAGCTCCCATGTA
Source organism: Chionomys nivalis (assembly GCF_950005125.1). Lineage (NCBI taxonomy): Eukaryota > Metazoa > Chordata > Mammalia > Rodentia > Cricetidae > Chionomys > Chionomys nivalis. The sequence continues at coordinate 9,774,589 of NC_080100.1, read as the reverse complement.
AGAGTCCTGTGACTGGCTTTCCCTCCTCAGGATATCCCCAGGTTCCATCTCCTGTTCCTTCCTAACCCTGTATGGATTCTCTTGCCTCACCCACATGCTGGCATTCCCAAAGACCCAGCAGCCAATGACCCCACGCTTCCGATTTCTCATCCCACTAGGGAAGCTGGGACATGACTCATAATGTCCCCGCTTGAGTTTTCTGGTGTTGCTCTCTGGGTGATGCTATCACCAGCAAGTCACCCAACTTAAATAAATCTCCCTCTTCCTCCAGAAGTTGTCAAGAGGACTCCAGGGTGGCTAATGACTTTCTTCCCCTGCAAACCTACGCTGATGACCTCACTTGAGTTTCTGCAGGGGTCCTAGTGGTCGCCCTGGACACTCGCAGCTGCTCTGTGCCATCAGGAAAATGCTGTCAGGATGACCTTCTAAAAGCATGAGTTTTCCTCTTCAAAACCTTAGGTATTATTTAAAATTTTTTTTTTGATACAGGGCTAAACCTCCATCTGCCTTGTCAGACTTACGTGTTGACACTCATTTCAGAGATGGGCCCTGTGCACTGGGTCAAGATCCCCATCCCTGAGGTCAGAGCTCTTTGGATCCATTCTGTCTTTAAGTTTCTTATCCAGTATCTGAGACGCTGCTCCCATGTCTGCTATCCTTAGGGATTACTCCTTAAACAGCTTATACTTCAGTTTTGAAATGAATGGGATGTGTGTGTGTGTGCGTGTGTGTCTGTCTGTCTGTCTGTCTGACCTCCTCAGCAGAAAGCAGGTCTGTGCCACTCTCCTGTGAATTTTTGTGTTGGGACTGAGGTCAGAGACAGGACTGGTCACCATCACTGATGCCCGAACAAGGCCTGCAGATCACTGCAGGATTTGGGTAACCCACAGAGTGTGAAGCCCACAAAACACTGGGCAGGCTGCTGAAGGCTCGCCTACATACTGCTCTACCCTCTTTCTGAGCAGTCTGTCTCTTATGAGAAAGTCTGGGGATTCAGAGTTAAAAACATGTCTGCCAGGCTAGTATAAAGGACAGAAACAACACAGCTCTTTCCAACATGAAGCACCAGTCCAGACAAAGAGAGCATCTTTACTAGGTCATAAGGAAAAGTCACAACTGGTTAAGCCCCCTTCTAAATCTTTACAAACTCCTCGGTGGGAAAGCCATGATAAATTTTACATTAGTCCATGAACGGATAAAGAAGTCATTAAAATGCCAAACGTACAGTCCTAGCCTGGGAAAGAATTTTCCTCACAGAACCCCACGACATGGAAGTGGTTAATTCCTCAACAAAGAAAAGGAATGCTCCCTTTCCAGTAAAAGCAGAGCCAGCCAATCAAGTTGGACAATGGAGTCTCTGGCTTACTACAGAGCCAGAGCCCGGCCCTCTGTGGGCCTTGGTGGCCCAGCCCTAGTGCCCCTATGAAGGCTGGCTGCCAGCCCTGTTAGTGAACTCTCCAGTCAGACCTCCAGGCTTTTCCCAGCGACCCTAGTTGCTGCTCTGGGAAGGACATGCTGCATCCAGCCCTGAGCTGGCCGCTTCCTCTTACAGAGCCTCATTAACTTGTCAGGCTACACAAGCAAGGGAGGGGGGTGTGGGGGAGGGCTGCCCAGGAAGGGGAATTAAGCTAGACTATATTTTTGGCACTTTTTTTTTAAAGACCCTTCCAGAGTAACCAAAAAGGATTAGAAACATCTGTGTACTTGACAGAGCATAAGAAATACAAGATCAACCCTGCTCTGAGAAAGAACCATAAACCACGCTTAAAACATGCAAAGGTTTCCCAAACCTTAAGAAAACAGACTGCCAGAATAATATTTCAAAAAGTGCTAAAATTATCACCCCCACAATTTCACATTCCTCAGTCAACTGGCTTTGCCCATCAGAAAAGATAAGAACCTACAATTAAGGTTACGAACTAAATAGATGTTGCCCTGAAAAGAGGTATCCTGTAGACTTCTGTCTCAAGCTTTACAATTAAGTATTTAAATTCTAGCCCAATGAGACAGCTGCTGGTTACACAATAAAATGCCACAGGGCATCACTGGGGGGATCTTGCTGGTCCAGTCACTGCCATGGTTCATAGACTACAGCTGGGTGGGAATATTGGTAGCTTTTTCCCTTGGCAGTTAGCACAGCACCTTCCCTATACTATGAGAGCCAGTCCTAGGGAGGAGGCTTCCAGAGTCAGTTCCAGATAATTCCTCCAAGTCCTGTGTCAAAAGTACAGTGTCTGCAGCAATAGAGCCTTCCTTAGCTACAAGCTCTGAGGTATAACAAGGGGCAAGGGAAATATCCTCTACTGTTTATTTGAGGGGCTCTCTTGGGTTCATAAAAGGAGGTTCCTCATGCCTGGCACTGGGGTCCTCTTACATGGCCTATTCTTGGGATCCCACATGGTGTGACTCCACTTAAACCATGCATGCACACACATTATTTTTTTTTTTTTTTGGTTTTTCGAGACAGGGTTTCTCTGTGGCTATGGAGCCTGTCCTGGAACTAGCTCTTGTAGACCAGGCTGGTCTCGAACTCACAGAGATCCGCCTACCTCTGCCTCCCAAGTGCTGGGATTAAAGGCGTGCGCCACCACCGCCCGGCGCACACACATTATTTTATACCTGTATTTTTTCATTTTATGTGTATAGGTGTTTTGCCTGCATGTATTGTCTGTGCATCAGGTGTACGTGGTGGCCATGTTGACCAGAATAGGGTACTGGGTCCTTTTAGGATGGGAATTATAGTTGTGAGCCACCTTGTGGGTGCCAAGAATCAAACCCAGGTCTCCTAGAAGAGCAGCCAGTGTGCGCTCTTTAACCGCTAAGCCCTTTAACCGCTAAGCCACCTCTCCAGCCTCTGATTTATGTATTTTTAACTAACTTATAAAATAATGTTTCCTCGTGGCTTCTTCAGATATCCAACATTATTTATCTCTCATTCCTCCCTTAAACTTGGAGCTACAAAACATCTCTTTTAAATGAAACTTGTTAGGCTTTTAGAAAGGCATTACTGTTGTTAAGAATTCAGTTCCTAACTAGAAGTTTGGGGAACTCCATCATGAAGTCTGAGGAGCTCTTACCCACTCCCAAGGCCTCGCCCGATTACAGGACTGTGCTGACAGTGCCTCCGTTCCCATGTCACCCATCCAACTTAACAATGGTCTCTTCTGCAGAAGGCTCCACAGCATTCTCTCCGCTTTGCGCATTTCATAGACTTCTAAGCACGGGTTTCCTTCCATAGTTGCTTAGTTCAGGAATGCAACTTACCCCCTGACTCACAGTAACCCTTGTAAAAGGGTTACTTCACTTCAGAAGTCTGATTTTTAAAACATCTTTCAATTTTTCACTATTATGGTAACCAGTAAGTGTGGAAAAAACAGGTGGACTTAAATGGACCACAGCCACAGAAATCATGTTTGGGAGGATGTTTCCCCTCCCAAAGCCGCTGCCTTCTGAGAGGGTCACTGGCAAGCACTAATGACCTAGATCAAGGACTCCGAGCAGGCCAGCTTTCCCTGACTTCTCTCCAGCATAATGGAAAGTAAACACCGTGGTGTTTCCACCCTTCATCTTTTGGCTCAAGTGAAGCTTCAACAATCTTTGTAGAATTGTTATCTTTTGTTTTCTAAAGAAACCGTGTCACATTGCTGCCTTGTCTCAAGCACGGCTGAGACATTCCTGCAGTGCATTTGGTCACTGGCTTCTTTACATTCGCACACCCGACCCTGCACACCCCAACAAGGAAGGTGGTCACCTGTTACAACAGCACACAGTCTTACAAGGACAACAGCCAATATGTGCTTTGGATCTCCAAGTTCAACATTCTGAGCAAGTTTCCTGAAAAGGGCTAGAGAGAAATGATGTGGGGGAGGGTGCGTGAAGATCAACTGCAGTGAATATCTGGCCAATTTTGCAAGCCCAATTCAAAAGGAAAGGCGGGGGTGGGGTGGGGAGGGAGGGTGTGGTCTAATAAAGGCCATTCCTCCTAGAGAACGAAGTGTATCAAGTGCTGTGAACAGTGGCTCCCCACAGCCCCTATATTTAGTCATTCAGAAACAAGAGTCCTGGGGCTTCATGCAGGTTTCACACAGAGCGGACCAAACAAGGATTGCTTGGTTTAAGGGGATTAGAGAGTGCAGCTCCACTGCAGGCCATGGACACAAAAGCAAAGGCAGCCACAGGAGCCAGAACATACTCGATATAAATGCCACCATGCCGCAGGTTCCCACTGCTGCTGGGGAGTGCTGGGGAGGCGGGGAGACCCCCCCCCCCTTTAACAGGACAGCTTCCCAGGTACATATTAACTGGGAAGCCAGATTCCTTAAGGCCAAGGTCAGGGAGAGTTCCTGAAAACCCTTGCTTAGGGTTTGAAAAAGGCTCTGTCTGATATAGAAGTTACTCATGGGCACATGTGTTTCAAATAATAGATTCTGGGTTATTGCTTCTTAACCAGTTTTTTCTTTTTAAAGCAAGAAAGTAAATCAATGATAAACATTTTCAAGACCAGCGGCCATTGCTCTCCCTATTTATCCTTCCTTTGTTACTTGTGTGATCACACATGGTTTTCTGCTGTAGGAATTGTGGAAGGCTCCCTTGAGTAAGCTGAATGCATGGACCACAATGGAATATTAGTTGTAAAAGGATGAATTTAGAAGCTACGACTAAAAAGGCAAAGTCAGACTGTAAAACAAAATAAAACAAACAAAAACCATCACAGGGGAGGCAGCTGTGAGTCAGGCTTCCAGGCTCTGCCAACAGGACCTGGTCAAGTCAAGGCTGCCTTTTCCATGGCTTCTTGTGCATCAGGAGATATGGGGGCACACTGCGCAGGTCTGAGATACCACAGCAGTGTGTGTGTGTCTGCGTTTGTGCGTGTTGGGGTGGGGTGGTGGTGAAGAGGTGGGATGAGGACAGGGCAGTACAGCTCAGGAAACCTCAAAGTGACAATTCTATCTGAAGAACCCTCTCTGCTGGATTTCCTTTCTCCATCTTTAAGGAGAGGCACTAATCTGAATAACTGATATGAATCCAAGAGCCATTTTCACTATTACTATGCCACTCAATAGGAAGGAAGAGTCCCAAGTCTGAATCTAAGGCTTATTATCATGTTCAACAGTAACTATGGCCATACCATGTAAACTTCACAGGAAAACATAATTCGGTTATCTCTTACATTTCTAATCAGACGTTACTGCCCTTCTTACTATGTCTAAATATTTGACAAGAGCAACAAAAGGAAGGGAAAGTTTATCCTGGCTCACACTGTGAGGGGATACAGACCATCACAGCACACAGCACAATGTGGTTGGTCACACCGTAAGGAGATACAGTCCATCACAGCACAAAGTGGCTGTCACAGTGCCCAGTGAAGAGACAGAGAAACGAGCGCTTGTGCTGTAGCTTCCTCTACTTTTCCTGAAGTCTGGGAGGCCAGGCTATAGGGTGGTGTCCTACAGACCACCTCCATTCAGGGTTGATCCACCCTCCTCAGTAAAAACTCTCTGGAAACACCCTGACAGCAGTGCACAGAGCTGTACCTTCCAGGTGATTCCAAACAAGCTGACCATGTAGAGTGAGAACACACGAAATCTGATTTTAAAAACAGACCAACCACAGCCTTTCCTTAGCATTTAGGCTTTCTACTATAGGAGTTTTTATTTTCTCATTTTATTTTACTTTATTTTATGAGAGCCTTTAAAAGATCATCTTAAAAATACTACAGAAACGCTAGTCCCTTAGGAGGCAGAAGAACCGGCAGGAAGAAGGAAACACATTGCACAAGGAAGCCCACAACAGGTGACCAAAAGTACCTGTGAGTGCAAGGACGTGCCGGGTGAGCCTTCTCAGTTTGGTCTATGTGTACACTGCCATGATGCAGTTAACACAGGATGATGGAAGATGACTAGCTAAGAAAGCATACTGACCTAGAGACTCTCTTCTGCAATAACCATGCCCATTAAATGTGTACTGTGCGGCTGGAGGGCCACCAAAGTGCATAAGCCAGGCACCAAAGCTGAGTTACTCAACTGCCAGACTGAACATAGCTCCTAAGGAGCACAGTTCTCCTCTGCGCCGACTGTGACTGGTGCCCAGCGGGGTGTGTGTGTGTGTGTGTGTGTGTGTGTGTGTGTGTGAGGCTGACAGACAGTTAACCTGCACTGGCAGTAATGGACGCCAACTGCCAGTAGGGAGCAGGGAGCCCCTCTTATCACAGAGACCATTAATATTTATGCAGGGCCCTTTAAACACCAGGCAGTGTTGTAAGGAAAGGGGGCAGTGCCAACGCTCACAGTACTGAGCGGGGCAGCACTAGAGCCATTAACACAAGGGACACTGGGTACACAGCAGTTAAGGAACATGTCCAAGGGTAGGCAAGGAGGAAAAGGCCAGCCAGGTCTGCTGGTGAGCATGTCCTCATCCCTGAGGGCTTGCACCTGGATGTGTGCCATGCCCTTCAGTACTTCTACGTATGCTCTGGGTGGATGAAGGTGCAGTGTGGTCCCAGAGCTCCCCTGAGGACCTAAGCATCCTATCCTGTGGAAGACTTTGGAGCTCAATGCCCCAGTTCTATTATGTGTGGAAAATCAAGCCCAGCCCCAGAAAGACAACACTCTGAGCAGGCTGGGTGGTCATGCGCCATCTCTCAGCAGGGCTGGGAGAGCCCTGAATGCAGGCCACTATGCGGGCCCATGCCGAGGAACACAGTCCTTCCTGAGCAAGTGGACACAGTTCCTGTCAGTCGTAGTCAGTTGCCAGGGAAAACCCATTTTAAACTGCAGCGGCTTCAGTTACTTTTCAGAATACCTTGATTAACTACAGGAGAAAACAAGTTCCTGGAGTGTAGGGTTACTTGAGAGAACAGCCACGGCTTCAGCTTCATTAAGAGAGCTGCTACCACATGCTTTGTAAAATATGTGCACCCATAAAAACAGAGGATTCACGATCCTGCTGTAGGCTCAAGTTCATGCAAAGAACCCATTTTGGCTGAATCATGCACCCCTTGTAAAGAATGCACACCGAGGGTCTCGGGACAGGCTACGAGCTGGCCTGGCTGGCTTCCTCCAGACACCTCGTTCTACTTTGGCCATTTCACTTGATTCCCACACTAGGAATCACAGACTAATGTGGTAAGAGTGAGGAGATGTGCTCCAAGAAGCTCTCTTAGGGCCTCAAAACCCCCAGCTCCACAGTCAGCTCTGCGGTGAAAGAATAAGGGCTGCGAGACAACAGATGATTAGATCCACGTTCCGTTTCTGGCTCGGCTGCTTCATCTCCTCGGTGTCCGGGGCTGGGTCAGCACCCCCTCCCTACCTCAGGAGATCACTGCCACTTCATCTGACTTCATCTCCTCGGTGTCCGGGGCTGGGTCAGCACCAGGTCAGTACCCCCTCCCTACCTCAGGAGATGCGCCCAGGGCGGTGAGGTAAGATCCTGGAAAGCATCTGGTTGGTTTTGGAAACCAAATTACATTTTAATAAGATCATTTTATCAGCCTAAGTACCATGAATATCAGCAAGAATTGGTGTTAAACTCACATCTGGAACAAAAAAAAATGACATATTTTAAGACTGATGAACAGGAAAGGGGCTTATGGGACATGATTTGTGTCCTGACCAGCCTAATGGAGCTGTGCCCTGGAAAGAGGGTGTCTCCAGAGCCCCTCCCTCAGCTGACTCTTGCTCTAAACCTCTGGTGCCTTGACTGGGGATTAGTAACAGCTTTGGCAGACAATGTCCCCTCAGAATTCTCCAAGAAGCTAAGCACAAAACATACCCCACCCCATTTCTGGACTGGAACCAAATTCCGTGACAGCAACTAACTCAAAACAGACATGATAAATTGAGTCAAATAGGCACAATATCTTAAGTTATTCCTTGCCAGAAGTACCGGCCTGCATTATCAGAGCTGCTGAAATGTACAATAAGTAGGGTGGAGAGAACCTTGGGGTTCATGAAAAGCTGTAGTCTCTGGAGACCAGGAGGTGCTGGAAGAACCGGAGCTCTACACCTTCAGACTCTGCTTTCAAAACGCACTCTTCTGAGTCATCCACAGACTCTGAAATCTTGGACCAGCGAAGCACAAGTAGAATGACTAAAAGGAAGTCTTCCAGAGTAGAGAACCCACAAACACAAGCACAGCGGGGTGCCAACATGCTAATGAATGTGTCTGACCTTTGTGGCCAATCTGACCCCAACACAGGACCAGAAGTGAAGACAACTATTCAGTTCTAACAGCAGAGGTACCCTGGCCATCCTGTTTGAGGACCTCACAGCTACTAAGGACCCTGGTGTCGCTAAGAGGCACTAAAGGAAAGGGTGAACATTCATAACAGGACTCGGAGTGTTACCACTTCAAGACAGAAGAGCTACGGGGTCCAGGACTGGTTCTGAGTTGTGCTGGGGAGGGTAAGCCATGCAGAGCAGGCCTCCAGGGACTGCTGAGCCCTGGAGCAAACGCTAGTGATGCTTTAGTGATGACAGCACTGGATGAAGAGAATGGAAATTGGTTCATCATCTTCAGTGCTAAAATATTTAAAGGGAGGTCTAGTAAATTCCAATGTCCTAGAAGACCTTCAAGGCCACACAAGCAACTGCTATAAACCTACACAATGGCAGTGACTACTCTCTCACATAGCAAGTCACTCCAGAATCCTCTTTACTCCGAGCTCACAAATCCCTATCATGTTATAACAGACATGCCTCCGGAGCCAGGGCTGTGCTGGGGTGAGGCAATGTGCAAACCTACCACTGAATGAAGAGCCTGTTCTGGGATGGGGAGGGCATTACTATAGTCATGGCTCCCCATTTACCCAAGTTCCCCAAAACGCAATGCATCTTGCTTCCTGGGCCAACCTCCAGAAAAGCCTTTACCAGCCTTCCAGGAGGAAACACTACGTTCATCTCATGGCTAATTTCATTCCACAGATTTATTTCTCATGAACATTAAAGCTGATATCTACAGTAAATCTAGAGTTGATCCACGAAAGTACATCTTGGAAGAATGCGGGGGCAATTCTCCAAGGGCCAGTCAGGTTTCCTGGATGTAAATGGCTATTTGTCATACTTGGCAACTATTCAGTCTGTCTTTCCTTCTAGGTGACAGTCCCATAAAAACTGACAAGCTAACTCCCTTAATTCTCACAAAAAGCAAAATCCTCAAACAATAGGTATTTTCTAACAAAATGTTTCCAAATGCAAACTGTATTTTTCTAAACAAAATTTCTAAACCAAGTTCTTCAGCAAATGGCTGACCAAGCCATCCGTCTTATTTCCTGCTGCTGCCACAGTGGCTAACTGCCTGCTGATCTGACTAATAAGCCACCCTGAACTCAGCCAAAGCCACCGTGTGCTCTAGTCCTGCTACGCGAGGTACTCTAAGCATTTGCCACGCAGTAGATTCAGGAAGCAGAATGATAAAATGCAATGACGCACACTGGAAATGGGTCACTCAGTAGAGCAGTATTTTAAATCTATTTCCTTCTGTCCTGGAAACTACAATATGAATCCTCAAATCCCAGGAAGACATACTCAATGTCTGTTTAATGCACTATCTGAAACAGTCACCCGGCATTGGCCTTTTGAAAATAGGGGAGGCTTGGACATGGCTGCCTCTGACTACCAGGGGATTTGGAGAATCTAAGTCTCATGGTTATCACACCGTAATGAACCAGACTATACTGGGGAGTGAGAAACTGAAAACTGACATGGTTGAAAGGAAATGCTTATATATTGTTTTTTTTTTTTTTATTTTTCCAAGATACATGTTTACTGGCTTTGACATAGGACTTTTTCATCTTCTGTCTACCACACAAACCCAGGCCTCCCAAGTTGTACTGACTGTCAGTTTGTTCTGCAGGTCTTAGGATTCTACAGGAAGAATTGCTGCGGGAACTCCTTCACTCATAGTACATGGGCGTGGCCACATGTAGTATAAAAACAGATGTGAAAAACATGCCCATGTGCTCACTCTCTCGGCTACTGTATTCGGTTCCTGTTTCCCGCTTGTGCACAGGACTGTTGATCTGTGAGTCTACCCGTAGATAAAGAATCCTTTATTGTAATCAATTCTGAGCTAGTGTGGGATTACTTTATCCTGTTCATCTCTATAGAATCATGTGCTGGTTTGAAAGAAGATGGCCCTAGTAGAGAGAGGCTATTAGGAGGGCTGGCTTGGTTGGAGCACGTATGGTCTTGCTGGAGGAAGTGTGTCACTGTGGGGGTGGGATTTCGGGTCTCCTATGCTCAAGCTACATGCTCAGTGTGACACAGGCTGCTTCTGCTGCCTACAGATCAAGACGTAGAACTCTTAGCTCCTTCTCCAGCACTGCGTCTGCTGTACGCCACCATGCCACCTGCCGTGCCAACAATGGGCCGAGCCTCTGAAGTATACGCCACCCCGTGAAATGTCTGCCTGTGTAAGAGCTGCCCTGGCCATGGTGTTGCTTCATAGCAACAGAAACCCCAAGACCAATTCTGAGATGTTTGGGGCCATTTTTAAAGCAGGCTCCCCTGTAGAAATGCCTTAGACAAAAGCCAGATCTGCCCTTTCGGTCAGTGGTCACAACTGTCAAAGGTCCAGTCCAGTATTCTAGAACTTTCTGTGTTCTGTGTACCACAAATTCTAAGAGGAAACCTCAGGGCCCACCATGGAAGATAGTAGTGTCCACGTCTCAGACAAAACTACATTTACATATGGGGTTTGGGTAAATTTTAAATGATAGATTTTTTTTTTTTTGGCTTACGAATAAAATGCAAAGGCTTCAATAAGGTAAACTGCCTTCAAAGACTCGGATATAAAATCCTGTGACTGACTGAGAGGGGTGGACAGGAACAGTTGGAAAGATTTCTTCTGAGTTTCTAGCATGAGTCTCACACTTTAACCTCCAAGTCACTGCTCTGCCATGGAAGCCTGACCCACTATTGGCACCTAGCACTTGTCTTTAAAACACTAAACCACCAGACCTTGACCAAAAGGGGCAGTGCTGGTGGCAGCTCACCTTATCACTGTCCAGTGTGTTCTGAGATGTCCGGGAAGCGATGGAAATCGTATCAGGTTGACTGCTGCCATCCCCTTGGCTGTCCAGGTCCTCACCATCCCTAGTGGAACACAGAAACACTCAGCTCCCAACACAGCTGAAAGAAATCGACGTTAGACTGCAATCCTTCCTAGGACCAGCTCCTACAATGGCAAACCATTCTGCTTGTTCTGTGTCAGACTTGTTTTATTCTGTGTGTAAGTCCTCTGCCTGCATGAATGTATGAGCACCATGTGCATGCCTGGTGCCCAACAGAGATCAGAAGGCATCAGAGCACCAGGAAGTGGAGTTACAGATGATTGTGAGCCACCATGTGACCACGTGGGAACAGAACCCAGGTCCTCTGCCAGAGCCATAGTCTCATCTTTGCAGCCCCATGCCATCCTATTTTGAGTGTGGCTTTTGGGTTTGGCAAAATGGTTAAGTGCCTAACATATCTTCGTACTGAATTCTCAACAAAGTGAACACCCTAACCCAGGTTCATTTCCGTTTGAGAAATGTAAAAAACTATTGTTTTTATACCTTGGGTAGGATGGGGAAAAGAGGGATTTCTACATGGTTTTCTGTTTGCTTCCAGCCAGTGGAGTCTTGACAAAGCAGTTTATCTAAACCACAGGTGCTCAAAGTGTTTAAGACAAACGGTGGTGGCCCGTTCCCTGCGCAGCTGTCCCTCCTCAGCAGGTGAGCACCCCCAGAGACTGCCATGCACTTACCTCCTTCCCTTCTGCCTCGCTGCTGGCGCGGTTTTGGGGATGTGGATGGGCTCCTTCAGGGCTCCCCTCAGGTGCACAGTCCTCTCCTGGATCACCTCACGGATGTGCTTTATCCAGTCCTGCTTGTTCTCAATACTGGATGCCTGTGCAGGCGGGAGATCATCAGGAGGCGGTGCCCTTCCCACCTGTGCCCAGCACATGCAGGTCTCCCCTGCTTCCCAACTAAGAACTTCTCACAGAAAAGCAGACACAACTCAGTTTAATTGACAATCAAGCAGAAGACTCTAATTTTATATATTTTCATTAAAACTATTTTTCTTTTATAAATGATTACAGATATCTTTTTATTCTGGAAATCCATCATTATTCTTCAGTCCCAAGACCTGTTGAGAGGCCCTGGGGGATTAAGAAGACAGATCCACTCCTAATCTGAAACCTCAACAAGGGCACTGAAGCATACACTATGTTTGGTCCAGGAATCAATCAGAAGGGATGTGAATGAGCCCCCGATGGGTGACTGTGGCTGGCCTCCTGCACCGCCACTGAGAAGCCCCAGAGTACACATCCTACTCCCCTACAGGAACTCCAGAGGAGCTGTGCAGGATGTGTTTGCTGGAAATGTGCTCAAGGCCACAAAGTCCCACATGGCCAGTCCCCTGTGGGCCTACCACAGTCCCATAACAATCTCAGGAGGGTATTCTCTGGAAATGGCATAGAAGGTGAGTGCTCAGAGAGCAGTGGCCTATGAATGCATTGAGCAGCCCTCTCTACTGGCACTAATAACTTTTCTAATTTCTGTCTGAAAAAAATTCCCCTCCTCGGACATAAACAATGGTCATGAGTGGTTGGAGCACTTGTCAGTGGGGCACAGATGAGGTGAGGAGGGAAGGCAGCTGCACCTTGCACCCATAATCTTGCTTTTGGAAACACAAAACTGAAGTCTACACCAAGAAGAAACTGAAGCGGACAGTTCCCATTCTACATTAACCATGCTAACTTTCCTTCAGTTACCTTCAGTGCTAATGAAAAACAATAACGGAAGAACCTTGAAAACACCAGGTCTCTGGGAATGTACACGCCGACAAACGTGTAAACAAGAAGGACCAGAGAGGAACATTCAGTGTAGTTTGGAGACAACTGAGGACACCTGTAACCATGCTTCAGAAATAAAGCAAACTCCCCCGCACACTGATCATTACGTCAATGGAGGGCTCTCACATTTACAGAAGTGCTGTCACACAAGAGGGGCCATTCGGTTAGATCGGGGGAACTCATCTTCAGAACAACCTCGCGTTGTGTAAGGATCTAGGGATACCGCTTTCTTTCCCGACTATGAAAACAGAGACAGTCATTCTGCGTTAGAACCCTAGGTCTAGGGGCTGGAGAGACGGCTCAGAGGTTAAGAGCATTGCCTGCTCTTCCAAAGGTCCTCAGTTCAATTCCCAGCAACCACATGGTGGCTCACAACCATCTGTAATGGGGTCTGGTGCCCTCTTCTGGCCTGCAAGGATACACACAGACAGAATATTGTATACATAATAAACAAATTTAAAAAAAAAAAAAAAAAAAGAACCCTAGGTCTAACACGTGATTTCCACTGTCGTTATCACCTCTGTGGCCATCACCACTAAGTACCTTATAGACTTTCAGCATCTACACCCCTGCCAAGACCCTCAACTGCAATCGACACCACTGTCTCCATCTTTATTGTCACTGGCATCAGCAGCATCCTCACCACCATCTCTACTACCAACAGCGTGGTCACCGACATCTCCATCCTCACTGCAGCATCCTCACCACCATCTCTACTACCAACAGCGTGGTCACCGACATCTCCATCCTCACTGCAGCATCCTCACCACCATCTCTACTACCAACAGCGTGGTCACCGACATCTCCATCCTCACTGCAGTACCACTTTCACCACCCCCGACAATCCAGAGACAAAGCACATGTCACTTCCGTTTTGCCCTCTTGGGAAGGCAAAAGGTATTATCCAAACTTCTCTAAAAATCTTTGACAATTTTAGTTTTGAATATATTTTAACAGGTTTAAACTATAGAACAACTTAGTTATCTAAAATCTATTTGCTGGTGCACTTTATATTTTATGGGGCTTTATGTCAGTACTAAATAAAGAGTCCACCAGGCAGGTCACACAGTCACTGAAACAATCCACTGTGAACATGTGAAAAAAGATCTGAGAAATAGAGTGGTTTCCATGGTGGCCAACAGACTCAGCTGAGGAAGAATGGTCGGTGGATGAAACTCAGCTTCTAGAAATACCAAATTGAGATTAAAAGACATGCAAGGGATGTAGTAACCTAAGAGCCAGAGATACGCCAGTGTCTCACCACACTCTGGCTCCTCAACAGCCTAAAAATTGTGGGCTACATTCCCTAAAGCATCTCAAAACTACTTTATCGTATTTTTCAGACAGATCAAGAATATAGTTACATCTGTATTTTCTAAACAATAGATGAGGTTAGTACATGAGACACCTTTAGAGTTCTTTGCAGTTCCTAGGAAAAGTTAGTATAGCCAAAACAGAGTTTAAATTAAAGCTCTGTGTGTGCGTGCACGTGTGTGTATGTTTCTGTTTTACCAATCCCATTAGAGTGCAAAAAAGTCAAATACAATGACACGGAAATCTGTACATCCCAAGAAAAACAGCACATATCACTACAGTAAATGTCCACATAGCAACCCCACTCTAAATTCACATACCTTAAGGACAATCTTATTGTCTGATGTTGGTGTCCTCCCCACCCACAGGGCAAACTTGCAAGGATCTCCTTCAACATGTTCTGTGACACCTAACTCTGAGGTCTGGATAAAAAAGCAGTTAGATAATTAGCCAGCAGTACAATTTTGGTAGAATCAGAGTATAGACAAGAACAGCCTTTGCTTGCTGATGGTCATAGTCCTTTAGCTCGGTGGTTCTCAACCTGTGGGTTGTGACCCCTGCACTTGGGGGGGTCAAATGACCCTTTCACAGGGGTTACCTAAGACCATTAGAAAACATATACTTACACTATGATCTATAACAATAGCAAAATTACAGTTACGAAGTAGCAATGAAAACCAATCTTATGGCTGGGGTCAGCACGCCATGAGGAACAGCATTATGGACGCTGAGAACCACTGCCTTCGTGGGCAGGAGGAAAGCTGCCAGTAGAACAACTGACTGTATTTGCCTTTGACAGCTTCGAGCACTTCTGGACACTGCCATGAATAAGCAGAACATACTGAAGAAAAAGCCCAAGCTTCTAAACAAGCATGGGATTCTCCTAGTTCCTAGGAGGTCCTCCGATCCACTCTGACCAGTGACACACTTTGACAGAGAGCAAAAAGGGCTGAAATCTTCAGATTTCATCTGCAACGTTAACTTTGAGTATTTCATCATGCACAGTAAAACCAAGAGATAAAAAGCCCATCTGGGGACATATGCAGAACACAGCATCCTCCCCCATGACCGAATCCACCCGATCTCTCTCCAGCGTCGGATGTGACTCATCACTCACCCTCCAAAGGCGGCCTCTGCAGGAATCGCAAGCTTTAACATATAAATGAAGCTAAGCCGTATCAATTTCTAAAGCACACAAGCTTGCTTCCAAGGGTAGATTTAAGCCAGCAGTAAAATCACTACCCGGCAAGATTGTCCTTTTTCATTTCCAGCTGGAGTGTGACCTAACTGATGGAAAGCCACAGCGAGATCCAAATGACAATCATGGCCAGGGTACCAGCCAAAGACGGTGGAATGAAACCCATTAGCAGGAACTTGCAGACTCCAGATTATTATTAAGAAAACTTCCACACTCAGGAATCTATTCTTCTGGGGGTTTGCCTTACCTACAGAGAGCTCCAAAATGGGTAACGTTAAGTCATTACAATGTCAGATGTCTAAACCGTTCTAAAGGGACCTAACGTGAAGATGACTCGATGTCACTCTGCTTCCCTTCTAGATGGGAAGCTCCCCTTCTTGTCACCATCTCATGCCCTCCCGTCCAGCAATTTTGTGCTGGCAGCTCTCCGCAGTGGCCTTAAGAAAGGTCAAAGTGCAGGGAACCAGAGTTTGTCCTGGCTTGAGACTTCCAGCGGGCAGGCATTCGGTTGTGCACAGCCATGGACTGGCTAGTGTGGAATAGGAATGCAATGGTTCCAGGCAGGCTCCTTTCCCCAGAGAAACACTAACATTGGTCTCTGCATGGGTACGGCTGGGGAATCTTTCAAACATTATTTTTGCTCATATTTTTTTACTCTAATAATGACATTTTGATGAATAAATTTGAAACTATTATAACATTAATTTACTTTTCATAAATTAATTTCTAATGAAAAAGAAATCAAATCTTCATTATTATAAATCGGTAGTGAGTCCACCCAGTCAGGCACAGCCTGCATACATTTTGATGTTTATGGCTTAAAAAAATAATTTAAATGATATGAGTGCTTGCTTAGGGCACCCAGACAATATGGACTTCATCTACTCCCACAGTGTTTCTTCATGCCGCAGTTAGAAGCTATTGGCCTTGGGGACAGAATCCTTAAGTCCACAGAGTACTGGCATGCCCTCTAGTGGATGTAGGTTGCAGAAAACATAACTGAAGAAAATAAACTTCACAAATCCAGATTCCCATTTTAGAGTAGTTTGAAAGGCAACTAAAGGCAGCAAATAGGAATTCTCTCTCCCCACAAGAAGGACACAGCCGCAAGGCTCGTAGACTGGGGTGCTGGGTGCCTATACTTACAAACAACTTGCTTTTGTAGAGGTACTTGCTCCTCCCACTGGAGTCTTTCACTTCTTTACTAAACACTAAGGACATCTCGAAAAGGAAGAGATGCCGCTCTCGGCCCTTCCGGATTAAGGTTTTGGGATCCCATACTTGGAAGGATTCCTGCAGGATGAGTTCTCCCTGAGACTCGATGTTTTCATCAAACCCTACAACACAAAATAAAAGCGAATCAGCTCAGAGGGAGAGCAAGCGTGACTCGGAAGGGAGCGCCAGTCTTCGTTTCCCTGCGAACGCCCTCGCTTGTTTCCAGTGTACTCCATGCTCTTCACAATGGGACCCTGACGAAGGACAATTCCTCCTAAAATACACTGTGTATATTTTCCCAAGTTTCAGACATTTCAGGGGATCCTCGCAGCCTTATTCTTTCCTTTCTACTCCTTTCTCTTGGCTTAGGTCACCTGAGGTCTGGTCTAACTCCACCCCATAACCCACATTCCTGTCTGATTCTTTACCTCTTTGGCCTGGATGTCCCTGAGACCCTCTGCTCAGGTCCTAGTCTAGTGGAGACAATGTCACTAAGCCATCTTCAGTGAGTCTGAATACTCTGCACATGAAACAGCCTGGACCTGGCAACATTGTGGCCAAGTACAGGACTTAGCAAAGCGGCCCCTGGGACAGAAGCTGCTCACTACCTCCCTTTCTGTCTCTTCTTTAGAGCAGGCACGCCCTCGAGGGCCACCATAAGCTGATCACTCACCAGTCCCTGCGCGGCTAGGAAGAGCCAGGCACCTCAACTCAGAGAAGTGAGAAAATAAATGCATACAGCTGGTTGGGTTTCCCTACCCACATGCTTCCCTACTTCCTGTGAGGCAGAAAGTTAATGTGGCCCTGCAGCTTTCCAGGACAAGTAGGAAATACACAGGATGGAGAGAAATAGGCCAGAAGACGCTCCTTCTCTTTGGAGACATCATGAAGAAGTCAGTCATATATCTGACAGCAGAGGAAGAAAAATCTCTGGTGCCTGATCTCTGAGTTTCTGCTACATACTGGCACTTGTGTTCTAATTAATAAATTTCTTGCCAATAAAATAATATAAACTAGCACAAGCATTAGGGAAAGGCCCTTTGCAGTGTTAACCTTGACCACACAGAAGCAACTTTATTAAATAGAAGCATCAGTGCAGAGTGGACTGGCTGGAATACCTGCTGGACACATTTGCCTCATTTCTGTTCATCATGTCACACACTAAATTCACTTGCTTCACAAGAAGTCTGCTTTGTGCAAACATCTAGCAACTGATAAGGAAATGGGGAAACAAGACCCCCTATAACCTTGGTTCTCAATGTCTCCATCTACTGCTTACACCTCTCTAACAGGTGTCAGGAAAGTCAGGTGGTGTTAAATAAGAGGTAGGTGACACAAAGTGCCCTGGCGCGTGGAATGGTATGGCTGTTCCCGAGTCAAGAAAGATGACGATCCCTGTATACAGAGCATCATGGAGATAATGTCACTGCACGTTAGGGGCAGGGTGCACCTGTTACCTTCCAGCATGCTCAGGTGCATGGCATCGTTGGCTCGCTTTGGAACACTGAGCATCACCTCGAGGCCATCTTTAATCTCCCCCTTTCCTTCCTCACAGCATGTGAGCAGCTCCTGGGAAAGAGCAACACTGTGAAATAGCAAAGGATTGCAAAGATGCTCTGCCAGCAGCAGCCTAGCAGATGGCAGAAATCCATGAAAACAGAGCATTCAAGAAATAAACTACCCAACTGGGAATTTTTCTTATTAAAAAGTGAGTTACTCAACAGGCAACTGGGTTTGTCCTACTTGAACGAGGACAGTGGAAGAAGACAGAGCTGGTTGCCATTGATCTATCAGTCAACCACGGTATCTCCAAAATGAGAAAATAGAATGCTATCGGTTTGCGAAGGAAGTCATGGCAGACTCCACCTGCCCCTGACCACATAACTGCACAATGTCAATATCTAGCTGGACTCTGCATCAGAACAGCAACACACCACAGACCACCCATCCTCAGTGCAGAGTGCTTACGGGGACTCTACAGACGAGCCATACCTCCTGCGGGCATCTATGTGTGCAATTCCACTTCCTGACTACTTGAAAAATCATCAGCTGCCATGTGAGGAGGACAGCAGGGAAAGCAAGCTGACACCCTGATGGTGTCACGACTGCTGTTAGTCACAGTGACAGCAATCTTGTATGTGCGGTGTACAGGAGGGACACAGCAGGATGGTCAGCAGTAAGCCTGGAGGGTCTAGGACAGTGGTTCTCAGCTTCTGAGTTGAGATTCCTTTGGCAAACCTCTATCTCCAAAAATATCTACATAGAATTCATAACAGTAACAAAATTACAGTTATGAAGTAGTAATAAAATAATTTTATGGTTGGGGTTACACAAGATGAGGAAGTATCTTAAAAGGTGACAGAATTCGGAAGGCTGGGGACCACTGTGCCAGAGGAACTCATTCCTGACAGGAGCCTTCATCTGTGGTCAGATATTTATGCTCTGTGGAGCAGGACAGAGACTCCTGGAGAGCACAGGGCGCTCCAGCTCCTGCCTGTGGAGACCGCCTTCCCGCCTGGGAGGTCTCATGTAGTCTACCACTGCTCCCAAGTGGAACTTTTTGGGAAAATGAGGTAAGATTTAGAAATAGCACAATCTTAGTGGAAACACAGGGTGAGAACAAAGCCTTTGATTCTGAGGGCAATAAGAGACAAACTTAAAGCACTTTTATAGAATTAGCGGGCAAAGGGGAAATTATCTGGATATAAACAAATTAAATTTTGCCTTCTGGCTGGCTTTATGCTCATAGCAGCTACAGATTTCTGTAGGGATGGTCATCAAGTCACTCAGTAAGATTTCATACACATAAGTCCTCAGGAGACTTTGCAGACTGAAGAGGCTTCACACGTACCTTTAAAAGGAGCTGATACTTTGTTATTCGCTGAACAGGTTTAATCAGGTAGGAAGAGATGGAATTGGCTAACCCGTGCCGCTGCTGTATCTCCTACATTTAAATAAAAACGGAAAAGCCTTATAATAGGGTCAAACTATTAACAAATGGCTACACTATCACATCAGTGACAAGTATGTGATCCAAATCCATGAGCAGTGTTTGCGCCTGCTGCAATAAGCTCTTCTTTCTTGGAGGGCTGTCAGAACCCCAGCATACACTTCTCCAGGTCGCATGGGAGGACAGCAGAGCACCGAGCAGAAAGGGGGATGCAGTATGCTGAGCCACAGTGTGTCTAGTGTGTTCTTTTCTACTGTGCATCTTGCAATCACCGTGCTTACAAATCTGAGGCTATTGTGTCAGGAGAGAAGGCAGGAATGCCGTCCAGCACTTCACAGTGCTCACCAGCTAGCTAGTAAAGCACATGACAGGTGTTCTGAAGTGCTTGTTCTGGGGAAAAGGATAATCAAAGGGCATAAGATGTCCAAAGATTGGAGGACATTATAACCAAAACCTCTTTAAAAGTCAAAGTAATCCTGCAATGGACACCAAAGACATGTATCGGTCAGGTAGGTATAACTTCCTTTATTCCTGAATGCTTAAACAAACAGGGGTTTCAGAAATTATCCTGTATTTCTCTATCTGGGGGCCCCTGTGTGGAGGCCAGAGGACACTCGTGAGGTTGGTTTCTTCTACCATCATGTGGCCGTATGGTTGAGTGCCTTACTTGTGAGCCATCTTGTTAGCCCAACAGGGATTGTTTGTTTTGTTTTAAAGTTGTGGCTGCGCACATGCTCTCTATGCTTAGGCTTTCTAGACTGTAGCTGCATGTGAAATACTACAGCAATCAGAGCATTAGGCCGGGCAAGGCTTCACTATACACTGAGTCCTCCCTGAGCACAACAGGGTCATGCCACTACTCCCTGGCCTTGTCACCACGGGTACACAGCACTCAGTACCTTCTGCCAGTCACAATCTGCCACATATCTGACTAGTTCTGAAACCCAAAATATATTTAATAATATTGTATCCCTCGCCCTTTACAGAAACAATATCTCTGCACCATCTTTGAAAAGCAGAGGACCCCCATGCTAAGCCTACTCAAGCATACAATTGATAGACATCTACTTGACCTGGTAGTGAAATTGCTAGGACTTTCAGAAATTGCTAGGTCACTTTCAGAAATACATGAGATTAGTAAGTTTATATCTTTTATGTATACTCTTGTATATAAAATTAATGGTAATATATAAGGGATAGTTACAAGTATGTCTATATTAAAGACCTAAATGTCTTATGCATATATGATTTCTAATACAATAGATGCATTCTAAGCAGAAGCACATATAAGAAATCACAAAATAGGGGCTGGTGAGATGGCTCATGGGTAAAGGCACCTGCTACAGGGCCTGATGACCCAAGTTTCATCTCCAGGAGCCAGCTACACTGTGGAAAGAACCAACTCCTGAAAGTTGTCCTCTAAGCTACATGCATATGAGCACGCATACGCGCGCATGCACACACACTAAATACAATGTAATAAAACATAAAAGATACTCCAGTATAAACATGAGAGATGAAAATAAATTATCCTAGCAGTGTGGTAAAAGTTGCACTTCACCGGTAGTGAATTCAGCTTGGACATTCTCATGGCGCTTCAGTAATCGGATACTTACATCAAAATAGGACCCTGCATGTTCGAGTATTAGCTGAGTAGAATCAGGCTTATTTTTGCAGTATGTGACGTACATCTGAAACTTGTCTGCCTATAACAAAAAAAAGAAAGAGAGAGAGGGAGAAAGAAAGAAAGAAAGAAAGAAAGAAAGAAAGAAAGAAAGAAAGAAAGAAAGAAAGAAAACAGGAGCATTTTATTTAGGTATCTTCTCCCAACTACAAGTCACAACGTAAAAGCCTTTGATGTGGGAGATAAATTCTCTGGACTAAGGAAATCTAAGCTTCCACAGGAGAAACTGTTTATAAGAAAAGCCACTGCACTAAGAGGCCTCGCCTGGGCGAGAGCCTCTTTCCCTGAGCAGACCAGGCCCTCATGCAGGACAAACCTCAACATCAACCAGAGGCTTGGCTTGATGTTCTAGTTCAAGCCATCAGTATGACCAATAAGAACGCATCCCAGTGGGACCCACGGGAATCTCTCTCTGGGAGGGAAGGTGTACTTTTCCAGGTGCCAAGGAAGCTGCAGAAGACAGCAACCGAGAAGAAGTGCACAGAACCCTCCCTGCTTCTTCCCACCATGTGAGAGAGAATGAGTAGCGGGGGCTCTTTACCCAGGTGACAAAGCAGTGTCCCACATCCTCTGGCAGCTGCTCATACTTCTCCAGTTCCTTTAGGAAGATGCTGGAAAGAGATTGTTATGAAGGCGTTGAGATCATTTTACTAGTAAGATACTCCAGAGTTGGAAAACTTCTGTGTCCTCTGCATTTTAAGTTTTAACAAAATTTGTAGCTCCTGACTAGGATAAGTTACTCTAACTTGAAGCAGTCCATTTGGTGTTCAAATCTTTCCTAACAGAAACTTCACACTAGCAGTCTCCTCGAGGAAGACACTAGTGTTAGGCAGCTGGAAGAAAATACTACGGTCTCACTCACAAGCAGAGCCTAGAAAGGTCAACTCCTAGGAATCCAGAGTAAACAGTGGGTACTGGGGGCTGGGAGAGTCAGGAGGGGCGTGGGGATAGGCTGGTCAACAGACGAGCTTTTCCTCCACAGGAGGCCCACCACCTGGTCTCACTACAGTGACGTGAACTCAATGAAAAACAATGCATTCCATGTTTCAAAGTAGAAGAAATTTAAATATACACAGCTGACTGGCTCTAGTCAAATCTCAAAGAATCACTGAACTCTGCTAAATTCAGCTGTAAATCTTTTTTCGTAATGGAGTATCACCGCAGTCTCCCTCACTGGAGTGAAGCCGCTTACTTGTTGTGGAACTCGTAGATTTCCTGCATGTTCCCAAAGATGATGAGTTCTTTGTTGACAATGCCTGGGGGGATCTCCTCCACCCCGCTGGTCATTTCCCACAGGTAGGTCTGCCCAAGAAGGAAGCAAAGGGATAAAAAAAAATCAGCTCCAACTTTCAAGAAGCAGCCACTCCGACAGCCTATAAACAGGGACCGGGAGCCTAGGAGTGTTTGTAAGAGTGGTCCCTCTGAGCAAACATGAAAAACGTCTCTTTTTATAGTTGCTGTTAACACTTGGGAAGATTTATTAAAGGTCTTTAGCTTATTCCCAGCTTCAAAATTGGAATGAAATCTGTCACAAGGTAAAAACACAAAACAAAATAACAAAACCAAGCAGGGTGTGCCCGAGTACCAGGCGCCATACTGTCAGGCACATTTCTTTGAAGCTGCTATTCTCTACACAGAGAATGTGAGCCAGGCTATCCATGTGACAAGTGAATGAGAGGTTTAGTGCTGTGTCATCTCTGCAGTGAGCCAATGTACTCCTGGAACACCACAGAACACGGGGAACATGGACGCTACACTGTCACTATGCCGATACCAGCAGCAGAGTAATAAAACAGCAGGCTGAAACTCAGTCTGAATGGACAAGAAGACTTACATCCATGCACTCTCGGAGGTCTCGCACATAAGCCTTTTCAGTCTGAATTAGCTCAGCCATTATGAACCTTGAAATGAACACAAAATTGTTCAGCTCAGTTAAGCTATATACTTAGACTCTTTGTCATCTATTTTATAGAGATTCATTAAATAAATGGAGAGCCTAGAAGTATTATACCTAAAGTAAAGGCTCGAGGAAGACAGAACGACAGTCATCTACTAATTCCAAGTTATTTGAAAACACTCCACCAGAGTGCCTATGGCGACACCCAGGCTGCCCAGCTCCACTCTGGACTGTGGCTTGGCTTAGCAGTGCCTTCCTCAGTTCATACCCTCTGGATTCCAGATACACTGTTCCCTCTAAGTTCCCACAAAATGATAACCAAATCTCTCCTCACACTGCCAAATGTCCCCGGGCAACAAAACTACCAGAGCGGGAACTCAGTGGAGGTAGGGAGATCTTTAGTTAGTAAGCATAGCTTACAAAGTTTTTAAATACCTACATCTGAGTTGTCAGTTTTCTCTACCACTGTTAGCAAGCAATTTGCCAACCTAGGAAAGGAAGGCACAGAGAAAACAGGACAAGACACCGAGTCATGTGATAAGTTAGCTCTCAGAGAAGTGAGGTCTCAGCAGACACTTGACTGCCACGCTTGCCCAGCAGCCTGTCTGCAGGCTGGCTGACACTCCCTTCACTGTGGCAGGCAATCAATGCTGGCTTACTCTTTCCTGCGGGCAGATTTCCGTTTCTCTTCATTGAGTTCGTGAGCAGCGTCCCGAAGCTTGACCTCTGACCCAGGGATGCTGGCAGGAATAATGTCCAGCTGAAGGCTTTTGCTCTGTGGAATGAGAGTCAATGAAGCCAGTTAACGAGAGCAGCTGAGATGGCATGGGACCAAGACCACGACTTGTCCAAGGGCGTACAAAGCAATTCACCGATTTGTTGGAATCTGAAGAAATCCCCAGGGCTTTCTCCAAAGAGGTCCGGTACTTCTCCATGCGCAGAGAGAAGTCTCTATACCTCTTATCCACCGCGGTCACACATTTTTTAATCTCTGCTGCATGGGCATGCCCTTTTTCACAAAAGCCATCGGCCAGCTGTATCAATAGCTTCACTCTCTCTTTGGTTTGCTGTGAAAACAACGGGAAAGTGCTATGAGGCACGTGAACCCAACGCACAGGGGAAGTGGCACCCTGTCTGCCCCAAAACCATCCAGCCTGCCTCCCAGAGGCTGGACTGCCAATCTTCCCTCTGCTCTTCCACAGTGAGTGGAGTTCTTATGAGCTCAAAGTTAGAACTGAGTGCATCTGTCAAGGGTCTCCTCTGGTCAGTGAATGAATGAATGAATGAATGAGGAGGTCCATGCAGGAGATTCTTTAGCTTTACTCTACTTTGCGCATCAGATATGCGTTGCATATGCAGTTCCTTGCTGCATACACGTTTTTCTGTGCATCTAGTTCTGACCTCCAGATCTTCAGGGACAACCAGGCACCAAGAACAGCCCACAGGAAAACTCACCAACAGCAAACTCTCTTCTGAGAAGCAGCTCCATTTTTATAACAAAGGCTATTTCACTTTATGCACACAGAAAAGTATGAAGTCAATCAAGACTCCGTACTTTCCTTAGCGTTAGGGCTTACCATACAGAAAAGGTTATGCACACGCAGCATCAGCTTCACCCAGCTCTGACTTCTCAGCACCCTTTCACGTCACCACCCTGATTAGCTACTACTGGGGATTTCAAGGAAGCAAATTATTGTTTCAAGGAACCTGCTTTTCTCAGTTACACTTTAAAAATAAAACAAGATTTATCTATTTTCATCTTATGTGCATGGATGTTTTGCCTACACGTACACTTATGCACCACCAGTGTGTTGGGGCATCAGATTCTGTGGAACGTGAGTTTCAGACAGCTCTAGGCCATCATGTGGGTGCTGGGAATAGAACCTGGGTCCTAGGGAAGAACAGCCAGTTCTCTTAACCACTGAGTCATATTTAGAAAATCAACTGAAAATTGTTGAAAACAAAGTCAGATTTCAACTCCCATGCTAAACTATCTTATTTTGTAAATGTGAAATGAAAGTTTTGAGCCAGAATTCTCTGGGAAACCTCCCTAGTCTGAATTCACAGCAAGACGTGGGGCTGAGCACCTAGTTCCCATTACTTGGCCCAGGTCTTCCTCTGGCTCTGTTTACAGCTGCTTCTGCCGAGAAGACTATACCCTAGATATCCCCAGAGAATGTCCTTCACATCTCTTCTCTAAAAAGGACCACCTTCCTAACAGTTCTGTGGACCATCTTCCTAACAGTCCCGTAGACCACCTTCCTAAGTATCCCATGGACCACCTTGCTAACAGTTCTGTGGACCACCTTCCTAAGTATCCCGTGGACCACCTTGCTAACAGTTCTGTGGACCACCTTCCTAAGTATCCCGTGGACCACCTTGCTAACAGTTCTGTGGACCACCTTCCTAAGTATCCCGTGGACCACCTTGCTAACAGTTCTGTGGACCACCTTGCTAACAGTTCTGTGGACCACCTTGCTAACAGTTCTGTGGACCACCTTGCTAACAGTTCTGTGGACCACCTTCCTAAGTATCCCGTGGATCACCTTGCTAACAGTTCTGTGGACCACCTTCCTAAGTATCCCGTGGATCACCTTGCTAACAGTTCTGTGGACCACCTCCAAAGCACAGTTGCTCTGTGTCAGTCACTCTCTGATCTACTTATTATCTTCTAAGATGGTGTAAATTATTTCTATCTTTTGTATGACTTGTTTGTCTTTCTGGTATGAACGTCACCTCCAGAACAGGGGGTGTTATATACTAATATCTCTTCCACTGTGGTAATAAAGTCCACCCGAGGAAATAATGCTAAATCTGCATAGACAAGTTTTAACAGTTTAAGTACCTTAAGAGCTGGGAATAAGTAAAAATAAAAATAAAGACAACACAGTTTGCCGACCTTAATACAGTAAACAAAACCTAATATAACATAATTTTTAACAAAATCAATGGTTAGTTGTACAGACTTGGGAACAGCGTGGTCAGACGATACCTACAGTTTTAGATTTTACAAAACACAAGATTTAAAGATATGCAACCCACTGTCTTAACATTCCAATAGCCACACTCAAACTCAATAGTAAGGAATGTTTGGGAGTAATGGGAAACTTCCCACACCTGAGTGAATGGGGTGGACCCATCACTGAAATCAATAGCAGTGCAGCCCCGGGGCTGTGAAGAGGCTAAGGAGACCAACATGACTGGGAGCCGAGCAGAGGAGGAAACGGCTGCTTTCTGATCTACCTCTGGGTGCAACATTAGGCACTTTCCTTAACATCCTTCCAATCAAAGGATCGCTGGAGAAAAACACAGAATTGTAACACTCCCAGTAATAACGATTTTGTACCTTTACTAACAAAACAAGAATTACATGGTTGAATGTGCTATATCCAGGGAATGGAAAGCCACGGTCCTCACCTTTGACGCAGGACCAGTCTGCTCTCTGGGTGTCCTCGGGATCTCTAGGAGTGGGCATTTTCCACCTTGCCTGAGTCCCACCCTCCCCAGTGCCCAGCATCCCACCCAGGGCACTAGGGAACCAGCTCTCTGCAGCCCCAGTGCATGATGAACAGGACCAGGCTACCCAAGGCCCAGCGCACTCAGAAACTGCAGGGAAACAGAGGAAAGGCCAGGAGGAGAGGCCAGGAGGAGGAGCCAGAAATGTTACAGAAGCAAAAACACAAACAGGCCAAACACAAAGTAGTTGTTGTGACATCAATTGGTGGGAAAAGTCCTCTTTATGTCTTCAAAGCTGGTTAAGACAAAACATTCTAGATGTTTTGGGTTTTTGGAGACAGGGTCTCTCTCTATAGCCCTGGCAGGACTGAACTCATTATGTAGACCAGGCTAGCCTTAAATTCACAGAAATCCATCTGTCTCTGCTTCCCAGGTTCTGGGATTATAGGTGTGTGCCATCATGGCCAGTTCCTCCCTCCCTCCATACCTCCCCTCTCTCCCTCCCTTCCCTCCTTTTAGCCTCTCTCTCTTTTTTTTTTAAGATAATCAATTATTCCTGTTCCTTTATAGGAATACTTGTTTGTATCTTTTTGTAAAAAAAAAAAAAATATGTTATTCAGGTTGGTCAATTATTTTTCACTCTTAAATCAGAAATAACTGTCAGCATCTTCTAAAAACTCAAACATTCTGTTAAAATGTATTTTTAAAAAAATCTTTCAGAGTGTGTACACACACCCACACAAAATAAAACCAACCATTTACTGAATATCAAGCTGGGGGGGGTCACTGAATGAGACTTGCTGTTAAGCTGGAAATCTGAGTTCGGTCCCCAGGATCACATGGTCAAAGGAGAACCAATTCCCACAAGCCATCCTCAACCCCTCCATGTATGCTGTAGCATATATAGCTCAACACAAATGGTATTTAAAAACAAACTCTGAGGACAAAAAAGCAGGAAAATCATAGAGAAGGGAACTAATTCTAGGCAATTCAAAACACCCTGAGATAAAGACCAGAACCAGCCCCGGGGAAGCATGCTTTCGGGAACAGTCTGTGTCCATGTGCCTACTTATTTATAGTCCAGGTGACACCAAGATACAACCCATCTGAAATAGGCATCCAATTCTTTTAAAGAGAAAAGCGGCAATGCCTCCAGTGTCACAAACACATGAACAACCAGTAACCGAAACTGTGACATCAGCTTTGCCAGCTGTAGCCACAGACAGTGTTGGGAACTGACTGCGCTGAGCGGTGCCACTGTGACACTTTCCAGATCACACACCCCCTAGTATGTCAGAAAAACAGCAACACTTGATAAAATAACTCAAAAAGCAAACAAGAGGAAGACAGCCAAGAAATAACACAAGAACAAAGCAAAAGCTAGAAGACATGCAGGTTGTCGTGGAAATCAGGTGAACATATCACAGGTAAATAAACTGAGACCATTAAAGGCTCCCACCGGGGAAGAACATCACATCAGCTCAGCCTATGGCACCGCACTGGGCAGCCATTTCTCTGGTGTCACAGGCCTTTCAACACTGCCTCTGACAAGTACCCTTCCCTGAAGTGGATGTTCTGGGTTGTGCTGGGAGAGTCGAGAAGACTCGCGGACCAGAAACCCATTCCTGCAGGTTTACCTTGGCCGTTATCTGAAACTCCTCGTGTTCTTTCAGCAGCTCCTGGGTGTGCTGGATGCTGGACCCTGTAGAGGTGTGTGTGGAAAGGTAGAACTCCCCGTTGTCATGGATCCACTCTAACGCCTACGGAAGAGCAATGCAAACACGTTTAAGGGAAGCAGACATCACCGCATGCCTCGTCGTGTAGGCCAAGGTCGGCACGCATTAACAACCCCTCATACAGATACACGGCTGATAGGAGCATCACGGCTCCAGGGTTAAAGAGCAGGGCAGGGCAAAAGGATTCTGTCACCAACATGACAATGGTTCAAAGAGTTCTTATGACCATGATCCTAACAGGACAGTCAGAGAACCTCTACTCAATGTCTCTTTTCAAGAACAGAGGTGGGTTGGGTGAAGGACAGTCTGAAACCTTGTGATGGCAAAGGTCCGGACACACAGGGAGCCACAGCTTTCTAATGCTACAGGGGTTTCAAGTCAAAACAGGTGTGCCTTTCTAGCCTTCGGTTTCCTTCCCAGACTACTAT
Source organism: Chionomys nivalis (assembly GCF_950005125.1). Lineage (NCBI taxonomy): Eukaryota > Metazoa > Chordata > Mammalia > Rodentia > Cricetidae > Chionomys > Chionomys nivalis. The sequence continues at coordinate 9,745,874 of NC_080100.1, read as the reverse complement.
GTCCCTGGGACCACCTGGACTGATGCCTACTTCACTTGTGCTTGGGGGTGGAGAGGACCCATCCCACAGTATGCAGAATCTCCCGCTGAGGAGAAGCCAGGACTTCGCCTTCCCAGTCTAATGACAACGCTTGAGGAAAGGTGTCAGTGCTTAAAATGGAACCGGACTATTTAAACAAGTCCGAACAGGCCAAGCTAAGGAAAACCAGCATTTTAAAAAGCAGGAATGTCTGTGTCCCAGAGTCCTGAAGCCATCTGTGCTAACATGTTGCTGTTGGAATACCCAATAGCTTCTCTTTCAGATACATCCACTGCATTGTTGGCAGTGTGTGTGCACATGTGCACACTGAACGTGTAGGTGAACCTGTGTGAAGGTCAGAGGTTAATTTATGATGTCACCACTCAGGAGCCAGCCACTCTCATTTTAGGCAGTTTCTCTCACTGGCTTGGGACTAATCAAATAGGCTAGGCTAGCTGGCCACGAGACCCCAGAGATATGCCTATCTCTGCCTCCCTCAGAACTGTGATTTTAAGTGTATACCTCCATAGCACGACTTTTTTATTTTGTTTTGTTTAACTTTTTTTTAAAATGTCGGTTCTGGGGTTCAAATTTAGTCCTAAGAACTTTACCTCCTATGCCACTGCCCCCAGTCCCACTGTGGAATTTTTGTAGGAAATCAAGCCATGGGGCAGTTCAGCTATCAGCTGGACATTTTCTTCTTTGTGCTTAGAGACAGTCAGTCCATCTTGGAAACAATGTTAACACTGGCAAAAATGAAGGCTCCATTGAAAAGCGTTTCCAAGTACACACTGGAGAGGCAGATGACCTTAGGAATAAGAGTGGCCGGAACCCCAGGCTGCAACCAGATTCCATGAGAAACTAGGGAACCAGATGCCTGCCCCCCACCTTACAAAGTGCAAAGGAGAAAGACGAAAAGTGAGTCAGATTGCAATCACGATGAGAAAAGGAGGACCGTATCAGAGGGAGGCCATGAGAGGCGGGGTCTCCTGTGGGACTTGTAGGCTAAGGAGCAGCCCGGGGATGACATGTGTGATCAGAGGCCAGCTTGGCCTGCCACAGGGCAGAAAGCAGAAGAGACCAGAGCAGAGGCTGTGGAGAGCAAGTGAGCCCACAGAGGTGCGGGCAGAGCTTGAAGTTCTTTATAGCCGTGAATATGGGCACTATATGGAGAAGGATGAAATGGAGACTGAGCGGAAATGACAGAGGCTCTGTTGGAATGGGGAGGGTAGAGTGGGGAACACCCCTAACTAAGAAACAAAGGGGGGGGGCAAGGAGAACAAAGGAAAGGCAGGGATCGAAGACACACCTGTCACTCCTCACTGAATACCATGAGAGTGAGGCCCGGGCACAGGGACTCAGGAGAGCAGCTTAGCTTCTGGTGAGGCCAAAGTGGAGACCCGATGAGGAGTACCAGAAATTTATACATCTGGGAGCCGAAAATAGAGGTCAGGGCCGGGAGACACCCAGGGACAGATAAGAGGAGAGGAAGTATCAAAAACAGCGTAAACTCCATCCCAGGCAGCTTCAGTGGTGGAGATAAGAGAGGGAGCCCTGGGAGGTGGAAGCAGGAAGGGCCAGGGGAATGACAAGCCCAGAGGTGGTATCATGGAGACCATGCCCCTTTCCACACTGCCATCCACTTAGAAATCTTAGCGTGCGACACTGAAAACCACAAAATCTGAGGGAGCATGATCTGCCGTGAGCCGCGGATGTCTACCAGATGCCATGGGTCCATGTGGAGCAGAGCTCAGGACAGCAACAGGGCAGGTCCCCATCAGCAATGCCAGAAGGACACAAAGCTGTGCTCCCTGCAGCTGAACTGAACCTAACGTGTGAAAGGATGTGTAACCCCGCCTCGTTCCTCGTTAGGACCCAGAGCCACCTCCATAACACGGAGCACCGTGGAACACCTTTAAAGGTGTGAGGAAAATGCAGTGCAGTGTCATGAGACACCACAGCCTGCCACTGTGCGGATCTGATCACAGATGAGAGGCCAACAGACAACCAGAGCCAAGCTCCAGAATCTGTAGGTAGTTGAGACGTTCTGAACATGGCTGTCCTTTGAAACTAATAAACTCTATATTCTATGTGAGAAACCTAAACTGAAATTTGATGGAGGTGGGTCTTGTATCTATCTGTTGCTTTCATTGGTTAATTAATAAAGAAACTGCTTGGCCTTTGATAGGACAAAAAATTAGGTAGGTGGAGTAGACAGAACAGAATGTGGGGAGAGAGAAAGCCCAGTCAGGCAGTCGCCATGATTCTCCCGCCGGACACAGACGCAGGTTAAGATCCTCCCAGATAAGCCACCAGCTCTTGGTGCTATACAGAATATTAGAAATGGGTTAGATCAATATGTAAGAGCTAGCCAATAAGAGGCTGGAACTAATGGGCCAGGCAGTGTTTAAAAGAATACAGTTTCCATGTAATTATTTCGGGGCATAAGCTTGCCATGCGGGCGACTGGGTGCCGGGGACGCAGCCCCGCTGCTCTTATTACTTCACAAAGAGCCCACACTGGACTCTCAGGACAGAGGTCAACACTGCCCGCCCACAGGAGCAGCCCTGGGTGGCAATCACTTCACACAGAGGATGTCCACCCCAAGCCTAGGCACACTCAGGTTTTGAGGGAATGAAATTAATCCTGCATTTCTCTGCCTATACTGAAGCCAAAAAGAACCGAGATGAATTTTACTGCTTAAGACATAAGTAAATAGATTACTTTAAAATGAAGTTCAGTCAGTCTGAAGACAGTCTCCCCATACGCACTTTATCCCACAGTGCCCTCAGGATAAAATGGACCCTTCATGTCTCTGCTTCAGCCAAACTCAAGAACCCTTTTTGATTATTTTGAATTATTAGAAATTCTATCATGTTTCTCATGTAGTTTTAGCTCAATTTACCTGAAAATTCACTTTTTCCTTAATATATAAACAGCAGTGTAAGAGAGAAAGCACCTGCTGAGTTTCTATATGCACTTAACCAGGACTCGACAAAGCTTTGGAAACAATCGCATCAATGACTTGTACTTGGCAGCTCTAGGTGTGAGCTGAAGGCAGCTCAGGAAAACCAAATGGCACACTTGTTTTTTTTTTTTTTTTTTTTTTTTTGGGTTTTTCGAGACAGGGTTTCTCTGTGGCTTTGGATCCTGTCCTGGAACTAGCTCTTGTACACCAGACTGGTCTCGAACTCACAGAAATCCGCCTGCCTCTGCCTCCCAAGTGCTGGGATTAAGGGTGTGCGCCACCACCACCCGGCTCAAATGGCACACTTGTACAGCATGAAACAAACAGGGGGTCACACTTTCACAGGCTTTGGGGCTTTATTTTTGTTACAAACTTAATTAAAAGGCATGGTTGTTTCTGCCATAAGAACGTAGTGTGTTAAAGAGGGTTTTTATAACAAAAATCTGCCCATCTAGGAAAGGAGGTGTGAGCATGGGTGGAGCACTAACTGCTGAGCACTCCAGTGTGAGCATGGGTGGAGCACTGACTGCTGAGCACTCCTGTGTGAGCATAGGAGGAGCACTGGTCTGCTGAGTACTCATCCTATGTGAGCATGGGTGGAGCACTAACTGCTGAGCACTCACTCCTGTGTGAGCATGGGTGGAGCACTAACTGCTGAGCACTCACTCCTGTGTGAGCATGGGTGGAGCACTGGTCTGCTGACCACTCCTGTGTGAACATGGGAGGAGGGTGTGGGAAACCCAGTATGCACTGACCTGTTTGGCGCTCCTTTCAAAGACCACATACTGCTGGCACTGGTCCAGCCGCCTTTTTCTCATGGTCCAATAATGTAATACCCTGTTTTCCCGCTGGAAGAGTTCATTCAAGATATCTAAGATGAAAAAGGAAAAGATGTTAGTGCTTGTTCTCCACTGAAACACTAGAATCTCTTGTTTTCACTGAGATGTCTCTGCTTATTTCACAGCAAGACAGGCTAAGAAAGATGCTGCTCCTGTCTAAGACCTCAGTCGGCACCTGAAGCAGACTCCTTATTCTCTCACCCTTGAGTCTGAAGCCACCGTGGGATACATATGAGAGTCTGTCTTAAATTAACAGTGCAATAGAGCAGGAAATTAAAAATAATTTGTTGGTTCCTTATATTGGTTAAACATAAAGCCTTAGGAGGAGAAGGAGGGAACTAGAGGAGCAGAGGACCAGGAAGCAGTGAAGGCGAAAATACCTTACATAGAAACTAAAACTGATAAACAATAGCTACTGTCAAAACATTGGACACAAAAAAATCAGGAAAAATTACTGGGACATATAAGTCACAGACCTAATTTGCTAAACAGATATCTCTGGAACTCCATTGATAGCTCAGATAACCTATTCTAACTTCTGACCTCTGCTGCCACCTCCTGAGGGCTGGAATCACAGCTGTACACCATCACGCCTGGTTCATGCAGCACTAGGGACTGAACCCAGCACTGCACATACGCCAGGCAAGCACACTGTCAACTGATCTACATCCTCGTGGTCCACTTTTCACTTTCAACTTCTGTTTATTTGGTGCTGAGGAGGGCATTTGAAGGGATTAGGACATGTGGTCTTGTTGGAGGAAGTACGTCACCGGGGGTGGGCTTGAGGTTTCAGAAGCTCGAGCCAGACCCAGTGGCACACTCTTCTTGCTGCCTGATGATCCAAATGGAGGACTCTCTAAGATCCTTCTCAAGCACCATGCCTGCCTGCATAAAGGCTGCCATGCTTCCCGCCATGAAGACAATGGACTAAAACCCTGACCTGTACGCCAGGCTCAATCAAATGTTTTCCTTTATAAGGCTTGTCGTGGTCAATGTGTCTCTTCACAGCAATAAAAACCCTGACTAAGACAATACCTTTAAGTTTTCTTTTTTTATAGTAAATTCATTCTAGAAGTTAGTAAAACAAAGAAAAAGCTTCAGAAAAGAAGTGTCAAGACAGAAATTCATGTCAAACCATTGATACCTGTAAAATAATTTTGTCACATTAGGAAGTCTTAAAAGCAGCAGGCAGTGTGCTTTATGAGAAAGCACAAGAGTCCCAGCTGTGCGTCAGCTCAGCAGTCGCACTGTTCTGCTGCACGGAAAACCTCAGCCAGGTTAGCAAAGTCAGTTCAGATTTTATTTAGTGACTTGCTGAGGTCAACCAGGGCCATCATGTGACCATGGGTTTAGTCATCCATTGGGGCCCATGAACTCATCATGTTAATTAATGAAGATAATGTCTGCCTCCCTTCCAGATCTCTCAGTGCCAATAAATAGCTCAGCAATGGTGCAGAGTCCCCGGGGGCTTTATTTCCAGTTATTGAAAGCAGAGGAAATCTGAGATAAGGTTATCTTAGTAGCTCTGGCTGTCTTGGAACTCACTCTATAAACCAGGCTACCCTTGAACTCAGAGATCCGCCTGCCTCTGTGAATGCTGGGGTTAAAGATGTGGACCAACACACCCAGCTATTTTGAAATTTTTAAATCTGTCAGAGTATTAAGCTACCACTTCCACCCAAGCGCTGCATGCGAATGGCAATTGGTGCATCAAGAAATTCCTCTGCTCGCGTTTCCGGCTCTGAGTAGTAATAAGTTGTTCAAAGAGCAGCTAAGCACAGTGTCCGGGGGTGGCTCTAGTTCCTGAGAGACAATGAGACCGTTCGTCTGACTCCCTGGATTGATCTCGCAGGGTTATACTGGCAGCCTGCCTGCAAGTCCCAGGTAGTTGCATCTTCCTGCCCTCATTCTAAGAGATGCACAAACCTTTTGTCACCAAGTATACTGCAGGAGAAACAATATTCCCAGCAGTCCACAGTCTCCATTACTCCAAGACACAAGGGTCCATGTTACAACGTTTGCAGACAAAGCTCAGGTTCAGCTGGGTGAAAGTGGTTACAGCAGCTACTCTGTCTGTATACCTCTGGCTTCATCTATTTCATGTTCTATATACACCAACCCCACTAATTCATTTGGGTATAAAGTTCCTCAGACCTTTTTCTATCCATCTACAAGTAATTTTAAAAAATGTATTATACACAAGTGGTATTAAACTATATAACACTTTGCAATTTGCTTTTATCAGTTAACCATGTCTTAGCTATACATCACTGAAAGCACTTTGTAGCCACAATACTGGTCCATGATTTCTGACTTAGCTTTTAAAACTACTCTGCATTTAAATAACTGCAGTCTTCATTTCTGACATATGTCCACTCACATACATTAACAGGCACGGACAGTAACTATCTACCTAACTGCGATGTTTTCTGTTTTGTACATAGCTCACTCAGTACATTACTGGGCTACGTATTTCTTCGTGTTCGTTACTGAACTGCCAGCTAATGAGGCTGTCATTAGCATGACCTGACACTTAGGACAAGCAACAGGGAAGCGGAGTGGCAGCATGCTCACTTTTCACTTGCTGCTCCGGGGCTTTGATGTGCGTCACCATTCCTGGCATGCTCACGCTGTTCCTGTGCAGGTATTTCAGGAAGACGTCTGCATTCCTTCGGGCCAGTGTGCAAGCCTAAGAAACAATGGAGGACAAGGTAGTGGTCACGTGATTCCTGCAGATATGTGTCTGGGGGACAATGTATAGGTGATGTGATTCATGCAGATTTGTGTTTCTGAGAATATGGAAACACCAATCTCATAAAGCTTTATCAGAAGTCTTTTACTTAACAGCCATTTGGTCAACTTATGTTTACAAAATGCAGAGATTAAATCTATTTAAAATTAAAAAGAAACACTCCTTCACTTTGCAAGGTCAGATCATGTTAGGACTGCTCAGTGCATAGGCTGTGTGGCAAGACACTGAAGGCAGCCATTGACCTATGGTCAAAGAGGAAGCGGAACCCTTCCTTTTCCAGTCAAGCCCTGAGGTCCCTGCAGCTCCAGTCCACCATGCAGACTAATGGGAAGCTGGTAGCACAGGGCCCAGCTACACTGGGCCTAGATTTCTGTAAAGGCCAGACTGATAGTAAACACTTCCAGGCTCTCTGCCCCACCTCATAGATAAGACTGTCACACAATATGGAAAGGAACCCGAATGGCCAAACTCATCCCTCAGTTCTTAGTGTGAAATCCTCAAATCCTGGGGAGGTTAGTTTGCATTGCTGCGGTGGCACGTGACTGGGAACTGCTGATGTGCTAGGCAACCCCTGGGTGACGTAGTCAATGTACAGTAGATCCTCAGTGTGAGGACTGAGGGGCAGGAACACCCACAGACGGTAGAGGTCCCTTCTATATCCTCACCCACACGGCTTTTCCTGTGTAATTTTTGTGAAAATATGTTAACTAAGTGGTATTCATTCCTATTATGCTCATTCTGGAGCGAGAGAAGCAAATCTCCCAACTAAAGCAGCTGACGGCATCTGGCACAGTAAACAGCAGGCCAGCAGGGAGTAGACTCACATTAGTGTGTGGAACTACAATGGCGGTCCCATCCCAGCTTACTGAACAACAGGATCCCTGTGCGCTCTATAAGGTCCCTAACAGCAAAGAGTCACAATGCAGTTTTCCAGACTAAACAATCCTGTTGGTAGATGACCTTCAGACCCGGAACAGATCAATGGGAGGCAGAATGCTAAAGCAGAGAGAAACCACCCTGTGTAAAGTGACGAAGACAGGCGAACAGCCACGTCTCCGACGGGCTCAGCTGCCAGGAGCTAGAGATGCTTAGGGCTTGTTTAAAAGTCCAGTGTGGACGCATCCTCGTGGCCAGTGTTTCTGAACATTTGACCGCTTTAAAAAAATGTAATTGTCTCACGGCACAGTTGTGACTACTGTGTGAGCCAATACGATGTACATAAAAATGTGATGAAGCACTCCTGAGAGCCAGCATTTAACTTTCTCGGAAGAAGACAGCCTGTGTGAACAGGACTAACTCACTCAGAGGCTGCTTCCTGATGCTAGCACACACTCTCAGCCACAGGCGCTGGTGTCCACCCTACCTGGTGTCTCTCCATCTTCCAAGATGCCGTCTGTAGGCCTAAAGAGGCTGAATGTCCAAGCTATAGGTATTGTGTGTCACCATATCAACCCGCCAATCACTTCCTGTCTTCAAAATTCATGGGGCTTCCTTACAGTTAGTCGTAACTTTGTCTCAGAGAAATCTCATCACCGTAATACTGTTACACAGCACGGTAACCTCTAGCCAAACGTTATTTGCAGACTTTTAGTTCATTCTCCACGAAACTGGTAAGACAGCGAGTTTCACGGAAATGATCAGCCTGTTATCGATGTTACCATCCCAGTCACTTTCCACATGAGGCAAGAGTCAGGGCCGTGTGTGTGCGGGGCCTCCTCTGAAAGTTCAAACTATACATCTATGTATGCACCTGCAACCTACAAGAATCGCTTCTAAATGACAGTCAGGAGACCCTGTGGCCCTCAATCAATCAGTGTGACCCCAGCCCTATACCTTCAGGAAGGCCTCCTTTTGTTCGAGGTGTTTGCTAATCATGGGCGTGACGTGGTCAGTTTCAGAATTGGGTCCCAGCTTGTCGGCCCCACCACACCAGTCCTCTTCTCTTTTGTACTCCTGCTCCAGGCTCTCCAGGACACTGCAGACCTGCGGGACAAAGATCCAGGCTCAGAAATCACCTAGCACCTGCTGTCTAAACGGCTACAGGCCACCGCGGGCTTTGCCTGACTCGAGGCTGGCAGGGAGGGATTTTAGACTAGAAGCAAAGCCAGAACTGAGTTTCCCACTGCCCTGATGTTTTTCCACAAGAGAGAAAAGCTGTGTTCTCCCAGCTGCTGTCACTTGCTAGCATGCCTTCTGGTTTCACCTGGACCTGAGTGTTCACTACTGTTATGTCAGGAGGGGTGGAGCTGTCCCTAACGGCCAGAGCAGTCAGTCACCGGGAGCCTAGGAGCAGGCCCTCTCTGCCCACCTGCTCTGAAGTCTTGTAGAAGGCGACCGAGGCATTGACGAGCTTGAGGCGGTCTTCCATCTTGAGCATGAGCTGCTGCCAGTGCGAGGCCACCTTCTCTGCGCAGTCGCGGATCATGTCCATGTCATAGTGGTTGGCCTGCAGCATGGCCTCAGCCTTCTGCTGGACCTGCAGGGCACTCTGGTGTGTTTTCTAGACACAGGAAAGATGGGAAGGCTCATTTAGCAGGGCCTCACACACGGAGGCAGGAACTGGAATGCTCGCCATGGCTAAGAGAATCAAGCCTAGCTACTACTCACTAGGATGCTTTGCCAATATGGAGGGAGTTCTAGGCCTGGCAGCAACCAAGCTGATATTTATCTAATGAAGGATGGAATGCATTAGGACTTCTCAGGATGGCACTCAGTTGTGGGGTTTCCATTTGAGAAGCAACAGAAACAATTCTTAGCAACTGATATTCTAAAGCTCTGTTCAACTCTGCCAAGTCTATTATCCCCTACCGACTTTTGTGACAGCCACTGCGGCAAAACAAGTGGGAAAGGAAAGGCCGCAGCGGATGCCTTTTCATTCCCAACTAAGCACTCGACTCCAGTGAAAGAGTTTTGAAGAACTAGCCATTTTTTTGGGGGGGGGGAGGCTGAGAATGTTTCACACCACACACAAAGAAAATCACATGGTAAATGAAACCTGACATCTGCCAGAGGCTCTGCAGGAAAGATCTAGAACGTGAGGCACCAGCAGCAAGGGCACTCAAGCACTTTGTAAAAACATTCATTTCTCCTGATACAGCGGGAATGATCCTGTAAACACTGACTATGATATAGATTCCCAAATGACTGACACTTGACCTTGATGACCAAAAGCCCCTGGGCATTGCAGCTATACAGGTTTGCAAGGCTGCCTGGAAGAAGCTGCCATCAGTGTGAGTACCTGACACTATACTGACCTCGGGAATAAAACAGAGCTGGCTTCTGTGGCTTTTTCTCCAGTAACATCAAGGTTTCTATCCTCAAACACCCCTTTTGAAGCCCTGCCTATACTCTGAGATCACCCATCACCACTATTACCCATCCCTAAAGAACCCATTCTAAAGCAATTAGTGCACTACTAACACCAAGGGTGAGATGTCCAGACTGGACAAGGCTTTTGGCTGCTGTCTGGTGTAGTATTGCCCCTCAATCTATAAAGGTGAATCCTGTTGCCTAAGCAAGTATAGAGAGGTTTGTCATCAGAATGACTACTGTCTGGTCATGGCAAGAGACCCTTCACACCCCTAGCGCTCTATTTTGTCCAAACTGGTTACATATAACACTGTTCCTGTAAAACCAGCAAGAACTTACAGTGCCCCAGCTCAGGCTCCAATTTGAGCTCCCTGATTTAAGATACTTCTAATCAGAGATCATGCATCCTGCTAAGTAAGACCCTTTCATGGGACAGAAGGGGGCGCCCTGGACACTGGATACTTGCTCCAAGCTGTCCTCACTTCACTGCAGTTGTGGGCTGCTTCCTTCTCCACAATCACTGGGGAACTGATGAGTACTGTCTTCCTTTTCCATTCAAGCACAGCTGGCTCCAGTGGTTGGTGCCACACCAAGAATTATCAGGCTGGTCTCTATGCTGGAAGGTCCACCCTCAGGCACTGCCTTACCTCAATTGCATGCTGGAACTGCTCGTGTTCTCTCTGTAGCTGCTCGGCTTCCTGCAGTGAGCTGGCGGTAATGAGGCCAGCATTTAACATGGACTCTCCATTTCGGATCCAGCCCAGCACCTGAAACAGGACATAGGGTAACTGTAAGCAGAGGAACGTCCAGTGCATCCTGCAAACCACCTGGGATGGGGGATGGGTCAGCAAAGTGGTATAGAGCAGTGGCTCTCAACCTTTGGGTCACGACCCATTCATGAGGGTCACCTAAGACCATGGGATAGTTACATTTTAACTCATAATAGTAGCAACATTTCAGTTATGAAGTAGCAATAAAAATAAATTTATGGTTGGGGGGCACCCTCAACATGAGGTACTGTATTAAAGGGTTGTGGCATGCGGAAGGTGGAACACTCACAGGGGGCAGCACTGACTCCCAGACTATCCTGTCACAGCCCACAGTCCCTGAAGGGCTCTCACAAGCACCGCCTCAAAAGTACTGCCAGTCTGCTGTTTGAGAAGACAGCGGAGCTCAGCAGGCTGTGCAAACAGACCGGAACAGGTCAGGCTCCACATTCTAAGATTTCTGCATCCTTTGAGGGAGCCCTGCTACTTCCTGTTCAGACTCTCACTGCTAATCCACAGCAAGAGTGGTCGGTCACCTGCTTAGTAAGGGCAGTCCGTTTGCTTCACTGACTTCCTGTGCTGTGCCGGTGTTAAATGATAAAACAGCCAAGGTGTGAAATAGGTTGCACTACGATGCTCAGGGGCCAAACCATGAGACTCTCAAGTTCACACACAGGAAGAAATCAATTTCGACAGGAGAGAACACCATCACTGTGGGAGCTCATTCTGGATTGCGGCTGAGACCCCAAGGTACATGCATAACATTTTCCTTCTGTAATACGTTTAAAATGAAAACAATTCCCAGCTTTTGGTGAGAGCATTCAAGACACCCAGCCTGGCCTGTGATTTGGAACAGAAGTCTCTGGGTCAGTTTTGAAAACCGCTTCTTCTGACACCCGTGCTGCTTATGTCTTCAGGTTCCTGATGCCTGCGAACGCTGAGGTAATGACTGGAGATGCGACTGTTATCTGACTCCCTGTGCTACATAGTTTTATGTCAACTGCCACAAGCTAGAGTCACCAGAGATGACGGACCCTCAATTAAGAAAGTCTATAGGAGCACAGGCAAGCTTGTAAAGCATTTTCTTAATTAGTGATTGATGGGGGAGGGCCCAGTCCCCAGCCCATTATAGGTGGTGCCATCCTTGTGGTTCTGGTCCTGGGTTCTATAAGAAATCAGGTTGAGCAAGTCATGAGGAGCAAGCCAGTAAGCAGCACCCCTCCATGGTTTCTGTATCAGCTCCTGCTCGCACTGCTTTTGATGACGAACTGTTGTACGGAACTGTGACTGAAATGAACCCTGCCCTCCACAAGTTGCTTTTGGTCATGGTGTCTCATCACAGCAATGATAATCCTAAGACACTACACATCAGCAAAATCTGAGCCCGTTATAGCACATGGACACTGAACAGGTCAACAACACTGCAGACTCATTGTGTGGGTAAAACGGCCTTTTAAAGCCACCTCTGCAGTCTAAGCAAAGGCAGCCTGCAAAGAGCATAATTACTTCATCTCTTGAACAAGTGGTTTTTCTTGAGGCAAAAAAGAAACATTTGCAGGTTACAATGCTTCATTTCCTTCTACTGTTTATACTGATGGCATTAATGACAACAGGACGCAAGGAAACAACAGGCGTCCCCTGATCACATCTGGTGCAGGAGCATGAGCTCTCCTGTGAATATGACCCATGTATGCACCACAGCAGGCTGTGCCTGAGGCTCCAGCACTTCCTTCAACAAGGCCAACAAAGGTTTCTATGGCACGGACAGAATATAACAGCCCCACTTCTCCATCAAGTCCCTTCACTGGAGAACTCCAATGTATCCCTCACCATGGGTTCAAGTGCAATATCTACATATGATTCCTGCTGGTGTTTAATCCATCCTTGCTTTAGCCCCAACACCATATGCGGTATTATACTTAATATGCAGATAAATCAAGAGACCCCCCCCCTCAACTTTACAGTCTATGGCTGTGTCCAGATTAACAAAAGCTTAGTGAAGAAATCTTGCACATTACTCCCTAGGCTAAGGAAATGCTTTAAGCAAGAGACCACCAGATAAGCAAAACAGATGCAAGGATGACCTCTTCACGGGCTGTGGCTACTGAGTTGGGTGCTCTTCCACTATTCGGCCAGCCATCCGGGTAGGCTATGGATTCCACTTTTACCATAAGATCCTGTCTTGGGGCATGTCTAACTTTACATATCAGGACAACTACATGGAAATCCTTCCTGAAGCTGACATGCCAGAATTCCCATCATGCCTCAGTGTCACGCACCTGCTTCACTTCTGCCTGCAGGTGGCGCAGTTGCACACACTGTTCCAAATGTTTCCTGTGTTGCTCGGCGGCTAAATCCAACTCTTGTTGCTTTTCATGAAGAAATTCCAGGAGGTCCTGGACCCGGGTGGCCATGTCCACATCTCTGTCGCAAAGCAGCTCCACACCTGTCAACAGTGGTGGGAGACCCTAGAAGCCAGCTCACACCTGCCACCTTCTCCTCTCACCTAGCAGGGCACTACCCATGTGGTGTGGGAACTGCTTATCCACTGGGCACCAACTGTACTAGCCAGCAGGTTCAGAGAGGCCCGGGGCAGCAGTGATGCATTCATACAGACATCCAGCGCACTAGGGTGTGAGGAGGCGTATAGCTGAGCCAACCAACTGTACCTCCTACCACAGGGACTCAGCGACAGAGTAGCAGCTGATAGAAGGGAGTGGGTGGTGCACTCTTCAAGAAGTATTTAAGTGGCTATGTGTAAAGCAAGCAATGCATGCAGGATGCTGCTGTGTAAGCTTCCCATGCAACAGTCACATACTGGGGCTGCAGTGACATCTGCTGGACACAGAAGCTAAAAATAGGGAATGTGAAAACACCACCTTGGGTTTTACATTGCACTCCCAGACAGCCAACCACTCTGCACCATTAAGGGTCTTATTACTTAAAACAATTCTTGAAACATTTAAGGGTAAGTTTCCTAAGCATAAAGCTAACTGTGACTGTACTGTGTAAAATTAAATGCAAACACTTCCTTTAAAAGAACTGGTCTTAGCAGGTGATGGCTCAGCATTTAGTCATCCCAGTGCTGCGGTGCTGGGAAGAACCCACAGCCGGCACAGGATGGAGGACCTTTCTTACCAGAGGCCTGGACTTCATTGACATACTGCAGAAGATCCTGTCCTTGGTGGATAACGTCGAAAGTCAAATTATTCATTGTCAGGGCTTTGTCTGCGTGGTGCTGCAGGCGCTGCTCGGCGATGGTCAGGTCCTCCGTATCAAAGTCATTCATTTGCTGGGAAAGCTCATCATTCCAAGACTCGAGGTCGGAGATGATCTGAGAGAGAGGAGCATCTATGCAAATCAGGGCTTACGACACACGCCGCCACACCTCACTGTGTCTGAGCCAGTGTCCAAAGAGGGCACGGAAGCCACACGTGTTTGGTTTTGTGGGACAGAGATCGGGCTTCAATAAAACCAGCTTAAAACTTTTAAAGAAACAAATGGCCGCAGAGTTGGGAGGGCTCCTACCCTCATCAGATAACTGTTATTGGGAAAAGGACCCAGGGCTTGGTGTGCAGTAGGCAGGTGTTCTGCCACTAATCACATCAGCAGCCTCTGAAAGGAGAAAGCAACTATCTCAGTACTCTGGGGTGAAACACGTATAAATACATCTACCTACGAGATGAAGAAAACAGAAAATTCCTTTTTATAATTCTGACACAATAGCGGTCTCAGGCACCATCATTAAGGCTTGGTGAGCTACCATGGCAAAGGCTGAGAGGGGATTATACGACCAGCCCCCACTGAACTGCGTCTCAGCTGCCCCACAGTTGTCAGAGAGCGGGACACGCTGCCGCAGTGCACGAAACCGACGGCTCCTGTAACCTGCTGCCTGGCATAGGAGTGTGACCTACGACACTTGCTCTGTAGTTTCCACCCAGGGAAAGTGCGTGTTTGTGCTTCCTGATAGGTTTTGATAAAGGGTAAATTACATCAATACAAATAAAGTAGGAAGTACTTTCAACTAGCAGAAGGCTCTAGAAGAGGGTCTTCAAACTTATGCTTATGGCTGGTCTATCTTGCAACTGAAAGCATTCAACAGCCTGCTAAGTTTCAGAAGAGAAAGTCACTTGGAGTCAGAAGAAAACAGACCTGTCCTGTTTGCTGCCACCCCAAGCCCCAGACAGGCCAAAGCCAGTTGGGTCCCCGCAGGGGAGAGTCTAGCATGCCTTCTCTGTGTGTCTCAACAAGGATCCGAGGGCCAAGACATGGAGAGCAGCGAGCAGGCTACCAGTCACTGTGATTAGTGGGGGTCTGAAGCAGCTCTTGTTATTAACTAAGACAAAGCTACTTTTATGAAGTTTGAACAGGTAGCCAGCTGAAGGTGTCTGCAGGAAGACCTTGTGCCACCTCCGGAGATGCCCCGCAAGGTGAGGCTGAAGGACAGGCCAAAGGGAGCAGCCCATAGAGGATCTCCCTGCAGCTGAGAGAACACATACAGTCTGTGCAGGCCTTTCTGGCCTCCTCTGCACCAAGTCCCAAGCCTCCGAGGCAGCTCAGGGACCGGGCAGGTGAGTACCCCACAAGCAGTACAAATGAGTGCTAACACAAGGGAGGCAGTGAGAAGCACAATAATGCGCTTTGAGAGCCCTGCAGTCACAGGCTAGACCTGAGTGGTCTAGAGAGTGCTTGTGCCAGTTCTGACCACCAGCTGTGTAAGCAGCCAGGCACCAGGACACAGGGCTCACATGGGTTATGAAGTAGCTTTGGTTCTTCTGACAGTTTCTCACAGTTCAGTCTCGTTCACTCAGACTTGGCCCCACTACCTCAAGCATGAGACCTTTTCTCTGCTGATCAGAGCTGCCCCCTTCTCAATGAATAAAGGTAAAAGAAGTACATATTTCTTTCTTCTCTGCACATATCAAATAGGAAAATCCATTCTAGGTTAGAAATTATGGAAAACCAAAGGGCCCTTTCATGGGGGGAGGCGAGTTCTAGTCTTACTATCAGTCCCTTTACTAAGAGAGAAAACGGAAGACAGAGGGATGTGTGAAGGGCAGGCAGGTGGGAAGAGGAGGCTCCACAGGCCGCTCTCTCTAGGAGAGGGGATTGTGGTGTAGTCCTGCCCTGTTTGACTGGGGCTGATCTGCCCCAGGGGAGGCATGGCACTCCCTCCACCTCGGAGTACGCTCTGCTGCTGCCACCTGTGCCGTCCTCTTCATCTTTCTGTACCCCTGTGCAGTCCTCACCCCAGAGTGCCGAGCTGACCACCCCCGCCTCCCCAGTGGCCACAGGAGCTTCAGTGCTTTGGGACCTTCCTTCTGCTCAAGTAATGGGGAGGACACAGGACAGGAGCCGGGGGCAGGGCTGCAGGCCGGGGCTGATCACTCACATCGATGGCATCCCTCTCGAATATCCGCAGCTGCAGGAAGAGCTCCAGTTTGATCTTGCGTTCCTGGAAGAGCTCCTCCATCTGGGACTGAGCCTCGTCCAGCTGCTGCAGCACCGTCTCGATGTGGTTGATGGAGCTGTTGTGTGGGGTCTTGTTACTGGAGATGGCAGAGTCCCTGTATGAGTGGAGAAGCAGACGGGACATCAGTGAGACAAACAGGAATTAAATGAGAAAGTCTCACATTGTTAGACACCAGATCCGGCAACGCAAATCTTCAGGGGAAGAAGGCCGGCAGGAAGCCGGACTTTGTCTCAGAAAAAGGAAGGCACTGTCCCCTAGCAAAACACCAGCAGCCCCCTTCCTCTGAGCAGCCTGCTCTGCTAAGCCTGCGGCTGCAGGGACACAGCTGTGCCCTTTATGGTCCTCTTACGAGACGTCCACTATTACGGAACACCACACTAGGAGTTCTACGTAGCGAGAATGGAGGGCATCTGGTTCTGTAGTGGCAATCCTCCTGAAAGGTAAACCTCTAATGTACTCAATAAAATCCTTACTAAGGATCATATGAGGCTGTTTAGTTAGTGACTCCACCAACTGTCCCGAATGACGTGTGAGTTAGGGGCAGGGGGCTACCCTTAAGGGTCCCTCACTCAAAGGAATTTTGAAATCTGCCTCCAGAGGAAACAAAGTCAAACTGGCCCTGCCTCCTGCCCAGTGGGCACTGGGGGAAGGGGGTGCTGTCCTGACACCTTCCAGGCCACCTGGCCTTGAGCTGAAAGACGGGCATGCTGCCACACTCTAGACAGGCAGGTCCCTTGGGGCTAGAGGACGTGGTCTTAAGAGCGTCAAATGCATCCATTTGTAAGGAAATTTCAGTAAGGGGCAATGATAACACAGTAACGAAAGTTAAATTCTGATGGCTGTTAGAGACAGTGTTTTGTTTTTTTTTTTTAAATTTTCGAGACAGGGTTTCTCCGTAGCTTTTTGGTTCCTGTCCTGGAACTAGCTCTTCTAGACCAGGCTGGCCTCGAACTCACAGAGATCCGCCTGCCTCTGCCTCCCGAGTGCTGGGATTAAAGGCGTGCGCCACCACCGCCCGGCTAGTGTTAAGGTGAACAGTTAACACAGTTTTTCAACTGAGGGGGTTGAGAATGGGATGAGAAGAAAACTGTCCCTGGCCTTCTGGAGAGCTTGTTGGAACTTTTCTAAGAATGATAAAATCAGGAACCCACTGTGCATCTTGGGATCTGTGTGGGGCCAGGCAGAGGTAGGATTGGGGTGGGGTGAGGGGTAGGAGTGAGGCCCACCTTAGTTGCTGGATGAGGTCCTCCCCTTCCTTGATCACGTTGACTGTCACCTGCAGCGTGGTCTGCTGCTGCTGGCCAAAGCGCTTGATGAGGTCCTGGACGGCCTCCACCGACTCGGCGTACACATCGTCCAGCAGCTCCTTCTGTAGTTCCTCCAGCCATGTCCACAGCTGCAGACCAGAGAGGGCACGGTGAGTGAGTGCTGTAGGGACGGGGACTCTCACATCGGGACGATGCCCATGGCAGACTGCTCCCGGAGAGAGGGAAGGAAGGAGGTGGAGGAAGGAGAGGAAGGAGAGGAAGGAGTGTCCCCGAGGGTCTGGCAGCAAGTGGGACACATGCACAAAAAGAGCAACATGTCACTGCAGCATGGAGCAAAAATAAACAGGCAGCGAAGCGGAAGAGGCTGTCACAAAGGAGAAAAAGGAAAGGGAAGAGAAGCCACTCTCCCCTTTTGCAGAGGCTCAATCTGGCGTTCAGTGGAAAGGAAACACCGAGTCTCTCAAACAGGAACCTCTGCTGGGCACAGAGGCACTCTTAGACACTCCTCCTGCTGCAGTCTCCAGTCCATTACTAAACCACCACTCAGGCACAGGAGAGTACATGGAAGTGACAGTATCATCCACAACTGTGGGTGGAGATGTGTGCTCCTGAGACGACCACACCCAGTTCAGGAACCCAGGGCCAGTATCTGTCACACAGCGTGGTCATCCTACTATGGGAAGACAGTTTGTCAACAGGTCTTGCTTTCTCCCAAGTGGGAATTAGAACCTGAATTCTGTGCTACTTCCTCATCTTGTGTCATTTAAATGGATTCAAATGAATGAAATAGACAGGACTTTCTCAAAGAAACAGCGCATATGCTGCTATAAGCAATAACCAACCGCTTAGGAAAATAGATTGCACTATTTTACTGAACAGTCAAAATACTTCACTTAATGATCAAGTCAGTGGACTTCTCCTTAAGCTAGCAATCTGCCTTCCACAAGGCAGGAGGCAGGGGACACTCTGCCTCACACACACACACAACTCATCCACTTGCTTCCAATGACAAACCCACTTGGTCACGTGGCTACTACAGCCCTTGCCCTCCCAAGATGGATACTTATAAAGATGTGTCTCTTTCCATCTGCACTGACTCTGCTGAAAAGCAATGGGGAAGAACCACTGACTCCATGTGTCCTAAAATCTCAGCAGTGTCTTGTGCTTGAGCTCATGGCTCTGCTGAAGTTGCCCTAGCAATGTTAGTGCATAAATGAATGGACCAGCCCAGCAGGCTGGCAAGCCCTCTCCTTTACACTGGTCAGTATCTTTCCTGTGCACTATGTTGTATGAGCCTGGAGAACCTGGTTCACCCCTGGGAGGGGTTGCTAGCTCTCTCCCATTCACCCTAGAATTCCACTTGTGGGATGAGGAGGGTGTGGGGTGCCTATGTGGGTGGGGACATGACAAATGCCACCAAAGGTACCTACTGAGTTACAAAAGATTTAAACAATCTCTATTCATTGATAAAGGGCTTGGAGTTGTCCTGACGTGTAGCCCACAGGCGGACCTGCATGCAACCCCAGGGACAGGAACCAGTGTTTCTACAGCAGTTGATTGTTGCAGTCTGTGAGGACAGCCTGTCTGAGATCAGAACCCAGTGAAACTCTGGGGCAGAAACATCCGTATTTTCTCATGTGGGTCTATGACCCAGTTTCTCCTATAGAAGTGGACCTGAAGTGAATGCCTACACAGGGCAGTGTGGCAGACCGGATGAGACTATATGTCCAGAGAGAACAGTCAGTAAATGTTAGTCACTGTTGCTGGCTTTCTTCTAAGAAAGACCTCATAATAAGAAAATTCATAAGTTTTCTATCTTTGAGAGGTATTATTTTTAAAACTATCTTTTCCAATATATTCTCTGTTATCCAAAATTAGTCCCTTGGTCTAGTAAACTTAACACTTAAATCCCTTTACCCCTACAACAGCATTCGCTACTATAGTACAAGGAAAGGCTGTAAGAAAAACCTGCTGGATTCCATAGAAATTGCTTCCTCTGAATTCTAGGGGGAAGTGTCAGGAATACTTAGGGGTCAAGTTTTGGCCTTTCACCTGGCAGAGCTACACACAGGCACTTCCCCCTCCACTTCCTGGACGACTGTGCTCCCCCACCCCGGCCTGCCAGTGAGGTCACAGAGATAGCGCTGCACAGCAGACGGACGGCAGGAAGTGATCCCGGGATGGCGCAGATGAAAAGGAAACAGGGAGGTAGTGGACCATGCTATATATAAAAAGCCTGATGTCAAATGCCTGAAAGGTCTTTGCCCCTCAGAATTCTTTAGGAAATACTCTTCCTGGTCCTTCGAGATGCCAACTGGGGGTGGACTGATGTGCAGCCTACTGCAACCTGGGATGAGCAAAGTCTAGCTACCGTGTATTACATCATTTTAAAAGCTCAAAAATAAAGTGCCTCTGAACAAAGAAATTTTAGTCTCTAGGAAGTCTGTGAAAACCTTAAGTCCAAGTTTTCCAAGGATGAAAAGAAAATGCACTTCTGTGTAAACTGATAATCTATAGTAAAAAAAATACATCTTTATCCAGCAGTCAGAGAGGGTGTGGTCTCTGCACGTTCACTGTGGACCAGGGTCTTTATCCAGCAGTCAGAGGGGGTGTGGTCTCTGCACGTTCACTGCTACTGGGTACTATTTTTTAAGAACCATGGACTTGTCAGGACACAGGTGTAGACCACATTGCCCCCTAGAGGCCATAAGAAACAAGGCTGGGCCTTCAGGCTAGCACTGAGATGTCCTGGAGCTGTGTTTGTTTGCAGGCTTCCATAGAAGTTCTGGAGAAGACTCTGCCCACAACTGGGCTGTATGTATCCAGACAGCAGCATGGCCACCAACCAAGTTGAGAAGGGAAAGATGGTCTTGCGAAATGAAGTAACGTGAAGAAAGGCTCTGAGACAGAAACATGGGAGGACCCCGTCCCATCTCTGGCAGCAGGAACAACCCCTACACCTCAGCTCTTTACCCTTGGGCACTACACTCCTCTAGGAGAATGCTGAACTAGCTCACCTCAAGAACAGAGGTCCTTTCTTCATCATCTGGGGAGAGAAGTTCTGAGGAGCTGAAGGTTGTGGAAAAGGACTGGGTTCTAGGTGGCTAAAGGAGTCCTGAGACTTGGTGAGAGCCACAGAAGCAATCTCTGCACTCCCGGGAGGTCGCACAGGCTGTGGTCAGTGTCAATATGGAGCTGGTATAGAAGGCATAGCACACACCTGCTGAGAGGCCTTATCCTTGACAAAGTCCTTGTGTTCTTTACCTGCAGTCCTAGCTGTGAACTGGGGTAACCTCGCTGACCTGCAAAGCCAGTGTGAGAGACAGGCAGCATCGAGGCGGAAGTACTCAATTTACTGCAGAGCTCTGTAGGCAGAGGCTGCTGCATTGAGACCCCGTCTCCCTGCTGAGGTCCAGGGGAGCTGTGCCAACTGTAGCGCAGTCTCAAGTGTCACACTCACAGCTCCCTAGAGCCGCTGCTACTGCGAGTTCAGAGAGAAGTGAATGCTCTCAGTGGCAACACGCAGGTGCGAATGCAGGAGGGCAACCACTATGCAGACGACACGTGATTCCAGCTCAGGCACAAGGAACAGGCTGAAAGGGAACTGCTCCCACCACCAACAGAAAGCTCCTCTCCCAGAAATGACCAACTGTATGCTGTGCACACGTCTGACTGTGTGCTGACACATGCCGACTGCATGTTGGCACACATGCCTGACTGTATGTTGAGTACACATGCTTGGTGCCGTGTAGGCATTGTAGTGTATTTTTCTTCTGTGTGTACTGTGTGTGGGCAAGCATGTCACGGTGTGTGTGGCCGTCCTGTCCCACCACTGTCTACCTTACTCACCTGGAGCAGGGTTTCTCTATTGCCTAGAGCCATGCTGGTAGCCAGCTAGCCCCAGCGACCATGCCTATCTCTGCCCATGTCCTTGGGCTTTTGACTAGAGCGCTGGGGATCTGACGTGGGCTTCTCATGCTGGAGCAGCAGGCACTTCCATGAGCGGAGCTGCTGCCCAGCCTGAGCTGTAGGGACTGAGAAACACCTCCTATTCTTGTGTGGTAGAGAAATGATGCCCGAGTACGCTGAGAGAACGTAATAAAGGACGTATGGGGTAGAGGTAGACCAGAGAACACCAAGGTCAGCATCAGGAAACACCACCCCTCCCAAGTGTCGGCACTACTAGAACTAGGAGGAAAGAGACTCAGAGGCTTCTGCACGGCAGCCGCACTGTGAGAGGAGTGACAAATGGGCACTCCAGTCCCAAGTGTGCACACCTGGAGACAGGTGGCAAGAGGCTACACGGCGAGAATGACCAGCCAGGGACAAGAGATGAAACGTGACTGACATAGCTAAGAAACCATGTGATCATCAGGGACTCCAATTACCTTGAAGGGGAAAGAGGGGTTGGTGTGTGTATGAAAGCGCAAGTGCCTCCAGGATTAATTAGGTAGGAAAGCTGAGCACAAAAACACTCATGACTCCATTCATCTGGCATTTCTGAAACACCCAAAATAACAGGGATGTGAGATGCTGGTTCTTGCTGAGGCTGGAGACAGCCATAAGGAGGAAGGAAAGCCAGAAAGTCCCGGGTAGTCAGGTCTCCAACTCCTGCAGGAACCGGAAGCAATATGCATTCAGACACAAGAGCCTACTCTGGGCCAGGTGGTAGTGACACATGCCTTTAATCCCATCACTTGGGAGGCAGAGCCTGGATGATCTCTGTGAGTTCGGGGCCAGCATGTTCTATAAGAGCTAGTTCCAGGACAGGCTCTAAAAACTAGAGAGAAACATTGTCTCAAAAATAAAATAAAAACCATATTCTGGTAGAATGATTTGTGTAACTGCAGTTTGGGTGCTGTGGTAGTTAACATTAGTCTACATATGATGAAATTGCAACAAACATGCATGTAGCTATCTACACACACAAGCATGTGTGGTGAGGTTGAATATAAATAAACAGCTACCATGTGATAGGGTGTGGCCTACATAATGTTTCCACAGAAATAAAGCAAGACCTCTGTGGGAGAGCCATAGGGAAAGAAGTGAGGCTTTGAACAGGCTTTTTACCAGAACCACTGATTGGGAGACTGCTACAGGACAGCTGGTTTAAAAGCACTGACCACCAGACGCCGGACAGGTTCTCCAGCTGCACAGGGGAGGAAAGAGCTCTGGGTGTTAGCAATGGCTGCAAGAATAAGCACTGGGTGCAGTCCCATGGCTCCTGAGTAGACTTGGCAGGGGTGAGGGAGGCAGCTCAGAGAGCTCGGCTGCACACCAAGGAGCCTGGGACTTGCCTTTCCCCAAGTGCACTGTGCTCCTCCTCCCTGTTGCTTCCTTGGGAGAGCGGAGGCCTGACTCCAGCAAGCATGAAAAAGGAAGTTGACCTGTTCGTTTGCTAGGAATGAAAATGAAGTCAGACGGGCACTCTCAGACAAAGAAGTCTCCAGGTGGGTGGTGAGCCATTAATTCTGACTTCTGAATAAAATGACAAGTTCTCTTTTCCCAGGCACTGCTCAAAAACAACAATGTGTCCAATTCAGCAACATTTTTGCAGAAGCCCAGCCAGGTTTCTTTGCTTAACCCACCCAGGACGGCAGCAGCCTGGTTCAGGGGGGAGTGATCCTTCCTGGCCACCAGGGATTCTGAGAAGCCAGTGAGGGTCACTGCATCGGCCCCAGAAACAAACTGGCAGCAAGCTTGACGTTTGCCACCTAGTTGCCTCAATTCACCTATGAATGCCAAAGGTAAATAAAAGTAATTAAGCCACAAAATAATTCTGAGAGAGAAGCTGAATAAGTAGAAATGGGTAAAAGTAGTAATGTTTTTTAATGGATCCAAAAATAAAAATATCATTCAAGGCACTGAACCTAACTGATGCTATTATTTCACAAACCTGTATGATGTATCTCAGTCTTGGAAGAGGTTCTGTAGTGGGAACATGAAGGAACCAGACTTCAACCTATCAAGCGAGACCAATGTCTGAAGTGTGGCGGAGCAGCTGTGATCACCACTGAGGCATCACCTCCTCACGTATCACAGTGGATTTGGGGGGCATTTCATAATCTGGAAGTCTTGGGCCAAAACCTTAGGCCGATGTTCAGAGAGCTAGCCACCAGCTGTCTTCTGGGAGGGGCCTCCCCGGACACCTGAACGAGCTAGCAGTCACCTTGGCCCCCGTGGAGCAGCAGTACCCTGTGTGGTCATGGGGGACTGTGTCTTACCTTATTGACTTTGACCCTATTCCTCTCTGTTTTGATGTGAAATTGTAGTAAAAACAGTAACTAACACAAATCAGATAACGTAAGAACACAGAATCCTAAAGCGACATGGTCAGTGCAGGGGCGGCAGGAAGACCCAGCCTGGGAGGAGAGTGCCATAGATCAGCTGATACCGCATGGGAGGGTTGGAGCCCTGGAGAAGGAGGAATAAACAAAACCCCCTCAGCAGGAGGGAGGATGCAGTCCCAACTGTAAAGATCTGAACATGACGGACACGACACGAGTCAAAAGCAGGAGGGGGCTCCTCCTCGGCACCAGGCCACCCCGGAACTCAGCACAGTGACCACACATCCAGCTAGAAGCAGCCTGGAAGAATATCCATTGAACATTTCCTGAGAAAAATAGATGACAAATATTTCAAGTCTGTCTTGGCTGTGATTTAACTGGGAGTGGAGAAGATGCTAGCTGTATTCATTGTCTATTCTGGTGTCTACCTCAGAACCAAAAAGTCCTGGCCCTTCTGCAGAAGGGGCTGAGTTTCAACCACCGTGTTAGGCTGGGCAAAAGCACAAACTCTCCAGGGCCTCCATAATTGCTGACTGCTTCCTCTACCCACTTTACAGATGCACAGGATTCAAAGGAAGGGGACATCACCTTTCTGAAGTTAAAACATCTACGTTACAGAGAACCAGGCTGTGCATAAACTGTCCACGGTCCCAGAAACACACTGAAGGTGCTTCTCCTTAAAGTGATCTATGGGCTCTTGACCATGGATGTCTTTTTACACAAAGCAGGCCAGACTGTCCTCTCCCAGATTTCTCCAAGTGATTTTATCTTTCCAGATCCTTCTTCTATTGCCATGAGCTTTTGTGTACTTAACCCTGAATACTCTAAAGCACAGAGAGAGGAACTTAGTGCAGTGACCACACACCCAAGCTAGAAGCAGCCTGGAAGAATATCCACTGAACATGTTTCCTGGGGAAAACAGACTGCAATATTTTCAAGTCTGTCTTGGTTGTGACGTAACTGACAGTGCAGGAAGATGCTAGCTGTGTTCATTTTCTACTCTGATGTCTACCTCAGAACCAAGAGGTGTCACAGTGTATCACAGAATTCTCTAAGGGTCCTTTCTGGAGCACTTAGTCATGTAAAACAAAACGTGAGTTTATTACAAAAACCCTTAACACAAAATAAACCAGGTGGAGTAACATTGTCATAGAATCGAAGTACTCATGAGACTGAGGCAGGAGGATTGCTGCAAATTCAGTCAACGTGCATTACACAATGAATTCAGGGCCAGTATAGGTTACACAGCAAAACCCTACTTTCAGAAGGAGGCAAAAAGTAACAATAGTTTCTCTAATTTTGTATATACTAAGTGATATATATATATATACACACACACACATGCATATGATCTGTATCCTTATTTATGCTATACGTGTATACAATGTGTATGTTATAAATAGTATCCTTGATATCTATTTTTCACATTTAAAATAACATTATCTCTTGAGATAAGTATGTTGCCATTGGCACACACAAAGACTTTTATTCTGGAATATTATTTTAAGGTGTGCTACATTTGTTTATGTTGTGGGACATTTATTTAATGATGCAAAGATGTGTTGCATTCTCTTATGTTGTATTTGTTTAACTCAGTGAAGCCATGTTACTGTGTTTATCTAAAAGATCTGATTGGTTTAATAAAAAGATGAATGGCCAATAGTAAGGCAAGAAAAGAACAGGAAGGGCTGGCAGACAGAGTAAGCAGGAAAAAAAAAGAGGAATCAGAAAGCAAGAGAGATCAAGGAGGAACAAGAAAAGAGGAGGACGTCAGGGGCCAGCAAGCCAGAGTAAGAAATAATGAAAGGAATACAGAGGAAGAGAAAGGGAAAAGCCCAGAGGCAAAAGATAGACAGGATAAGCTAAGAAAAGCTGGCTAGAAACAAGCCAAGTTAAAACCAGGCATTAATAAGAGTAAGGCTCCATGTGATTTATCTGGGAGCTGGGTGGCAGGCCCCCCCAAAAGAGCCAAAGAGTAACATAAAACAATAACAGACTTTAACACTGATACTGTACCACATCGACTATGGCAATATTCAAACTCAATAGAATGTAACATGACTTGTAAGAGTGTGTGTAAAAGTCGTCTGCTAAGAGCAGAGGCTACTATGGCTTTCACCCAGATGGGTCACCCAACAATGGTGCCTACAGTATGCAGGACCCCATAAGGTTACATGGATAGAGCACCGCTCCTCTCTAAAGGAATCTCATTCTGCTTCACTGTCTCCGCGCATCTGACTCACAAGTGTGCCTCTTACCCCGTCCCCTTATGGACAACCCCAACAAAGGCAGATGTGCATTCCTGTCCAGCACCAGAGAAGTCCAGCCTTCTTCCTGTCTGCCCCAGTGCACTCTGCACTCACACCTACCTGCCATGCTACAGCCAATGTCTCTCATGATGACAAAGACAGGATTCCTTTCAACAGATTCAAAGACCCCGTCGGCCAGATTATATTTTGTCAACCTGTGATGCGTTACCTCTTTTACGTGGGTGTGGAACGACACGGACATGTCCAGCAGGATCTTCCGCTGTTCAACTCGCCGAACAAAGTCTTGTATCCGGTCTTCAAGTTGATGAGCAGCCTGGTAAATCTCTTCAGGGTCACACTCCCCGGTCTGCGCCAGCTGCTCCGCCGCTTCTAACAACTTGTCTGCATTTGTGTATGTGTTCTGCACGGGAGAACACCCAGAGGAACAGAAGGTGAGCATTCAGCAAGCCAGCCCGCATGGGAGCCATAACACCCAGCAACACAGAGCCTATCAGCAGCATTTCCAATCATTCACTTAGCAACGACTTCAGGAGGCCCACACATCCCTATCGGCAGCCCTTTCTGATGCCAAGCAGACTATTAAACACTGGCCAGAAAGGCTCATGACTCAGAAAGGGCTTTTAGATTTTTGCTAAGGTGGAGTCAGGAAATGCCCCACAGCCACAAGTGCCTGCTTCACTTTTTTTCTCTCGTTTTCATGACAGAGTAACAGTGTTTTCTCTTCCCTGCTTCACAGTACACAGGTTCAGAAACAAAAGTGAACTGCAGAGGCTATAAATTGATCAGAGTAGAAATGCCGACGTGAAATGTAAACACCTGTGCAGTGCTCTCCAAAGACTGCTCTTCAATTCCTGATAAGCTCGTGGCTCTGGCTGGGTTCCTGACCTGCGCAGATAACCTACAGCCTGGAACTGTTCCTGGAAATTGCTCAAAAGCGGCATTACCAATGAGGAGGAGATGAGAGTAACTGGAGGCCCTCAGTGGAATCAGAGCAGCCTGCCCTCCGGGGAGGACCACAAATCCAGCCTGGGGCTCTGCTGAGACACCATTGGCTCATTCATCTACTCCTCAAACTCTGAGAGCTGAGCAAGGTGGGTCTCACTGCACAGGGTGGAGGGTGGCTCAAAGTATGACAAAGGCATCTCTGGAGGGAGAAGCAGGCTCAGTCAGGTGATGGGGGCTTGGAATAGCATGGGAAGCGAGACTCCAACTAGACAGAGAAGTTGTCTGTTTCAATCTTTTCTGTTGCCAACAACACAATCTCACAGACCAGGTAAGTTATATAAGAAGTTTTATTGTAGCCCATGATTCTGAAGTACAGGATCTAAGGGCTACGTCTGATGGGCTTCTTGGAGGCAGTCCCGATGTGCTGCAGGGCATTACAGAAATAAGCATGCACAGATGTTTCTCCTGGTCCCTCTTTTCTTTATAAAGCCACTAGGATCTAGTCTTGGGGGATCTGCCCTGATAGGTGCATCTAATACTAAGACACCAGCCTGACTCGACTCTTCTCCTGTATCACTCTGGGGATTATTTCAACACATAAACCTCTGGGGAGGCCACAATACACTATACTAAACCACAGCACTCTGTTTCTGGTACCCAAGGCTCCTGTGCATCTTGCAGAGCAAATCAGATCAGTTGATGCCTTTGAGGCAAAAGGTAAACTTCCTGTAACTCAACTGTTCAGCATATGAAAACCAAAAGAAGATGACCTACTTGGCAGGAACAGAATAGTCCCATTCTAGAAGAAGCAAATTGACAGACAGAAGGAGTTAGCAGCCATGGCATAACGAAGCTCAGCAGGGCAGGCACTAAATCTCCAATTAGCCAGGTCTAGCACTGTGTGTAGACTATGATAAAAAAAAATCGGTCCCCGAGGTTTGGCTCCTGCTGCTTTGCTTGTCATTATCCATGCAGCTGCTTTGTAGGCTGCACCCTGACACCAGCAAGTTTCTGGGAACATATGGCATGGTGCAGCTTTCTGAGGCATGTACAGAAGACATCTCTGTTCCTATAAGCAACACTTCGGGCCTCTCTCTGGGCCTTAGTCAGCTGTGTCTGCTGAAGCTGCCTGGGCTTCGTAACTATGGGCTTGCAAAATCAGCTTCCACCTGGGGCCAGAAGCGCTCATAGTCCTAGGCTTTTCCCAGTTTACTCTTCCAAGCACTTCCAACCTCTGGGTGTAACTGAACTCAGGAGTACTCACTATTAGGGGCACACCTACTTTCTGAATCTGAACTTCATTAGGGAAACTAAACCCTAGAGAGGGACTAGCTTTATACATGGATTTATTTAGCCTACAGTTTTGGGGATCAACAGTTCACGATCAGGTGGCCCCACTGGTTTGGCCTCTAATATCATAAGGAAGGGAAGAGATCACATCTTAAAACAGGAAGCTAGGCAGTGTGTGCCATTGACTAACTCAGAGACCTCACAGGAGGCTGCAGGAGCAACTCTTAGAGAACCCACCTCCTAAACTTGTCAGTACAAGATCCAGACTCCCAGCAAACGGTCTTTTGGGTGATACACAACATCGAGATCTGTTTAAGGAAGGGGTGCCCTCCAAGTTAGGAGACTAATTACAATAAAGCCGTATCCATCAGCCACTTCAGGTACAAGGGGAGCTGGGGGTCTGAGTGCAGTTTCCAGCTCAGTCTGCCCGGGGGAAAACAGAGCCCTGGAAATGCGCTTCTGAAAAAAGGAATCCTGCTTTCTCGCTGATTGTCATCACAGCTTTGAAGAAATTTCTCTCTCCTGTTTGATAAGTGAATCTTCAGCTGACCGCGCTCCCAGTAGGAAGGCATAACCGAACTGCTGAGAGCCTTCTAGGACTCCGTCAGCAGCGACACTGGGAAATACTGATGCTGAAGGAACAGGTGTGTATGGAGCGACACAAACAGCACAACCGTTCATTTGTGTCATCTGACACTCCAAGAAAATGATGGTTGTACAAAGAAGGTAAGGGCTTTCCTCAGAACAAACCACAGCAGGAAGGGGACAGGACGGAGACAGGAACATCAGCATTGGCTTCTGAAACCCCAGCTGGGCCTTCCTAGCAACAAAGTCGTCCTGAGTCTTTCTGCACTGAGCTGGACAGGACTGTCACTGGTTCCGAATGGTAACCATCCATATCATTAGCACTAGCGTTTGAGCAGCCACCCGAAACCCTAAAGAAGCCCTGCGACAGGGACAAGTTCACTTCCATCTACCTGTGACAAGTCAGTCAGGAGAGCTGTGGCTGTTCAAAGACCCGAGACCTGGTGATCTAAAGTTGGCAGACATCAAGGGAGTTGAAGGGACTGGCCTCTTTTCTTCAGCCTGAGAGATCCCTCTTTGAGTCGTTCCTTTCATCCCCATCAGGGAATTAAAGGACATATTCTAAGGGCAGGTCATGGAGTCCAGAGCATTTCCTCTTTCTTGAGAAACAGGCCTACATTGTGTAACCGTCAGCATCTGGGACATGCGCAGCTGCAATGCAGAGGCAGATGAGTGGTCCTCCTCCTCCTCCCGCTCTCAGTCACGAGGGCCCAATTCTCACCAAAATGATGGCAGACACTGTAGTTACCATAAATGAAAATGCACATTTCTAAATAGAAAATGAGCACCGAACAGCATTTTCTTAATTAATGATTGATGGGGAGGGCCAGGTGCACTTTGGGTTGTGCCATCTCTGGCCTGCTAGTCCTGGGTCCTATAGAAACCAGGCTAGGCACACCATGGGGAACAAGCCAGTAAGCAGCACCCTTCTATAACCTTTGCATCCGCTCCTGCCTCCAGGTCCTAGCCCTGCCTGAGTTCCTGTCCTGCCTGCCTTCAGTGAGGACTATAACGTGGAAATGTAAGGTAAATAAACCCTGTCCTCCCCAAGTTGATTTTGGTCATGGTGTTTTATTTCAGCAATATAACTCTAATTAAGACACTAAATACTGTCCACATCTGTTAGCATTAGCCATAGACACCTGTTATTTTCTCAGGGTGGGTGGGGGTTCAGTAAGGTAAGGGACATAGAGAATAAATACTGGCAACATCACCTATGTTAGGTCCTATTGCAGCTAGCTAGTGTAAAGCACTTTTGTAGCTATCATGTGAAAACTTGGTGTTTTCCAGCATCTAGATGTTCCAGATAAAGGAACCGGAATTCTGAACATGTTCTGACATGGATGCCCTACCTCCCTCCGTCTTTCCCTCCCTCCGTCTTCTTCCCTTTCTCCATTCCTTCCTGATGTATTCTTACAGTAACCTGGTAAAGACGGGTATTAATGCTATTTCACAGGGAAAAGGGACTCAGACCAAGGAACTTGCTCAGGGCTGGTGGTTGCGTAGTCAGAAAGGAATCGTCTATCACTGAGTTTTAGGAAATGTGAATGGGGAAAGCAGCCTCATGAACCTGCTCTTTTTCTTCTCTGTGGTCTGAGGGTTTGACTCATGCTGGGCAGCTGGTACACCACTGACAACAACTCCAACAATGAGGGAAGCTCTCGATTAAAAACAATCTGCCCTGACTTCTCCAGGGTTAACTTTAAAACACAAAGCATCTTATTTAGAGGCTGAATTTATTAACCAGTGGAAGCTTGCTATATCTGTGAAGAAGTTCAGGTCATACTACAAACACGGACATGTCATATGTCCACCTGGACACAGCTTCCTCAGCAAACAATGAGCACAGTGGGGACACCTGTCAGTCCTCTGAAAATCCAGGAAGAACTTCGGTACATGACAACTTCTTAGACCTTTATCCGGAAGACAAGGTATTTGTGGCACACACAAAGCTACCCACAGACCTGTTTTGGGGAGAATGCCGTGGGGCAGCCTATGACTCTGCATGGTGAAGAGTGGAGGAGCTGAAGCACTCAGAGAGTGGGACCCGGGGAGCATCAGGCCCCTGCTGCTCTCAGAACCAGCTGCAGGAACAAGGTTTCTCTGGGCTTTACTCACCTGCTGTAATCACAGCTTTTTAAATTTAAAAACACAAACTCAGAAAACTACTTAAAGTAGAAGATCATCACTGCTCAAGGAGCGCCTACCTTTCCATCGGCCACATGCAAAGCAGCAATTTTAACTGCAAAAAGCAGCACAAGAAAATGCTCTACAGCTGTGCATGTCACAGTGCACAGCAGCCAGCACGGGCTCACTCAACACCAAAGATGTACTCACAACCAACACACAAAGACGAGCTTCACAACCATGGTATGGAAGTGCTTGGCTCTGCAAAACTGTACGCCACAGTGACCTGTGCTTTCTGAGGAGGCCACAGCAGCATCTGAACCAAACACTGAAGCCCAGGGCACTGGCATCAAGGGTAGACACCTGAACAAGTCAGGCTGGGCCTAGGGCTCGCTTCTACTGTGTAAGCTTGAGAGGTTCCTTCGGGGTTCCTCCTTCCTGGAACAGAGGAATTGCTCTGCAGAATAGACCTATATTTAGCACATTTTCAGAGAACTGAATCATACACTTTCACTGCTTCCTTTTTTAATCCGCTCAAGCTACTTCATCAAGCCACGACTCACCAAGTTCCCAAGAAAAGATGCATTCGGCAACTTGCTACTTTAAGATCTCTAGGGGACTAGAGTGATGGTTTGGCAGATAGGCACAGTGGAACATTAGGATAAATCACTATCACATTTTGTGATTTTTTTCATGAATTTTGTTCTCACTTCTTTTGCTTTCTTTTGATCCTCCCCCCCTTCTTTTGGGAGGAATTTACTTGGTTTTCTATACCCCTCCCCAAAGCTATAAATTTGGAAGTGATTGTTGAATTTTGTTTTTTTGGTTTTATACATTTTGTGGTCATTCAAAAACAGCCAGAAGCCTGCATAAAGCCTCTTGCTGTCCTCAGGCCCCATCCAGCATACTCAGCACACATTTCTGCCCTTTGTGTCCAAGTGAACTGGCTGGCTCTTCAGCTTGGTTTGACTCTTGACTACCTCCTAGATTTACCTTTTGCTCAGACAGTAATCCTCTAATCTACAGAATCTACAGATGTATTTATTGATCCCTTCGTTGACTGCTGATAGCATCCTTGTCTAGATACTTTTTACCCACTTAGTTAATTCACTCAAGCAGGTAGCTGCTGAACAGACGCACACATGTGAGACACTGCAGTAGGTGAGCATTATAGGGAAGCGAGCAGAACATGCCTGTTCTCACGGGCTTCAGTCTACTAATACGCTTAAGTCAATGCTTTCGGTTTTCTGATAAGTACTTGACTGGGAAATCCCAATCTCAGTGCTCACTTCATTTCCCCTAAGGAACAGCAATTCAGACAGGTGCGGAATCCAAGGGTTCAAGCATTATCATATCAGGACAGCAGCTCCAGACTCCAGCATCTGTGGCTGCTGAAGAAACCACCGTCTTTCTAAAAGTCCTTTTCACGGATGCCATTTTCCACTCCTTGCCTGTAAGATTTAGTGATATTCTACAGTGGCCATAATCTGTCCGAGTCTGGATTTGTATGACCTAGATGGCTTCTTTTGTCTGGGGGTGGGTTGTTTGAGACAGGGTCTCTCTGTGCAGCCTTGGCTAACCTGGCTCAGATGTAGATCAGCCTGGTCCCAAACTTAGAGATCTCCTTGCCTAAAAGCGTGCATATGCCCCACTCCTGGCTCAGATGACTTCTGTTGAAGGCAGCCAGCATCCCTCTACTTTCTTAGGATGTCTGATGCTTCTGCAAACTTTTCAGATCATAGTGGCCTACTGCCTGTAAGCATCACAGCCTCCCTCATTTGCTCTCCACAAGTCCTGCGCTCTGAGCACCCTCCGCTTCTGGTGCTGGCTTCCCAAGCACACAGTTAACACAACTAGAAACGGACACGCTGAATGCCAGGCCTGTCACTGCAGAAATTCCAGAAGTTATTGTTCCTCAACTGGGAAGTGAAGCCACAAACTAGCCTAATAAAGATGAAAAAATCCTCAAAGACAAACTTGTTTTAAAACCATACAATTCATAGGGGGTTAACTCTCTTTTCTACCTAGGTGATGGTCGCCTCATTGTGAAATGAATTTAACCCCACCATAACAACCTCGCACACCTAGCAAAGGTTAAGTCGCCTCAGGTTTGCTGAAACTGTGACTTCCAACCCAGCCACCGGGATGTGTTCAGGGGACTGCTGTACCTGCGCGACTTCCTCGAAGTCCTCGTGTCGTTTCTGCAACGCTCTGGCTCGGTGAAGGGATTTGCCCACGCCTGTGTGTTTGCTCAGAAATGCTTCTCCGTGGTTCTCAATCCAATCTAGCACCTGCAAAGAAAACGGTCACATGGGCCATAAACACGGTGTCCACCTTGCTCACCGGTTAGGCCTATCTAGGAAAGACTCGCTCCTTTGTCAAAATTCTGCAGCAAACATGAAGCAAAGCAAGTTCAGAGGAAACGCCTGAATACTAATTTAATTCACTTCGCAATTATATCTTACTTCAGCTTCTCTACAGGACCATAAATAGCTTTTATATTAAAAGTACAAATTGTCCTATGCATGAACATTGCATATAATGATTAAATTAACTCTCACCTTATCAGAGGCATGACAGAGCTACCAGCTCGCTGGGTTTTGTGTGAGAGGGCAGATATGGCACTATGCTGGACCAGTTCACATTTTTAAATGATTCAAAGCCTCATAGCTCAGGTGATTCAAGCTTAACTATGCATACAAAAAATGTTTTGTTTGTCTCTGTTTTTAGGAGACTCCAAACACAGAAGAAAAGACACCACTGCCATGCTGCAGTCCTGGACTCGGAAGATAATTCCTCGGGTAAACTGTGAGGTGTTATGGCATCGAAGTACAAGCTGTGTTTGTTCCTCATGGCTGGGACTTAGCAGCGCAGATCCCTGGTCCACAAATGTGAGAAATCACACAACATTAACACCATCTAACAGTGTTTATGTCAAATGCACACTCATTAGTCTCTGGTGGAGTGGCAGAAAAACAAGCAAGTGATCTCTTTTCAAATGTTCGGCTAAAACATTACAAATACATCACACACGTTTGTTAGTGTGCTGTTAAAAATGGGCCATCTATGTTGTACATGTTTGTGACTGGTATTGTCAAATTCTGTTGGGTTATTGTAACAAAATACCTCGGGCTGGATAACATATATGACAGAAATGTCTAACTCATAGCTCTGGAAACTGGAAAGTTTAAGGTTAAGGTGCCAACGTCTAGTGAGGACCTATTCCTCACAAACTGTGGCTTCCAGGGTCCTCACACAGCACAGGGGTCGAACGGAATCTCTCAAGCTCCTTTTCTAAAGGCATTGATCTCACTCATGAGAGTGGAGTCTTGGTGGCCTAAGCACTCCTAGAGGACCTGCACAGTGACCTCACTGCACTGGACATTACATTTCCACATGGGCTTGTAAGGGTCAAACAGCAGGTGCCGAAGTACACAACTCTAAATGATCTGGGATGGAAGAAGAAGTAGGGCAGATTCAGCCAAGTCAGTGATTCGGGAACCTCTACTAATGTCAGGATAAGTCAGGCTTAACTGCTGGTCCACAATGGCTTTGTGCTAGAACTCTCAACCGAACTGACAGATATCTAGAAAATTAGTCAGTGGATGTATAAGACCAATCTGTGTCCATCGTTCCACATCTGAGGGCCTGACTAAGCTGCCTTTCTGCACAGCAAAGTTCTGTCCCACATATATCAGATGGTGAGCTTCAGCAAACCTCCAAGGCCCTGTAAAAACTGCTCTGGAATTGTGAGCAGCTGTGAGCAGAAGTGGGTAGTGGGAATTGTGAGCAGCCGTGAGCAGAGGTGGGTAGTGGGAATTGTGAGCAGAGGTGGGTAGTGGGAATTGTGAGCAGAGGTGGGTAGTGGGAATTGTGAGCAGAGGTGGGTAGTGGGAATTGTGAGCAGCCGTGAACAGAGGTGGGTTGTGGGAATTGTGAGCAGCTGTGAGCAGGTGGGCTGGGGTTGGGGAATGGACAGCAAGCCTGGCAGGGGTGCTCAGGTCAGGGCTGTGCGCAACTCTCATTCTTGGTCATGTGGTTCATTTCTGATCCCTTCCCATCCCCCATCAACACTGACAGTCACCTGACCATCACTTGCTCACTGGATCCATCTGCATGCTGTCAGTGTGGTCTAACTCATCAACTAGTTCTGCCGATTATCCCTCTGAAACACACTTCGACACCTGTTCCTCTGCACATCTAAGTGCTGGGAGGAAGTTTCCATAGTTTTATTTCAGCTTCTGTGTCCCTCCCTGTGAGCACTGATGACCACATGCAGTTGAGAATTCAAATGTGTCCACACAAATGACTGCAGCATCCACAAGGCAGCTGCACAGCACACCTGAGCATCTGGTCTGTTGCCATCTAGTTAGGCTTTTGATGGCACAGGCTGCAAATACTCCACCGCATCTGAGCTACTGCTCTCCACACAGAACTGCAATCCCCACCTGCCCCCAGCAGAACTGGGGCTGTGGAAGAGACCCTAGAGAGCATATGTCTCTACTTAATGACTGTCTCAGAGAATGTGCCCAACACCACATAAGTGTAACGTTCACCATGAGGCCCTCAGCTGCTGGACAGAAGTTCACTTAGACATACAGACTTTGGGTCTAGTTTATTTTCAGTGTAAAGTTGTAAGTTATTTATAATAGTTTTAATAAACAAAAAGAAGAAATATTTAACTTGAAAAGGATTTAGAATCATAAAAGTATCATCGAAGCTCCAGTCTATTACTTACCTGTAAGATCTCGGAGGGATAGAAGGGGAAGAAGACTTAAAACAACATTTCTGTAGTATTTCCTATATATTCCTTTACTTAAAAACAACAAAGCCCCGGGCCATCAGAAAGCCGCAAGCCTGCCGATTACTGTCACCTTCCAGAGCCTTGAAGGCAGGCATGGTTTTCCAATGTCAAGAGACATTGTCTAGAGAGCTAGAGCAATTCACTGCGTTTTAAATTTTTATCTTTTAAGACTACGAAATATTTCATGAAACATAGCTTGGAAATCAATGCTGTTGTGAGAGGACCACACAGGACGATACCATCCATGTTTCCTTTAGCAACGGGCCTTTCAAACAAAAGTGTAAAAACACTGATGTCCCTGTGTCTCGAACAAACACAAAGCAACTTGTCCTTGCGATGTACAAGTCCCACACATTTGGTAAACAGTCCACAGCTATGGAGTCCTGCTAAAGTTTGAGTCTCCCACGAGGCTACTGAATCGTTAGTAAGCCTGGGTGGCTTTTTCTTTTTGACAAGGGGATCTCAGATTAATATATTTGTGGAAAAAACACCATCTGGAAGACATGCATACAAACCCTTCAATTTTAAGTACAAAAAGACTAGCAAGTCAGGGAACTTTATCACCTAAGTCCAGCTAGCCATCTCTGACTACAGTTGTACCCAGTGGTTGTCAACAAACGAGGCTGGTTCAGGTCTGCCCTCACCCCAAGCTGAAGAACAAGTCAAAAGTATGTATTTTTACTTTTTCCTCAGCTACCTGGCTCAGAAGCAGAACAAAATACCTAGGAGGCCTATACCATCTTTCTCTATGCAGAAGGCAGGCTGTGGTCATCTTTCCTGCCAACTGGTGACCTCTAATGGACACAAAAATCCTAAGGTTAAGGCCCTGAAAACATTAAAGCATCACTTAAATAAAAGCCTAATGTGCAGCAAACTGCTAATGGTTTAACCTGACTCTTTCTGTAATGAAAAGGAAATCACTGAATAATGACAAGCTTGTCATTGTTGACCACGATGGCAAGTGCACTTAAACGAACTAATAGTCGTCTTGTCGTCTGAGCACCTGCGGTCGAGGCAAGCCTGGCACACTGCTGTGCATACAGTAAGTGCTGGCTCTTCCAGCGAACTCCGAGGAGGGACAGTTGGCATTCTCATTTAACAGAGAAAGGTTTTCACTATGTAGTCCAAATTGTCCTCAAACTCACCATTTATCTGCAAGCTTGCCTTTAACTGGTGACAATTCTCTACCTCAACATGCCAAGTGAACAGTATTTTCTGTCCTACTAATGGATCCTCCTAAGTCACATGTCATGAACAAAATAAATAAAGACAACATATAATTTTGCCCTAACTATGCATGGTCTTGTGGCCTTGGGAGGTGCTGGAATATACAGACCAGGGAAGGTTAACTAAAATGGGGCCTCCACACAGGTATGGGTAAGTTGTCATCCACGGTGGGTAAGAATTTCTGGCTGTGTAGTTGGCTTTGGGGTTCCATGCTCTGTAAGTAGTACAAGAAACTCACTGGTTCTCCAAGGTGGAGTTTGGTGTGAATCATACTTTGGACTGTCGTCGTTGGTGTCCTATCTAGACAGGAGCCCATGTCTGTTTCTATTGCCCCAGGGAAAATGCTTAGACAACAAACACAAGACCTCTGTACCTCTCAGAGCACAAACGAGAAGGGAAAAGGAAATATAGACAAGAATCTAGAATGGACCAGATTTGCTCAGTCATTTAAAAAGGTTTTTTGAGCCGGGCGGTGGTGGCACACGCCTTTAATCCCAGCACTCGGGAGGCAGAGGCAGGCGGATCTCTGTGAGTTCGAGACCAGCCTGGTCTACAAGAGCTAGTTCCAGGACAGGCTCCAAAACCACAGAGAAACCCTGTCTCGAAAAAGCAAAAAGGTTTTTTGATTTTCTTTTTTTTTTCCCGACAGGGTTTCCCTATGTTGTCTAAGGCCAGTCTTTATCTCCTGGGTTCAAGTGGTCCTCTTACCCCAGACTCAAGTAGCTAGGACCATTTGTGTACACGTGAGCCTGACTTCCTGTCTATGACAGTCTACGATAGTACATCATAAACATGGAAGGAGCTCTTGCAGGAGGTAATTCCAGGAGGATGCTCACACAGGAGGCTGCCAGGAGCAATGAAGGCTTTTGAGGGAGCAGTCTCCCTGCCTGGTGAACATGGGTGTGGCCCCCAGAGAGCAGATACGCAGGGCTATGTGTCTCACGGTGTTGGATAACTGAACCCTGAAAACCTAAGAGCTGGGCAAACTGGGCGGGTGAGGCAGAAAACCGAGTGTGAGAGCATCCTGCTCTGGACAACTTCCATGACTGCGAACGGAGCAGCAAACACCAATTAGCTTTCCATAAAAATGGAAGCATAGGCTGAAATTACTTGCTGCCAAGAAGTAAGACAATTATTCACCATTTAATGCAAATAAACATTCCATGAGGGCTACTTAACAGGAAACAGGAGATAGAAATGTGGATTACATGATTGTCAGGAAGGAGAGCAAAGGTCTTATTCAAGCTATCAATGCCAAAGGTAAGAGCAGCAGCAGCTAGGATGCCTGTGCTGGGTAAGCCTGAAACAACAGAGTCCACTCACTCCCCATGTTGTACTTTGAGTGGAATCTACAGCCCAGACCAGCTCCACTTGACCACGCCCCTTCCTGCCATTCCACACTGCTTCTGTACAGAAATTATGGGAAATACAGAAAGCCAAACTCTCCAGCCATTCCCCTGTGACCCAATGCCCTGGGAGCCTGCAATAATCTAGCCAATGCTCCTGCAAAGACTTTCTTCTAGGAGGGCTGCTGGCAGGAAACCATCATCGTTCAGTGTCTACACTGAGAAAGTTCTGTATTTCTTTCTCCCTGCACAATAGCGACTGAAGCTTTTACATTCCCCCAAACAAAATGTATGGGATCACTAGCTGGCTCATTATATTCTTGTAGCTTATTCTCAACGTACAAATCTGTCTTCCCCTGATACCTTTCTAAAGTGCTGCCCTGGTTTGTTTTGCGCATTTCGCCTCAGCTTACCACCTTGCTTTATATGACAAACACCTGTCACCCATCTCCTGAGCTCCGGACAAGCATTTTTGGGTTTTCTATCCTACTATTAACACATTTGTTTTGATTACCTTCTCTGACTTTTAGCTTTGGTGTCACAATTCAAACCTATAGGAAGATCTCCTGTTTTCATTTATAGGTTCAAACCATTACAAGTCAACAAGAAATGGTCCCCTTAGTGGCAATATCTGTTTCTGTGGGATGTTAATAGGAGTATCGGTCTGTGATATTCCACCTGATATTCTGTAAATGCTGGCTTAAACACATGAGCTCAAAATATGGTTTTACATATATATATAAACATATATATATATATATATATATATATATATATATATATATATATGTGCTGTTTTCAAATTCAGGTACGTTAAGTACTTGGTACCAGACCAGATAGCTCGACCCTGAAGCTCTTCTGAAGGACTTCCTTCGCAGTGCTTTCCCCAACCTAGAAGGGTCCAGCCATTGCTCTCATAAGACCTGGGTCTCAAATAGCCAGGGAAAGAGACCACCCTGCTGCTGCTTCCTCGGGGGAGAAGAGTGGCCACCGTTAGAAATGGCATTGGCTCATAATTGTATCACCAAACGAGATCCAAGAAGTATGAGATGTATTTAATCTATTAACTCTCCTGGCTTGCAAGCATTTTTTTGAACAATTCAGATGAAGGAGAATTTGGGCCTTCACCTTGTGGTGCTCATTCCCTCACAAGGCCTCTAGGAGGCCACCTCAACCGTCTTATCCCCTATTTCCCTTCTTCCCCCTGATTAATAAGAAAAGGTAATAAAATACCAGAATGCACATTGCTGAGTCATTTTATATGTGATCTCCAGAGAACTCATAATCACCAAAAGAAACTGAGCGTGGTAGGTAAGGAGTATAAACCATAGAGCTGTTGTGAGCATTGCGACCCCACCAGATTAGCACTGAACCATGTCTACAAGGAGAATCTATCTGTCAAAACACTGTCTGCAGTATGACTCCAAATTCCCAGTCCACCAAGCAGAAACCCATCTGACTCTCAGGTGGCTCCCGGAAATCTGACAGCCCTGAACCTGCCTGTTCTGTGCACAGGGACACAATGATGTCAAAAAGGAGAGAAGTCTGACCCCACGACAACCCTGGGGTTGGGTTCAGGCCAACCTTTAATATGCTAGCACTGCAGATACAGACATATGCAGCCCCAGGACTTGTACACAGTTTACACTGGTTACAGGGCAAGAGCCTGAGTTAATTACTGTCATAGCTATGTCATACTTTGCATGCTCTCCCAGTTTGGTGTTCTTCTGCCGCAGGCTGAGGACTCCAACTTATCCTGTTTTCTACCACCAAAGTCACAAAAAAGATGCTGATTATTCAGAAACAGTCATAACAGTCCACTTGACACATTACTAAGCACCTACTATGTACTACTGGTGGCACACTCTACCTTAGAGAAACAGTAGAGGGAGTGGATAGAATCATAATGCTCACCCCAGGTGTCAGCACAGTAGAGTAGCCAAGAGCCACCTGGGAGTATCAAGGCCATAGTCGGAAACCAGAGCCCCCACCCTCACTGGACGGAAACCAGGGCTAGCTAGCTCTCTGCAAAGGGCATGCATGGGCACCCACCTGCTGAACATCCTGCTGGAAGACACAGAGCTGCAGCCTCTGGTGGAGCCGCACCTTGCGGTGCTGCCAGATGTTCTCAAGTTGGCGCTGGTGGTGCAGCACCTCGTGGATGACATCTAGGACATGGTGCACAGCCTTGGAGTAGTTAGCGGAGGCTGTGAGGGAATCAGAGCTGCCGGGAGTCAGGGGACGCTGGAGCTTATCAAGGAGAGACTTCCCATCCTGGCTGACCTGTTTACAACACATGGGAGAGATTATTCAGCATACATGCTTTGCCCAGACTGCACACAGACCCTGTGATCAGATGCCCACATACAGCCACATGCAACCATAGGTAAATAAAATGTAAAACCATTCATCAATTATCCAATGACGTCAAACACCAGGTTAAAATAAACTTCCCATAGCATAAAGACAGAGAAACTGCTCTCAATCAGCCCATGTAACACAAGTCAACAAGTCCACTTGCTTTGCTATGGTAACTGTGAACTGAAGCTTAAAGAATTTTCTCGCGTTATTATGAGCAAATACAACACATCATCACAATACTGATACCAATGATTAACTACCATCAGATAAAAAGTAAGCTTTCTGATGAACCCAAAAAGCAACTCTATTTTTCGAAATTGAAACAAAACTAAAAATACCACTCTATTTGACCTATTAACTTTAAAGAAGTAATTCTGATAGGAATGCCACCACAGTGTTATACTATGGTGTCTAATTATCAAATTACAATTAAATGAAAGCATTCAGGCTATCCACAGAAATCAGGGCGAGTGGATGTGGAAAAGAAAATAAGCAGTATGTAGTTTTCCAATTTGGGATTCTTCAGATTATGAATAATTATGCCAGAGGTAGCACACAAAAAATGTCACCTCTTGAGACAACTTGGGGAGTGTGCATGGAACACAGGGACGAGGTACCCAAGGAGCCCTCTTGAGACCTTCCTTCCTGCTCAACACTCCCAAACCCGAACCCACTCGGAGTTCTGTTAAGGGAACTAACAGCCTAGATGCCAACTGACTCAGAACACAGTGGACCTTGGAACAGAGAGCTCACCCAGGGCCTGCACAGCACAGGGCTGCACCAGAGAGCTCTGGAACCAGCTCTCCTCTGGTCCACCCAGCACTGCAGCTCTGCAACAATGTAACACAGTGGCTTTCCAGGCCTGCAACAATGTAACACAGTAGCTTTCCCCAGACCCGCAACAATGTAACACAGTGGCTTTCCCCAGACCCGCAACAATGTAACACAGTGGCTTTCCCAGACCCGCAACAATGTAGCACAGTGGCTTTCCCCAGACCCGCAACAATGTAACAATGGCTTTCCAGACCCGCAACAATGTAACACAGTGGCTTTCCCCCTCAGACCCGCAACAATGTAACAATGGCTTTCCAGACCCGCAACAATGTAACACAGTGGCTTTCCAGGCCCACAACAATTTAACACAGCATTTTCCAGGCCAACACAGCATTTTCCAGGCCAGCAACAATGTAACACAGCATTTTCCAAGCCAGCACCTCTGCCTCTGTGGGAACTGTGAACTGTTCTTACAAAGGTTTGGGAGTCTGCAATTCATTTGACACATCCTTATAGCAAAACTTAAATGACAGTGATCAGATAACAAAGAACCTTATTAACCAGAGATAGTGCCAGCTGAAACGAAATGGGGTAAGACCAGCCAGAAGATTCTGCTGCCCTGAAAGCCTCTGGGAGGCAATCTGTGTGCCGCTCTGCATGAAGTGGGGGGCTTTGCATGAAGTGGGGGACCATCTGGGTTTCCTATGACAGACTGGAAGGCGGGACACTCAGCTAAGAATAGATTGGCATACAGTGAGAAACTGCCCTTTCCCCGTTTGTGTCCCCCCGAAGTACCGCTGATTGTTCCAGGAACATGACCATGTTCACAGAGCAAAGGGCACTCACTACCCTTTGAGAGCCACTCAGCACTCAGAACACCACCTCCCCCTGTCAATTCCTTCTCAGTATGCACTTCCCTGATGGACCTATTCTCCAGTGCCATCTTTTGTGGCCGTATGCACATCGGGTTCACATGTGTGGCCATTCTAAATGCCGAATCTCTTCCAGTGCATATGCAGGTACTTAGGTGTTTATAAACTGAAATATGCTTGATCATCAATCACCTTGCTATTGTGCCTAGCCAGCATATACACTGCTTATAGACATTTAAATTATACATGGAAGATTAGAGTCCACATGCTTTATTTCAGATGAGTCAGTAGCATTGTTTCCACTATGCCCTAGGGTGTGTCATCTCTTGGGACTCAATAGCTGCTCCAAATTACTGACTTCTCACTGAACTGGTGCTAAAAAGAATTCCTAAGCTCCAGCTTGTCCCTTAGTACAATGTAGCAGTGATCTGACCCAGGCAGCAGTAGCTTCAGCAAGAACCCTGAGGCTGGGCCCCTTCCTCCCCACTGGAAAGGATAGCACAGACCTCCTGAAGTAAGTTGAGTCACGGCAATTCTACAGACCTTTGGAACAATTCTACCTTGGTTAGTTGTTACACATTCGGTGCTTAAAAAGTGTTATTTAAGCACATTAGACAACATCACATCATGTATATTTCAATAACTTTAATCAAAATTTCCATTGTTTTGAAAATATAGTAACAAATGAAAAATGCACTTCAAGTCCTATAAATACTGTGGCTGTGCCATATGGAAAGATTTTAAATGGTGAATAATTGGAAGAAAATCATTTATGGAAAGTAGTCACATGTGTGGGCAGAACACAAAACAGAAGCAATACATTTTAAATATTTAAAGAAGTAATGTGAAGTTGATGTCATTCAGTGAGTGGTGTAGTCTGAATATCATTAATTACAGGAGCAAGTGATGCTTAAGCTGTTTCTAGGAGCCCCTCAGGGGCTCCAGCCCTGCTGTATAAGGCAAAGCAGGTGCAGAAAGAAAGACTTCATTACCAAAGAGCAAGCTTTTCCACAGTTGTTTAAAGATCAAACTGGCTCAGTTTCTGGTCTGTTCTTTGTTTCCCTTGGAATATGAGGCCATGGGACCTGATGGGCAATCAAATCATGTTTTATAAAGAACAACATTCTATTAATATATGCATGAACAAATGTTTTAATACCAACATGAATTGGGAAAATGCAAGCACTGAAAAGCAAACTGTAACTAAAGAAAAATTTAAACTTACCATATCAAAGGTGTGCACGTTCCTAATAGGGGGAAATTTGTATATTTCCCTGGTATACTTCCTGAGAAGTGACTAAGACAGCACACTTTATTATGTGGATCCCAGTGAGCGACCCTAAAAACACACCCCAGAGACCTTCTGGAGCTGGCCTAGCCTAGTTCTATCACTTTGTTCTCTGCATTTCTCAGCAATCCAGATTCTGAACTGAGAGCCCTAAAGGAAGATGTTTCACTTGCCCAAAGAGGATACACCTAGACTTCACTGCTCAAGGTTGTAAGACCAGCAATGAGCCAAAGGGCAAACAAATACTATCCTGAGAAAGGTCAGTGAGGTTTGAAAGGATGGTGTTGATCCACACGTATTAGGAAATGACAGTCCAGAGACAAGAAAAGAAATGGGCAAAATACACAAAACCACTCATCCTAGCCTAAAACACTGGCCCTGCTTCATAACTTTCTGAGACTAAAGCACCATCTGCATTCAGGGAGTCAGGACTACCAGCCTCTTCTCTGATTCTCTCAAAAGTCTGCCATGGGCACGACTTAACTGATCTTTCCATCCGACTTTGACACACACGGGAGTAACACAGGCATGGACCAACTAAGACAAAGGAAAGCAGGTGCCCGAGTGTTGAAAACATCAGCAGGTTTCCCACAGCTACAGACAAATGCAGATGTTGTTCTTGAATGAAAAAGTAAGTGGAGATGGTGAGACAGAAGGAAGCACCAATGAGAGGCAGCACCTTCTGGACACCATAGCACACAGGACCCTGTAGCTGTGCCCCCAAGGCTCTTGAGAACAAGACAAAGAACTACTTCTCAATTAGTGGCTTCAGAGACATGTGTATGGCAGTCACTCTGCCACTACAGAAACCCAAGAGTGGAAGTTTGCCATCTCTCCTTGAGGTGTAGTGCAAGAAGCTAAATTTTAAAGTAAGTTTGAAAACACTGATTGGGGTGGGATGGGTGGACAATCACTTAAAAATAATCAGAGCAGTCCAGTCTTTCTCATTTTCTGGAAGAGAGAGAATGCAGAGCTGAGGTAGTGAGCGATGGTAGCCCTCGACGTCCTGAAGGGTGAGTGGCAAAGAAATAGGAACCAGAAGTCACACTACACATCTGGGAGACAGTAGAGACACAAAGTGAACCCAACAGTTGACAAACAAAACACAAGGAAAGCTTCTTGCTGCCCAGTAAGAGATTTATGAGTGCTCAGTGGGAGAGGTTGCCAAAAGCCCTGGTGAAACTGGAGTGCAGAACCGGTGTCAGCATGTGTGCCTGTAACAGTTAGGAACAGACACAGAGAGGATTATATGCACATGTGTAAGTGTGCATGTAGAGGGGATGATGAGCAGGTGGACAGATGGATGGGTGGG
Organism: Chionomys nivalis; assembly: GCF_950005125.1. Classification (NCBI taxonomy): domain Eukaryota; kingdom Metazoa; phylum Chordata; class Mammalia; order Rodentia; family Cricetidae; genus Chionomys; species Chionomys nivalis. The sequence continues at coordinate 9,700,992 of NC_080100.1, read as the reverse complement.
TGGTGAGTGGTGGGTTAGGTGAATACAGCCTGGTTAACAATGAAAGTTCTGTACTTTTTAAGACATTCTAAGACATAAAAGGCAGGAAAAGAGAGGGTCAAGACATATTAATGCAATATTCAACCAGAAAAGTAGGAGACATGAATAGACCTGTGGACAGGATGTCTGTGTGGAGAGAGGGTGGTGTAGAGAGCACAGTTGTGTTCCATGTTAGACATGGGCAGGTCTGGGTCCATTCATTCTCCCACTTTTTTTTTTTTTTTTTGGTTTTTCAAGACAGGGTTTTTCTGTGGTTTTGGAGCCTATCCTGGAACTAGCTCTTGTAGACCAGGCTGGTCTCGAACTCACAGAGATCCACCTGCCTCTGCCTCCCAAGTGCTGGGATTAAAGGCGTGCGCCACCATCGCCCGGAATTGGTTGTAAACGATCTTATAACTTATAGGCAAAGTAACTGTCATTGTTTTCTGAAAGTCTTTTCAGTTGAGTTCAAGTTGCTGTCTCCCTGAATTTATAGTTCTGTTGCTAACACATTCTTAGGCTAAAAATTCATTTTAGACCTCAGCTTGGGAGGTTCTTTCTTCCCATCAAATTATTTTGAATTATTAGCACCAGTTTATATTGGAGCAAAACTATGCCATAGGTAATATATGTACCAAGTCAAGTTGCCCACTTTATAGGATGTGGAGAAGTAATTAGAGATTCCTGTTTTGTAGCTAGGACTGCTGACCTCAGTCAGGTCAAAGTGATTCTGATGTCTGCCATGCATTTTCTCAGCTGTTCCCATAAGCAGAGCATAACCGGCTGTGCTGGGAACAAAGGCTGCCCATGCCTTCTCTGTCTGATAAGGACAGGGTGCACAGCTGCCCCATGCAGGTCCACCACTGTAACCACAAGAGCAGTGCTGGAGAAAGGGCCACATAAGAGTAGGTAACTGACCGCTTCGTCGTGAGTATTGGGTCATTCACGGTCTTCACTGCAGGTGAGAACTAGATGCTGCACAGAAATGGTACACTAGGACTCTGATGATCCTCAGCAGTCAATGGGATTAGCAAACCCATAATCCTCATGAGTAAAAGTGCTTTAAGAAATGAAAAAGCCATCCAGTCTTTAGTTGGACTGTACAAAGGACTGCCACTCACATACGCAGCTCCTAACAAACTCAACAACCAAGTAGCTATGCATGCACAATTAAGAAACTCCGAATTCGGAAAACAAAAAGGAGTACTCAAAAAAGTGAGACACTTGTTGAGCAAAAGTGTGACTAACAAAGGAGACTGGACAATACCTGAGCCAAGCACAGCAGCGCTCTGCGGCTCTACTGAACCTGTGCACAGACACTAGTCTGCAGGAGACCTGGGCCCAAGGACATGGTGCTGCCAGCTGGTCAGTTCAGTATCTGCATGCCCAGCCCTCTGTGTGGAGCTTTGAATACTTCTCTGACTGAGGCTTCACAGCAGCCATCAGCACAGAACAGTATAAATGCTTCCTATTAAAGAGAAAGGAGAAAACCCTACTGGAAAGCAAGCTCGGGTTTCTGCCCACCCCTACTCTTTAGAGTCTCACCATTTCCACAGACCCATCTCCACTGGCTAATTTGATGTCAACATGGCACAAGCTAGAGTCACTGAGTGGAGGGAACAGCAGTTGAGAAAATGCATCCACAAGAATGAGCAGCAGGTGAGCCTGTAGGTGTTTTCTTAATTGATGATTGATGTGGAAGGACCCAGCCCATTGTTGGCAGTGCCACCCCAGAGCTGGTGGTCCTAAGTTCTATAAGAAAACAGGCTGGGAAAGCCATGAAGGCCAAGCCAGTAAACAGCACTCCTCCATGGTCTTTGCATCAACTCCTGCTGTTTGAGGTCCTGCTCCGATACAGGAGAGTAAATCAAAGAAACCCTGTCCTCCTTAAGCTGCTCTTGGTCATGGTGTTTCATCACAGCAATAGTAACCACAACTAAGCCACCACCTATCGCACAGCCAGGTAAACAGGACACAGGTGAGGATGACACTCAGCAACATGCCAGGAAGAGTGATCAACGGGAACATGCAGCCAGTCTGCCTGCGGTCATGCAGCATCCCGCTCTACCAGCTGACCTGGCACAAGTCATGCCACCTCAATGTCTCGGTGTCCTCAGTACGGTGAGCAGCAAGTCTGTCTAAAATCTGTACCACAGAGCATGGCACATAAGTGGGAAGCAGCAAAGGAGACAAGGGCGCATCAAGCACAATTTCAATACAGCTCCTTAAAATTCACAAAGGAAATGTCACTTGGTGCCTGGTCCTCTGTGCTCTCATGTACTCTGTGGATGCTCTGGAATCTGGAGATGGGCTAAGCAAGTATAAGTGGGTCACCAGGAATGGGGGTCTGAAGGTTATGGCCTGGCCCTGGTGAACTCACGAGTCAAAAGAGATGGTTCTCCCCCCTTCAGTTGTTTCTGTTGGGTATTGTGGTCACAGCTATATGAAAGCAACTAATACCCATGGATGTCTACGCCAGCAAGCTCTACACATCTGGAAAACAGCGAATGCTTTGGGAATGCATGCAACTGAAGCAGGCTTCCCTTCCTATCTAATGAGATTCAGTCACAAAGATTAAACTGAATTCGCCTAGACTATATAGCATACAAGTGCAGATTTCCCAAATATGGTAGAAACTATTTACTATTTAACAGATAAAATATAGGCACCCCATTTCCAAAAGCCTCAATCCATGTAAAGACCGCTTTCTGGCTACCACAAACTTTACTCCCCACCTTCACCCCGTACCTACCAGAAATCCAAACGCTGGGTGAATAAACTATAGTTTAACAGGATAGTTTTTCCTGAGCTGCCCAAGACGTCCATTTACTGCTTTTGAGCTATCCTTTAAACCCATCAATGCCCTGCACTCTAGGTAAAACACACCCTTACCTCAGAATAAGCGAGGGTGATGTGCTCGTAGATCCCCTGGTGATGATGAATGGCGTCTTCCAGGTCCTGCAGCTCGGAGGGAAGGTCTACCTCACCACAGGCCTTACACCATGAATCCACATTGCTCATGTACTTGGAGGTTTAAAAAAAAAGAAAAGAAAAAATTATTTCTATCGCTCACTAATCATTTAGGTTGAAAGGGGGACACTTCCAACACGATTTTGATGAGTTGTAGCTGAGGGAGAATGGGGAGAATGTAAGCAAATAACATGGTTGGATACCGCTGGGCTGCTGGTGCAGGCAGCTGCAGTTAACAGAATCGCTGGTGCCAGCTGCTCATGGAGCCAGAACATCAAGCCCACTCTTCCCTACTCCACTCTCTGCCCAGGAGGGCTGAGCAGTAGGGGTGGGCTTCATTGGGGGGGGGGCTGTTGTCTGCAACTTTACTTACTTTGTCTCTTGCATGCTTACAGGAAAATGGAGTCTCTCAAACTATTCAGCTCAGGCTGGGAAGGTCTAGGCTGCCTAATCTCCGGGTTGGCTTTCAGGAGAAACTTCAGGAGGTGGAAACTGGTAAGGCAGTCTAGGATGCTCAGCTCAGAATGTTGACGCCGGTTCCAATACTACCTCACCCTCCCCCATCACCTCCAGAGCTCATCAATAGTGACAAATCACTAGCAAATCTCCTTGGGAGATGCTATCAGAATCCTTCACAGTGGAGTGTCAAAAGAAAGCACAGAAAGTCCAATTAAAGAGCCAAATAGATGGCTGATGGGTTTAACCTCTCTGAGGCCAGTCCCTCACAGTCTATGCTCAGCAGGGAAGGCAGAGGGCAGCTGGGACAGGGAAGGCAGTGTATAATTCTCAAGTACAAGGAGAACAACCTTCATGTGCTGTGGGATAATGCTCCTGTACACTGTAAAGATTTATCACTCATATTGGTTTAATAAAAACACTGACTGACCAGTAGCCAGGCAGGAAGTATAAGTGGGCTGACCAGACTAGGAGAATTCTGGGATGAAGAAAAAGGCAGACACAGTCACTAGTCAGACACAGAGGAAGCAAGATGAAAATGCCTCACTGAGAAAAGATACCAAAACATGTGGCTAAACATAAAAAATTATGGGTTAATTTAAATTGCAAGAGCTAGCTAATAATAAGCCTAAGATAACAGGCCAAGCAATTTATAATTAATATAAGCCTCTGTGTGTTTCTTTGGGACTGAACAGCTGTGGGACCAAGAGGGACAGAAACTTCTGTCTACATTCACGTCACTCAGTATACAGGAGCTTCAGACAGACAAGTCACTCATGTAGCTACTGCTCATGAAAACCTCTGTACATGCAAACTTCCGAGTCTGAAGACATGGCAGTGTCACCAGACAGCCTGTGGTTTTTGGTGGCTTCAAGCATCCTTCCACCACCGTGAGTTCCACTGATGATTTCCATCAACACTTCTATGGAGTCTTCTAGCACTCTCAAGGCAATAGGAGTCATAATGAGATTACTCTAGACCTCTCCTCCCACGTATACTACTCTGGCGCATTCTAAGTGTTTCTTGGGTAGCTTGTTCTATAAACGTCAATCAGGGCACGTCGGATGGTGCTGAGTAATCTCCGGTGCTGCTTCACTTTCTCTTTCTCCGTTTGTGCACTTAGTACCAATTAATAAGTCATTGTAAACCCTCTTCAAATATGAATTGGCTGGAGTTAGCCACCTTTATTAGTAAGTCATGAGGTCCAAGTCAGCAATTAATTAGCTCATAGACAATAGCCACTGCCAAGCACCCCAATACAGACTTACAATGTACTAAGTAAGATGCTTTTTACGGAACATGCATTAATTAGATGCTGCACTAGTTCACAATTTAATGGGGAGCAGTGTCAGAGGCCACTGCATCAATTCTCTATGCATTCACCTCCAATTTTTGAAGCAACTAAAATCAGAACAGGACTCCATGTACCCAGTATAGATTCCCGAAATAACAAAATACTTAAGAGTTGTTTTCCAAGAAAAACTTCCAAGATCGATTCAAAGATAGTTTGAAAATGGCTCTTCAAGAATGGACATGCAGAGGAAGCCAGCTCAACTTGAGCAACGACCTTCTCATGGCAGTGGGTCAAATTCCTCCTCACGAGACATAACCCCTTCAAGGAAGAAACATGATCCATGTACGTGAAGAAGTATGGCGAGGAAGTACTACACCTGGCAAAGAACCTAAAAACTCCCATCCAATCACCAGCTCTCCCTGGCCTCTCTTCTGTAGAAGGCTCCCAGCAGCCTCCTGGCTGACTACCTAATTTTTAAAAGTTTTTTTTTTTTTTTTTTTTTTTTTGTAAAACCTGATGCCATGCTTCAGTTTCTGTGCACCTCAAGCACAGGCCATAATCCATAGCAGGATGCACAGGCCAAGCTGAACCCCCAGCACAGCGGACAGGAGCAAGCAGGTCAGGCCAGGATCCTCAAGAACAGGGAAGAGGAGTGAGTAGGCCAGGCCGGGAACCCCAGCACAGGGAAAGGCAGAGCTTCTAACATTGAAGAAAACTTGATTTTAAGATGTCTTTTTCTTCTTCAAAATTTATTTAATATGTTCTTTGGTGTTTTGTCTGTATATGTCTGTGTAAGGGTGCTAGATTCCCGTGGAACTAGAGTTATAGTTATGAGCTGCATGTGGGTGCTAGGAATTGAACCCTGGTCTTCTGGAAGAGCAGCTAATGCTCTTAACAGTAGCTGCTGAGAGTCATCTTGCTTGAGCCAGCCAAAAATGTCTTTTTAAAAAATTGTTTAACAGAAGATGAAAAAGAGTATAAGTCAGATAACTTTGCAAAATTGAGTCGAATGGGTGAGGGAGAAATGACTGAGTTTCAAAATGAGACCTTGAATAATTACTTAGCAGACTAATTTACTCTAAGCATGTACCTCAGGGTTAAGGTCCTCCTGGCAATTTATTTCCTAACCAGCCCCCTCCCTCAATCTCCCCTCCCCCACCTCCTGAGGCCTCTGCCTAGCACAGGTGGTGGAGGAGACAGAGATTGAAACGTCCTAGATTGAATGATCTGATTATTACTCAGAAGCAATTGTTCCTCCTTGGAAAAACCAAGTGGTTGAAAAGGAGACCAACACACTGGAGCACAAACCTCGGAGTTCCTCCCTGTGTCTCATCTCACTTCGTTTTCATTTCTAGATAGTAACTGAATTTTGTAATAATAGTCTACTTTTCATTTCTCCTCTGGCCATGGGAGTCACGGGGCGTGTGAGCGCTTCCAGACACATACCATGAATCTAGCTCAGAGGCTCCAATACAGAAACCTGGGGGAAACAGTTTAGCAAGCTTGGTATGAACCAAACATGCCAGTGATCACTTTGCATGCCAGCCTACTTCTTAATATACTATTGTTTCCAAACAGCTTTTACCCTAAATCCTTCCCATCCCATGAGAATACTGTTATTATCGCAAGCCAAGAATTAAGGTGAGACCCTGAAGAAAGGCATTCGCAAAGGTTTACTTAAAAAATAAAGTTAGTACAGGACTGTTCTATATTCTTTGTTTACCTCCAAAGGGATACTTTAGTGACAGTCTATTCTTTTTTCATTATTTAACTCAGACAAATGCCTAAATAACCCAAATGTATATTCCACAAGAGGACAATCATGTAGAAATCATTGTTCTTTGTTTTATACATTGGTATGTGTGCATTTGTGTGTGTTGAGGAGTGTGTGTATTCAGGTGTGTCTGTGTTATGTGTTCAGGTATGTGTGTTCAGGTGTATGTGTTCATTCAGAGGGGGGTGTGTGTTCAGGTGTGTGTGTGTATGTATGTGTTCAGGTGTGTGTGTTCGGGTGTATGTGTTCATTCAGAGGGGTGTGTATGTGTGTGTGTTCAGGGGTGTGTGTGTTTGTATTCAGGTATGGGGCCCAAGTGTGACAGCGTGGGCTCCTTGTTGTGGTCCTTGCTTTCTGGGGCTCCTGTTGCTCAAACTTGCATCTGTTAGGCTGGCTAGCCTGCAGGCTGCTGAGGATCCCCATCTCTTGTCTCATCATCGGAGTTGTGGGATTACAGATATGCACTAATGCATCCAGCTTCATATAAATGCTGGGAATTGAACTCAAGTCCTCCTTCTTAGGTGGTGAGTGCTTTACCCACTGAGCCATCTCCCCAGCCTAATAAAAACACACATCATTTTAATAAACGTTTCCTTTTTATATGTTAATGAAAAGTATAGTTTTATGTGAATATTACTGTAAGGGCGGAAGAGCTATTCTGATGAGGACTGGCTCAAGTCACAGACCTCCACGCAAGGTCTAGGCTTAGGAACATGCGCAAATCCTGCTCAACAAGCTGTCTGGACAGTCACACCTCTGGCTCCATTTATTCCACAAGGCTGACTGAGACAAAATGATCTTTAGCCTTATTTCATTTTGTTAAGAGCTGTGCAAATATCCAAGGACAACAAAACCATGGGTAGCTAATTCATTTTTGACTGTTAGAGCTCAGAAAGTCATTAGTCACAGTTGAAACAAGGCAGGCAGTGTCCTAGCTCACTCCACATAAGCTGGCTCAGTACTCAGTGCAGCGGCAATGGAAACATCTGCCTGTGGTCTAACCACGCAGTTGCTGGCCACATGTGCATGTGACCTACAGACAGTGAAATATTTAATTCTCCTTTAATTCATGTTTATTTTTTATTACGATTCTATTACTAATTTTATTTAACCATAAGTGGCTTCAGCAGCCCCAAGTGATGACAGGCTAGCACATGGGACAAAAAGCTCTAAAACTTGGGGATTTGAAAAGACAGTAAAAATCAAGTCATTTTAATTAGTTGCTTAAAAATATAATTATAAAAATACTTGCTATGGCCGGGCGGTGGTGGCGCACGCCTTTAATCCCAGCACTCGGGAGGCAGAGGCAGGTGGATCTCTGGGAGTTCGAGGCCAGCCTGGTCTACAAGAGCTAGTTCCAGGCCAGGCTCCAAAGCTACAGAGAAACCCTGTCTCGAAAAACCAAAAAAAAAAAAAAAAAAAATACTTGCTATGAAATCTTCCTAACACAAAGGGACTGCCCAGAGAACATGTCACATAACCCAAGCTAAGTAAAGGCAGGTCCCTAGACAGAACCTACCATAAAGTCATAACACTGGAGGCCCGTCTTCCTGTCTACTACAAATTGACCCTCTGACTCCTGACCATCAGCAGAGAGAAGGAGATGAGAGAACGGTGGGGACATCTTTGGAAAATGTGCATCTGACTTATAAAGGCACTGACAGATACCAACACAAGAGCTCATGGAGACAGAGCTGGGACGCCAAGCAGCTCCTTGTAGCACGCACCCCTCAGAGAAGCCTGCTTTTACCAGCAAGGCAGTTCCTGGGTCACATGTATGAGCACTGTGTTCCTAATCACATTTAAGTTCCTCATGAAAATTCTGGATAAGATTCAAAGAGGTGGTTAAGATGAAAGTCTACGTCACGGAGTCTACTTTTCTGCTCCTCTCTAGATGTGCTGTAGCTTAAGGCAAAGAGCAGGCGGAGCCCACCTACTCCTCTCCTGCCCACCTAACTTGGTGTAGTTTCCCCATGTTATAAGAGTTCCTTGGGCATTTCTTCTGTTTGGTGGGGGGAAAGGAAACACTGGCAAAGGTCCCTTACTGCTCCTCCTGCACTGGGTGTCTGCGCACAGGACTCACCAAGGTCAGAACACACACACAGTGCCCATTCTTTACCAGTCCCTCCTAAGCTCTGCCATGCCTCTTTCTCTGAAGCACTGTGGACCTGGAGCACTGTGAAGTTCAATCAGGACTCCGTGAGTTTCTCAGTAACACGGTCTTCCAGCATATTCTTCAAATCTATAAATTACAGTCGTTCATTTCACCCAAATACCTTGGGCTCTTTCAACTTTGCCGCACATTTGAAATGTTTAATAATGGAACACGGATGAGGAGATGTTCCCACGACATGCATTGTTCTAGATTATTTCTAAGCAAATGAGAACAGCAACTGGTGTTCTGGGTTTACTCACAGGTCTGAATCCCTCCATACAGACTACAGACGGTCTCCCTCGACTTCAAGCCAGATGTCCTGCTCCTTGTCATGGGATAGCATTTCAACTGTGCAAACATGTGTCACATTGTCTCTGCTGGATGTATTTACTGGTGTGAGGATGTGTCACACTTGTTTGTGTTGCATTTGTTTCACCTTGCCTGCCTACAGCACCTGATTGATCGAATAAAAAGCCGAACAGCCAATAGCTAGGCAGAAGCGGGATAGACGAGGCTGGTGGGGAGAATAAATAGGGGGAGAAATCTAGGGTTAAAAGGAGAAAGAAGAAGTTGACAGGAAGAGGCGAGAATAAGAGACACGCCTGAGGCAAGAAGCCAGGCAGCTGACAGCCAGCCAGAGACAGCAAGAAAGTAAGAAAAGGTAAAAAGTCCCGAGGCAAGAGGTGGATAAAGAGAAACAAGCTAATTTACATTAAAAGAGCTAGCCAGAAATGAGCATAAGCCAAGGCTTTGCATTCAAAACTAATAATACCTTTCCATGTCATGATGTGGGAGCTGGTGGGTAGCCTCAGCGAGAAAGCCTGGTACAGCTCCTAGTGTTTCTGGAGCCTCCCATCTCCACCAACAACTCAGCAGCTCTTGGCTCAGTGGGCTGCTACCGTCATAGCATGGCTGCTAGAGATGACAGAGGTAAAACACACAGCTGTCTTTCTCTAGCAACGATGTCAGATGTTCAAGTGCATCTGCTCTGTACCTGTGGAGCGGCGGTAGTTATGGGGTCATGGAGAGCATGATAGTTCATGCTGGCGAAGAAGCCTGCTACTTTAACAACGTTCCATGTGTGGGTTTGTTTGTCCTTGGTCATAGAAATGGTTAAGTGCGCGGTTAGTAAGGCATCCAACAGTGCAATCTGAGGGCCTCACTCATCGCTTTCATGTGATGCCATTAAGATTTTTTTTCCTGTTTATATTCCACTAGTTTCTTTCCTTGCTTCACACTTTAAAGGTTTATAGGGTTGAGATCATTGCTAATTACTATCTTGTGCAACACAAGACTGCCTTGCTGAAATCCTGGGCAAGCTGGGACCTCTACTTAGTTTTATTGACAACTGCTTTGAGATAAAAAGAAACTTTGCCCTTCTCAGAACCAGCATGCCAATCCTTACAAAGGCAGTCGTCTCCCTTCAGAGGAGAGAAAGCTGCACTGGCCTTCTTCCTTTGAAATAAGTCACCACCCACCATCTGGCAGTCTTCACAGTGAAGGCTCCCTGCACTGTATGTCAGGGACCCGTGGAAAGGTGTTCCGTCGATAGCATCCTCCCTGCAATAATGTCAGAGTCACAAGCCATCTCTCACTTTCTGCCGCCTTCCTTCCCCGGGGTCTTTTCAGACAGGTGTACCTGAGCTGAGGTGTGAGGCATGTGGTGGGATCCGTATACCCTCTCTTTAACAAGAGTGTCAAACAGCTCCTCAGCCCATGAAACCAAGGTGAGGTCAGGATCTAAAAACACAGTCAAGATGTGCAAACTTCCTGCTCAAAAGCCATTCCCACACAGCCCTTGCTGGCACGGCTTTCCTATGGCTGCAGAAGGCCAAAAGGGTGGACCTATCCTTTCCCATCTTTGCAGCGGGGCACCAGTAAGCTTCCCAATCCTGGACAAAGAAGTGAATGGGAAGGGTGTTGGTGTGGAGGGCCTCCTGGCAAAGAAAGGCAAGGACACCCATTGCCACCTCCGCCAAGAAGAGACACTGCCAATTGAGAGAATAAATGTGAAGCCAGGTGTACCTCTTAGAGTCATTGTAGAAGGCCCAGCCAGATGCAGAGATGCACAGCTGGCTGGACTATCAAGGCTGGGAGCACCTCCAGAGCACCTTGACGTAGAAGCTAGTTAGAGGCAGTCTACAGCTTGCAGTATTCCCATGCAGATAATAGAGAACAGAAGGAGTGATGAGGATGGAGAGGCGGCGGCAAAGGAGTAGAGAGAAAATGGGGAGAAAGAACAGCAGCTACCGCTTGCTATTATAAATCAAACACTGCTAGTGAGAAAACCTGGAATCTGAAACTTCAGAGCTTTACAAAACCGCCTTCTCAAACAAGTATTTCAGAGCACTTTGGATTTTACAAGTAAGGATGTTCAACCATACACTCTTTAACCGAATGCCGACCCCTGACCAATTTCCCACGTATTTCAGGTAAGAGACACACAGGGCAGAGACAGGTGGCTGTTTTCATGCTCTGAAACAATTCTCCCAAGCAAGTTTGTGGGGTTTTGTTTTGTAATTTTACAAAGGAAAGGGGAAATAACAGCAACAACAAAACCTGAAAAACAAAAGCAAAGTTGGGCACTGTGGGCACACCGTCAATTCCAGCACTGGAGGTATGGGAGTGGAGGTCCGGCCATTGTGAAGCTATGTGACACAGTAAGCTCCAGACCAGCCTGAACTATACAAAGACCCCCTACCTCGTATGCAAAATGAATCGTGAGCAAAACAAACGTAAAGAGTTCAAAGCACAAGTGCCTAAGTTTGCAGGGCACCAAACAAGCCAGCAAGGATTTCAGCTCCCGGCTGAGAACAGCAACGCTCACAGCAGATTTGTCTGAAGACCGCTAGTGCTCAGTTACACAAGAGGACTAGAGGGAGGCATGTTCTGGCTCTTGCTTTGTGGGCTGGGGGTTATAGACACTGACCTTTTCAGCCTTCTGGTGAAAGATGGAGGACATGTCCAACAAGGTGCTGCGCTCGTCCAAGGCTGCCGCGAATGCCTTCCACTCCTGCTCCAACTGATTCGCAATCTGCTTAATCTGCTGAGAGGCGTAGTGGCCCGACTCCACCAAGCGGTTGGCCACAGACATTATGCGGTTTATATTTACATACACGTTCTGCAGAGGAGGCAGAGGGAGAGGTTCACTGAAGGATGCAGATAGGAGACTCCTTCCTAAGAAAGCCAGGGAGCTTTTGCGGACAGCCGGCTAACAGTTCTGAAGCACAATCACCTGACAACCTACGTCAATTGCCTTACTCTCTGGATTTCCATAAACCCTGAGTTGGATTCCAAATTCTGTTTTTAAAGCTGTAAAATTATCAATCAACTCACCGAAAGGCATAATTGTTAGCCACAAAACAATCAAACGCACAAGGGGTACACACAAATGTACCATTATTACTCATTTCTTGGCTTCCAACCCTGCCCAGGATCCAGAGGGCAGGGTCGCTGACAAACGACCACAAAGACCTGAAGGAACCCAACTAGAGCCCAGAATTGAAAAAGATGTACTCAGCAACCAAAGACAAGCTCTCCTTTCTGGATAAACCCGAGCCATGGTTTGTGCCAACAGAGACCCTCCTCAAAGGGCTCTCCACTTTCTCCCTGGAGTGTGAAGTCAGGCGCAGCAGGAACCACGCTGCACTGAGGAGGGAAGTTTCTTCTGCTCTGCTGAAATCCCACCCGAGTCTATCAGCTGACAGAAAACATGAGTATATAGGACTTTAGAAACGAGACAAACTCGCTTTTTCCTTTTGCAAAGCAAGACTTCACAGCGTGTATCTTCCTGCTCCACTCCTCTTTCGATTTCCTGTTTCAATCAAGGATGGGGAGACGTGGCGTGGAGGCCCACAATCAACAAATCCCAGGTTATCCACGTATTTTTACTTTTATGACATTGTCCTGTTCCTGGATCCTGCTGCTTACTCTTCGTCAGTCTGCCCAATTCCTTCTGTTGCGTCCTTCTCTGCCTTCCACCCTGTGAGCCCACGCTGCCAGCTCCTCTTCCCTGCCATAGGTCCCCGAGTCCTAGCCCTAACCTACACAATTCTCTCCTTTGCTCTTTCCTTGCACCCTTTTGTTGATCCTTTCTACTATCACCTGACTGGAACCTGGTGGAGCTGCTTTCACATGGGATGGACAGGCCAGGCAAATCCATCCCATATTCCTTTCCTAGAGACTCACAGACCATGCAGTCAAAAGCAGCAGCAGAGGCAGAAGGCACTTCACTTCAGTATGGCAGGTGAGCATATACTTCCTGGCTTGTGTGGGTATATTAATGCTTTAACCAGCTTCCTTTAAATTAAAATCAATGTGCTGGGGACTTGGGATGTCTCCCGAAGACTAGTATGTTGAGCATGTGCTAAGCTTTGTCCTCAGCTGATGACACTCCTAGGAGATGGGTCTAGCGACAGGGAGCAGATATGCCTCTGAAGGCTCTGCTGGGACCCTGATTCCTTCCCTTTGTTTGCTTCCTGGCTCCCATGAGACAATGCTGATCCTCACACACTTCCTGTCTTAGAATTATCAGTGTCAGAAATAACAGCCAAGCAAGCATGGGCTGAAAGCTCTGAAATTGAGGCCCGTATCTTCTCTACTCTAGGCCGTGGGTCTCGGGTACTCTTTCATAATGCAGAACCGAAGCCCATATCTCCCTCTGCTCTAGGCCATGGGTCTCGGGTACACTGTCACCATGGGGAAACCGAGCCCATATCTCCTCTGCTCTAGGCCATGGGTCTCTGGTACTCTCTGTCACCATGGGAGAGATGCAGATGCAACACCTTCCATTTCCATATATGTTCCTCCTTCTATCTCTTAACACACCTTAAAGTGGCTGGATTTGCTACTGCTGCTTTCTCTGATCCTTAAGAGAAAAGGCTACTGCACACAGTCTGTCAGGAGAGTACAAGCGAGGCGCTCAGTTAGAACTTTAGAATAAGAGAAGAGCAGTCCCCTGAAGTGGTCCTCCTGGGGACGCAGGGATGGAGATCATCCGCAGACCCAGTTACATAGTCCTTCATCATTTTCATCTCCTGAGCTGACTCCACCAGCCTTTGTGCTTCCCATTTTCAGTACAACCAGGAGCCTGGGGGCCACACAGCCCTACAGGGCCCGTGCCATGTGGTCCTGGGCCATCCCGACTACAAGTACCTATGCCTTGACTTGATCCTGAAGCTTGTATGATATGGTAGAATGAGCGTTATTCCTGGCATTCCCTCACAGGGTTCCTTTAGAGATAGCCTACCTATGTACTTGTAAATAGTCCTTTATTCTTTAAGGTTCTTCAAAACTCTGACAGTAGCAGTAAGGACTGGAAGCTAGTGGGCCTCGTCTGGCATGCATGATGGCTGATCACTGGTGGAGGGGTCAGAATGAGGGGCAAGGAAAGCCCAGGAAGCTCCCGAACTGCCGTCACCAGCACAGTACAAAGTGATCACATCCTAACTGAAGCTTAACTGAGAAAGGCAACACAAACGTACTGCAGAAAAGAAAAACATGCTTACATCTAAAGACAGGAAGCGAGGTGGGAAGAAGGGAGGGAGAAAAGAGACATTACTCCTACACCTTCAGGAGTTCCTTACCTACTTTAATTAGATAACATCGAAGGTGTTAATTATGGTTTCTTGAGCACTATGTTTTATACATAACAGAGTAAATAACACAACATATCAAAGAAAGACTATGTACCCACTTCATAGATTAGCAACTGAGGGTCAAAGAGGTCAAGCAGTTTGTCCACGGTCACAGGTTCTGACAACAGCTTACCATACAGTTCATAGCAAAATGATTGTGCTGCGTCTGAAGCTCCATTGCGTGCGGGTGGCTGGTCCCAATCTCCGTGTAGCTGTTTAGAAACAGGCCTTTGTTGTGTGTGATCCAGTCAAACATCTACCAGAAGGAAAAAGACAACTCAGTCACTGCGGGAAAGAAAGGGGTGGGAGAGGCTTGCCTCAGAGCTTCAAGGAGTTTATGCCTCCAGAACAAGCAAGAGCGCCTAAAGCAGCAGCTCCTAAAGTGTTGTCTCCTGGGACGGAACTCAGCCGGCTCCCTCAACCTAACAGAAGGTCCTGTCTTCTGTGCTCAGGCCCCTTGGTCTAGAAAGTGGCCCATGCTTCCCACTGCTTTGCCTTTGAAGACACAAGGCTGGCCCCAGGACTTGTGGGTCTCTGTGCTAGGATCTAAGCAGAGATTACTAACAGCAGAAACAGTACTCTCTCATGCAACACAGAAACCTGAGCAAATGCAAACAACGAAATTACCAAACGTTTCAACGGACTTGAGAGTTTTCAGACTCGGTCTCACGTAAGCCAGTGATACTGGCTGTCAGCCGTCTAAAAGCCCTTTCAGCATCCTGTACCAGAATTTCTATTTGGGGTTTCTTTTACTTTACAGTATATGTTTACCAGCCCATGGAAAACAAAACCACAAGGTTAAGAGTAATTACTTCACCTATGTCCATGGTTTGCAAACCATTCCTGTCTGCAAGTGTCCTTTTCTTTCATATTGCAAAGAACACATGATCTGGTAATGAACGAGCATTCACTGTGACCAGTGGGTGTGTCTAGTACACATGAACGAGACATGAGAACATCGTTACTGCCCGCATCACCTAGAACCCTGTTCTCAGCGGCATCACTCACCTTCTGCTACAAAAGACACAGTATAGGTCTGAATAGGGTTTGCTGGCTTTGTTGGAGGAGAGGACAGCTATCTGAAAATCTATACGTAATCACTGCTTTTAAGAATACAATCATGCAGTGTGTACTTTCAGATACCACTTTTCATCAAACCACTGGTAGGTTTTAGCTTGGACTTTCTATAATAGCTCTGTGAGTAACACTGGTGGCCAGGTTTAAGGATGGCCAATGGTCCTTGCTGCAGAATGAACACTGGAACTACAGACCTATTAACTTCCTCCTTCTCTGTTTCCTCACATTATCTTATCAGTCTTTGCCCTGAGGCCCAGTGACCCAGGGGCTTCCCTCTGTCAGGCTGGCACCCTCTCCCGGCTTTTACCTTCTCAGCATCCTGTTCAAACAGCCGCAGCTGGAAGCACTGGTCCAGCTTCAGTTTCCGCAAGTGCCACATCTGATGCAGATGCTGCCGGGTGGAGTGCAGACGGTCCAGCATGGTGGACACCTTGGGCAAAAGGTTCTGCAGGTCCGCATTGCCCGAGCCCGAGTTCTTTTTTGGAAAACTCTCGCTGCTCTGAATTCGCTGGAGCAGCTTCTGCCCTTCTAAATCCAGGTCCTCTATGGGGGCCTTAATAACCTTCTTCTTCAGCTGGGAGTGTTCCTCAATCATGTTCCGAGCCCCCTCTAGGTCCTGAGGCAACTCCTTCTTTGCGAGAATATCCTGAAGTTCCTCTAGCCGGGACAGCATATGGGCTGCATTGCTAATGTAGTCCTCGAAAGCTACTCTGATTTCAATCCATTCTTCATGGTTGTATTCCAGGCAGCCATCGAACTCGGGAGTTAGCTGGGAAGGATCAACTACTTTGGTAAGGCCTTCTAAAGAGACCATATTTGTCTTAAGGGAAAAAAAATGATGTATGAGAAGCTGAACCAATTTTACGTGGTCACATCATCCTGTAACTTACAGTGGTCACACACGGGTTTTCAGTTAAAAGTCACCTGCTCACGGAAAACCCAGGCTATGTCTGGCTCTGCCTTCCCAGAACAAACATGGAGGTTAGGCACATCGTCAGCACGATGAAAAACTATTGAAGTAACACCACCAGTCGGAATGTCTAGCAGCACAGAATTGTGAATTTCACAAGCCCCAAATCAACTAGATTCCACTGGAGAATGAGGAAAGGAACAAAACCTCAAGCTCACTAATATCTCAGAGTTCACAACAGAGCTGGTGAAAGTGATTTCACAAGGAAAAACCCAGCTGGGGAATACCGCCTTCCCTGTGATCGCCCGCTATACTCCGAGCAGGGGAATACCTCCTTCGCTGTGATAACCTGCTACAATCATGAGCAATCTGAATGCTGCATATGCCTGCTCTACATCCCAACTGAACACCAATGGTACCCGAGTTTATTACAGTCTAAGCAAGGACTCTCGGCCCTACCTGATGCATCAGATGGGGAATCAGATGGATACTGATCTGATGCCTCAAGAAAAACATGAGTTTGGGTTGAATAAGATGCAAAAGCAAAGGAGAAGATGGATGGTCTGACCAAGCCACCCATCACCTCACCTCCAGCCAGACACCTACAGAAACCTAGAACTGACATCTCCATGCTGGGGGGGGGGGGAGTATAGGAAACAGCACAGGCAGCTGTGCTGAAAAAGCGGCTCAAGCCCAAGCTGCCTTTAGCCTGCAGCGGTCCAGGAGACTTACACCTATCATCTGCTGGACTATCAGTAACCTCCACAGAGGCAGCCAGAGACAACCATGTCAGGAAGAAGATGGGCAGGCACCTTCTGGAGCCCAGAGTAAGAGGCTAGGAAATGAGATTAGTAAACTCTTCTACGAGTGCAAACTGCCACTTATTACTTAGAACATACGTAATTAAAATACATCACACTAAATTTTCCATTAAGCAAATATCTAAGAGTCAATAAACTTCCAAAATGATTACTTCTTATAAATACGGATAAAAGTGTACTATATATTTCACTCAAACCACTTGATAGTTTCAAAATTAAAATCAAATTCCAATTCCAGATAGAAAAATCAGCACTATAGAAAGACATTTTAAATTCAAGTCGTGCACACAAAGCAGACACTGAAAAGTGCAGCAACTGATACATCGTTACTATGTAATATTATTTACCTTAAAACATGATTCTTGTACATTGAAACCCAATATCCAGACAGAGATGGCAGAAACAGCATGCTCTTCGTTCCACCGGGAACAGTTATAATTTATTACAAGAAACTATTCCAGTCCTATTACAGAACAGAACCCGAGCCAAGCTTCAAGCTGCCTGGAATACTTTCCTCCTATAATCATCATATTAAACTGACCACATCAAAAGCCTTGTCAGAACTGCAGCGGCTTAAGGAGTGGAGGCTTGCAGTGGGAAAGAAAATAAATTAGCAGGCTTTGATTTACTTTTTATAACCACCTGACAGCCATCGTCCAGCACTAACTGATGGCAGAACTGTACAGTCCTAGAACAATTACCTCCACTTTTACAAAGGAAAGACTCGACATGTGAAGTGGCCAGCAATTTTCCCCACTATCAATGACAAGACAAACTCAATCCCTCTGCCATTTCCTCAGCTCCAGGATAAAGCAGCCACCACACAGCTTCAGTCACACAGCCCTGGGCTGACAGGTGAGGTGCCAGGAACAGACTTCTTCCAAGGAACAACAGCTCCATACCCCAACCCCAGAGAGCGGAAATCTGAACCCGTGTCAAAAGCCACCACTGTGGGATGAGGAACGAAGCCTTTTACTTTATGCAATAATTAATTCTACTTATTATATGTATATAAGACATGTAGGCCTTACTCAATTAAACGGCTTTTAGACCCTCATCAGTCCACTATTGTGAGGATACACCAGCTTATTAACCACGTCTTTGAGTTTAGGCTCTGGCTACCCAGAGAATGTTACCTCAAATTCGAATTTAGAACTGCCAAAATTCGTCCTCTGTTTCTGCCAGAAGTTGTCAGGCTTGATTATCAGAGCGATGTGGATGCAGCAAGGGAAAGACTCCTGCAAGATCTTCAGTAGCGGCTTGATGGAGTCCCACTTGGAGCCGCGCATGTCCACAATCACTGTGAAACCTCGCTTGCAGACCTCTTCACTACAGAGAGAGAAAGAGGTTGGGGAGTTAGATGGCTCGGCTAGTAAGAGCACTTGCTACACAAATATGAGAACCAGAGTTCAAATACCCAGTACCCACATTAGAAAAAACTGGGGTGTTTTAAGATGGACAGCACTGACTGTTCTAAGGGACCCACATTCCTTTCCCAGCACTCACTTGGTAGCTCACAGTCATTTCTAACTCTAGCCCCAGGGAATCTAAGACCCTCTTCTGGCCTTCATGGCTACTGCAGGGGACAGGAGAGGCAGTGCACAGTTATAACACACAAACAAAACAGATGGGGAGGGGGCATGTGGCCATGCATTCCTGTAATCCCAGTACTGTGGAGGATGGAGACAGAAGGATCCTGGGGCCTGCTGGCTGCCAGTCTAGCACCAGGCTCAGAGACACTCCAGGGTAAGGCCAAAAACATCAGAGCAGGATATCCGATACCCTCCTCTGACCTTCCAAGACCATGCCCCCCCACACAAGTGCATCTACTACACACAACATGCATATACGCATATACCCCCAACAGGTATGCTCCTGTGGAGTCATATGGACACGGGGAGACACAGAAACAGAGAGAGAGAGCGCGAGCTCTGGGTCAGAAAACAGAACGAGGTCATAAAGGAATCAAGACAAAATGATAGATTCAAACAGGGTTCACCTTCAAAGCCTTTAAGATTTTAATTCTTCATTGCTATGGTGTTGCATTCTGTCAAATGGCAACCACTAATTTCACTTGCCTTTGGTGTATTAGTTAACTGGTGAGACACACTAGTTTAATAACTACCATAGACAAAAGCTTCTGGGGAGCACTAAGGGGGTACAAACTCAGTGTGGCATGCAGGGCTCAGGTTGGGACAGCAGCTACTTCAGGATTCCCAAGACCACAAGCAAAGCCAACAACCACTGGCATGCGTGACAATGCTGGGAACTTTCCAAAGTCTGGCTGTGGTCTCTTTCCTCCAGCCCTGTCCCACTAGGGGGTTCTTAACACCATTTTGGCAAGCTCTGTGAGAAACATTGACGTTTGTGCCTGGACTATGATTGCATTCATCTTCACATCTGGTCACATAGATGGCATGAGCGTGGTAGTGGGTAACAATGCTGGCTCCTGGCAAAACCAAGACCGTATTAGGAGCACCATGCTCTTCCTCTCTGGGCTCTTGGCAGTTAAACACAAGGGTCAGCTGTAGCAGACAGTGTCCATGCCTGCAGCTCCAGCACAAGGATGCTGAGGAAGGAGGGCATGGGAGCCAAGCGAGAGACTGGAAGAGGCAACAGCAAGACCCATCTCAGAAAGAAAGTGGGGGAAGTTGCTAATTTTATGAAATAGCAACACTGGAGAAAATGGAAAGTCTGCATGAGGTACATCTGTAATGAATATTAAATACATGTGGAGGGCTAGGGATGTATCTCAGAGGGCAAGGTGTCCGCTCTAACAGGAACAAACATTTGGGTTCAATTGCAGACTCCATAAAGTAGGTGTGTGTGTGGGGGGGGGGTCCATGTCTGTATTCTCAACACCTCGGAGGTAGAGATAGGAAGATAAGTTCAAGGCCATCCTCAAATATATACTGCATTTTTGTGACAGCCTAGGCTGAAAACAAAACCAGGAAAACCAGGGGGGGGGCGGGGGGAGGATCCTTAAAGAGGAAGAAAAGTATGTGTTCTTGCTATGTTATAATACCAAAGATATTTATAAAAATTCAGTGCTGCCTTCCAAATGACTCCAGAGCTAAGACACCACTATAGTCCATCATTACAAGATAGACTAACGGTCTACAATGGGTAGATGCCAACACCAGACTATAACCACATAATGGCTAGCCTACAAGTCTAGGAAACATGCCTGAGACCTGGTGTGATCTCAGTGAGCTGTGAGGTTGGTCTGCTCCTAACATGAATACCCCACCTTTAAGATTTCAGCCTTACACAACCATCTTCCAAGACTACTCTCAACTGAAAGACCAGAAGGTTATCATTGCTAGGTATTGTTACCACACAAAGAAAATGTCAACTAAAGCTGCCTTCACTCTCTCAGGCCTAGGCTTGGCTCCTCCTCCCTCTGCCCTTCACCCTCCAATGCCTCCAGGCCCTTCATTTTCTTCCCTGCTCTGGCTAATGCCATCACAGTAACTAGTTTTCAAAGTTTCACAAATGCAAAGTCCAACAGGACGCTTGCGTGATTCTACAAGTGTGCCACACAAATATCCCAGGAATGCCCTGGTTTGCAGGTACAGAGCACAGTGGTTAAAGCCCATGAGAGGAAACAGATGGTCCAGAGATCTTGCTTATCACCTGTCCTAATTAGCTTTAGCTGTCTGTGTGACACAGCCTAGAGTCATCTGAAGAGTCTCAATTGAGGATTTCCCGGCTCAGACCAGTTCATAGGCACGTCTGTGAGGAACTGTCTTGATTGATGTGGAAGGCCCAGCACTCTGTGGGAGGGTGAGCTAAGCTGTAGAAGGAAGCTAAATGAGCATTACTCGGGAGAGCAAGCCAGCAACAGCACTCCTCCTTGGTTCCTGCCTCCAGTTCCTGTCCTAACTTCCAATGATAGATTAGGACCCAGAAATGTAAGCCAAATAAGCCCTTTCTTTCCCATGTTTCTTTAGCTCAGGGTGTTTAATCAGTGATGGGAAAAAAAAAAAAAACTACAGCATGACCCAAATGTCAATGATGCCTGGAAACGCTACAAGTAACCCGTTAATACCCCGTGTGGGCTAGTCTTGTCAACTTAACTGACCGGACAGTAGACTATACCTTCTGCAGTATTGATGGTATTTCCAGAAAAGACCATGGGATTCTGACCTAAAGAATGGATTTCCCCTTGATGAGTTCATCATGATGTTATTACCCCAAGAAGTAGGTTACTAAACACATCCTTGCTTTATCTTTCCCTGCCCCCTTCCCGTGTCCTCTCGCTCTCCTTCCTGTGCCCATGATGTGAAACGCTCTGCTCTGGCAGCGCTCTCACTCTGACAGACTGACACCAGTTGAAGCCGTGAGTTAAAAATCAACCCTGGGGCTGAAGAGATGGCTCGGTGGTTACAAGCACCTACTGCTCATGCAGCGGACCCAGGTTCAGTTCCCAGCACGCACATTCAGCAACTTACTACCCCTAAACTTCAGCTCCAGTAAGCCACCACCTTCAGCCTCTGTAGGCACCTGCTCTGGCTTAAACACCCCACACAGACCACATAATACAGATAAATCAATTAAAAACTCCTTTCCTTCCGGGCATCTGGTTGCAGCAAGAAAGTGGCGAATACACACCCCATATACGTATCAACTGATTGGGGCTGAAAAGGGGAAGGACAGTCACACATCACATATTTTGGTGTGTCTATTTCAGCACCTCAATTTAAAATTTTCTTGTCTTAAACTTTGTTACATGTAGTTGTATGTGTAGGTGTGTGCACACATGGAAGCCAGTAGACAACTGATCAGTTCCCTCCTTCCACTACGTAAGTATTAGTTCAAATCAGGCTGTTTGGCTTCATGACAATCAGCTTTATCGGCAGAGCTTTATTTACCTCACTGATATCACTGCACTGATATCAATGGTAGCAGTTGCTTTTTTCAAACCTAACAAAAGCAACTGAAGCAGGTGAGGTTTTTATCCTGGCTTACGGCAGCAGGAGAAAAGTAGCTGGTTGCACTGTGAACCGTCAGGAAGCAAAGAGATGAATGGTGAGTGCTGTGGGGCTCTCTTTCTCCTTGGTCTCTTTGCCAGGTGCCATGCGTGTTCCTGCCTGACCCTGACACGTGTCGACACATATTCCTCCTCTGCCAGCTATGCATTTTCACTGCCTGCTGCTCTTCTTCCCCACCAAAAATCTGAGTAGACTCAGGAACAGCCCAGACATTACACTGTCTTGACATTTCCTCTGGCAAATATCTTAGCACTGTTTCCTTTGAGTTCAGCTTCATGTTTTCAGGATGCAGGCAGAACATAAGCCAGATTCTTTGCCACAATGTATCACAAGTGACCTCTCTACCCCAGTTCATACTAGAATCTTTATTCCATTCTCAAACCTCATGATTGTCTCTCTATCTGGCACTCTGGTCTCATGCAGTCCCCCACCCATGGTCCAATTGAGTGCTGCTTCTGGAATTCTAGGGCTCTTCCACCTGCTGTGCGACCCTCTGCATTTCTCCTACAAACTGGCCTCAACAGTCTAGGAAGCACACAGTCAGGCAGCCACAGCAGAGGCCCCTCTGCAGTCCCAAGCTTCTGTATTGGCTACTTTTATCATTATGACCAAATCCTGAAAAATGCATGGAAGGAAGGATTTGTTCTGACTCGCAGTCGGAGTCAACCCCAGAAAAGGTGTGCAGACAAGAGTGGCTCTATCTGGGTTGGCAGTGAACACACTGTATTCAGAAAGAGCCAGAGATGGGCGTGGCTACTCACTGGCTTCTCCTGGTTCCTGTTCCCTTTGTTTGCTCTAGGTACCCAGGATCGTGCCTCCCACGTACAGGGAGAGTCTTGCTTCTTCAGTTAAACTTCTGAAACTTTCTCCCAAATACACCCAAACGTGTCTCCTAGGCAATTCAAAATCCAGCCAAGCTGAGAAAAACCAACCATCATACTGACATTTTGACTCTTCTGTTGTGGCATAGGTCTCTTCAAGTCACCATCATACTGACATTTTGACTCCTCTGTTGTGGCATAGGTCTCTTCAAGTCACCATCATACTGACATTTGACTCCTCTGTTGTGGCATAGATCTCTTCAAGTCACCATCATACTGACATTTGACTCCTCTGTTGTGGCATAGATCTCTTCAAGTCACCATCAATCCCAGGTCCTACTACTTTTACACGCCCTAATTTAGCTCCTTGAAAATGCTTTCTCACTCCACCATAAATGCAACTTCTGCTCCCCTGTAGCATGTGTCTTTAGGAACACAAATATCTAAGGATTTACCCTTCTTCATAAGGAGGCATACATACAGCCTTCCACACATACTGCTGTCTGTGTCAGACATGACTACCCTCTTAGACTGTATCTAAATATACCCTATTTTTCAAAAACTAGCTAGAACAACGAAATAAAGATTTTAGTATAGGAATGAATTTCTTCCACCCATTGTCAGCGGTATGAGTGAGACAGCCCCAGGGCAGGGCAGAACCTGAGCTTGCCATTACCTTGGGGAAGAAGCGGGCCAGTTTCTCCTAACTCACTGCTCCTCACTCAGACTCTCCGGGAAACAGAACTATGCTTGCCCATGGTGTTGGCTAACAACCACACTGAAACCCTCCCTCACCACCAAGGTCTCAGATTTAAAGTGTTTCTAAACCAAGCCGGTAGATTAGCTGGTAAGAATTTTTAATGACTCACAAACTTCACATTACAAATCAAAAGAATTTGTTAGCATAAGGAAGACATGTGCAGGCTGTCACAGAGAACAAGTTTCTGATGATCCAGGCAATGGGACCTTCCTTGGTATTAGACTCACTAAAGAAGACCACCTGGTTTCTAACTCAGCCGTTTAAGATCTGAGAATCATAGCTAAATGAGTATCCAAAACCCACCAACACTCAATGCCTTGAAGTAGTAAAGGCCTGCCTCTGGTTCCTGCTCTAGAGTGTTTTGAATAATTCAACAGCAGTTATGAAAATGGCAATAAAAATAAAGGTGATGTAGCTCTAGAGCGGCTAGGTCACAAAAAGGTTTTCTAGGAGTGATACAAGGAATTCATCACTGGGAAGGGGAAATGGATGGGATCTTCCAGGTAAACTGGAAAAATGGAGTGGGGGGTGGGGGGCTAGGGGAGGATGGGAGGATAGGAACATGAGGGATCAGGTTGGTCTCGAAAAACAAAAAAAAAAGATGATGACTTTAATTTTATGTTTGATCTCCTTGGAGTTAGACCTGCTCTTCAGTTCTTTTCTAGACAGCAGGCCACACTGGGCACTGCAGATACAGTAGACAATAGACAGTTGCCAGGAACTTACCTAGGAATGCAGGCTAGATAGGAAATGAGTCTCCTGAGATCCTCCTGCCGTATTCTGTCATGATTGCTGCGGGCTGGAAATGTTAAGACAGGACCTCCACGCTTATCTCTCCCACCTACAAAATAAACATTGGAAACACACTCAGGCCAGGCAAGATCAGACAGAACTTCCTGTGTGCCCTTGCAAGTCCAGCAGCTTCACCCATCCATCCGGTCAGACAGTAGCTAAACCTCCCACAGCGTCAGACAGACTTCACAGACCCTAGCGGTGGTGCCATCTCTGTCCACCTTGTGCTCCTGGGTTCTAAGGGGCAACTGGAAGATGTCAAGATGGCCTTGTCTTTATTCTAGTACACAGGAAGAAACACTTCGCGTGAGTTTGGAGAGATGGGTACTAGGGCACTCTCAAACAAATGCTGTATTTCTCTAAACAACCTTTTCTCTCATGCTCCTCTCTCTCTAGCCCCCTTACACCTCCCCCCCTTTCCTTCCATCTCTTGCATTCTAAATTCTTTTTTCTACCAAGGAAAATCTTACTCTCTTGGCCTTAAAGAGAAAACAAGAATGTTGTTTCTAACGTCACACCGATGACTGGATTTATACAAACTGGGATCTGAGGCATCTCATGGCAGTGGCCAGGATGTTTTCATCAAACCTTTCCCCTCGAGAACCAGGAACCTACACAGAAAAGTGGGCAGGAGTTGTAAGAGTCAGAGGTGGTGGGTGACGCCAAGAAAACGACATCTTTCGTACCAGTCTGAGGCACACATGAACTCAGAGACTGCAGTAGCACATGGAAGACCGGAACAGGTTCAAGTCAGACAGGGTTCTAGCACAAGGGTAAGAGACATGGGGTACTACCCCCAACCAAGAAGCTGTTTGTAATTAACACCCTTCGGCAACTGAAAATTAGATTTTTTTTTTTTCAATGGAGTCTCTCACTGGGTATACCAACCACAACCCGGGGTAGACCTCATGCTCAGGGATATCTGGCCAACACAAACTGCATACCATTGTATTTTTGTGGATTTTGTTTCATTCTATACTGTCTGGGTGTGTGTGTGTGGGGGGGTGGTCTTATTGATCTGTTGTGGGAATTCATTCAGCCAATTGGCTTCTTGTCTGAGGTCACGACCTCATGTAAGGAAGGAAGCAGGGTGGTCGTGCTCTCTAGAGTTGTAAAGCTCCCATCAGGTGGCGTGAAGCAGCATGTGGCTGGTCTGGGTTCCGGGGGTCTATTCTCCCCACACCCCTTAATATATTGATACACATATATATACACACCTTGGTGGTTCTCGCAACATTGGTCTTTGCTTATTCATTTTGATTTTTGTTTTTATGGGTATTTTATTGGAAATCTTGTTTTGTTTTGAAAGAGAGGGAGAGAAAAAACGAAGTTGACGGGGAGGGAGGTAGAGAGGACCTGGGAGAAATTGAGGGTAGGAGAAAAACATGACCAAAATACATTGTATGAAAAAAATTAAAAAAAGAACATACAATCACAGGTGAGTAGAACTGTAAAGTAAAACCCGATTAGCTCAAGGGTCAGCGAAAAGTTACGTCAAGAACAAGAGGACAACCAGAGCGTTTGACCGTGACAGAGGAAGGAGGTTTCTCCTGGAGTCAGCTTAGCCTGGCTGGACACTGAGGCAAAACCATAACCTTTACTTTCTTATTTCCAGCAAGGGCAGAACAGCATAGAAAGAAAACTCAGCATTCCCAAGTGCATCCTTCATTGAGTTCTACAACTCTGATGATTTCTCTTCAGACCTCAAACTTCAAGCCACTGAGAGAAACTCTTACTATTTATTGTCTGGGCATCAAAAACAAACAAAAATAAAAATCAGAGGTGACATCAATGTGGTTTTCACTATGTCGTATAATGACTGTGCGTTCATTCTAATCAGTAGTGAGACTTGATGGAGACAGAACACTCAAACTGATCCATATGCACTGTTTAGTCACCCAAGTTATTTATAACATAAACTCAATGGGAGCAACACTGAACCACAGACAGCGGAAGTTATGGGACCACGGGCCTCACATGCCCTTTCTCATGTTATCTTCACAATGAGCCTGGCAAGTTTTCTGTCTCAGCCTGAGGTGGCAGCACTTCCCAGAGCTAAAATCAAGACAAAAGGACTGCAGGGCACTGCCACAAACAAGGACAGTCCTTCACACGCATGCTTAAACTGTAGCATAAGGCACAAGAGGCAGATGGTGACAAAGCACTGACTTCCTGGGTCCTACAGAAGTAGCATTTATGAATGAAGGGGGACAGGCCATTGATTAGTAACAACTCATCTTTGAAAATTGTTCAGCATTTTTGTACTATAGTTCCCGAAACATCTCTTATCCCTATGATAAATGATGCACGTTAATAAAAACTCAGAAATTGGGGTTCAACCAGAAGACCCGAAAAACAAAGCAGCCAGTCACTAGCTCTTACCTCTACTTCAGCCTGAGATTCTTAGAGGCTGTGTCTGAGAGCTGTCTCCTCCCATTTTATAATCCTCTCTAGAGCTGGGATTAAAGGCATGTACCACCCGGTTTCTATGGCAACTAGTGTAGCTACTGGGATTAAAGGTGTGTGTCACCACTGCCTGGCTGACCAGTGGGGCTGTTTTATTCTTGGATCTTCAGGCAAGCTTTATTTACTAAAATGCAAATGGAATGCTACTACAAGGACTGAGTTTAATGTCTTTCACTTTCTGACACCTTTAAAAGTCTTTTCAAGAGAGTGGGGAGGGGGCGGAGAGGAGGAGGGAGTTAGTCTCCAAAATCAAAAGAATTATTACTCAAAATTTACTAACTTACATAACATCTGTTATTGATATGGTGATGTTTGTAAATTATCTTTCATAGATATATAATAAATACTTGTAGATAAATAAGACATCTGTAATAGATTAAAAAATTATGCAGAGTAAGGGTGGAGGAGAAGTAAGAATAAAGATGGAAAGAGATTCTGAAGACATAGCCCTGGGAAGCCAGTCACCATCCTCTTCTGGATGCTTAGATGTCATGAGGAAAGGTTTTTTGTTGTTTTTGACAGGGTTTCTCTTTCCAGCCCTAGCTCTGTAGACCAGGCTGGCCTCGAACTCAGAGATCTGACTCTGCTTCCCAAGTGCTGGGATTAAAGGCATGTGCCACCATCCTCTGACATGATGAAAAAGTTTGAGAAGATGCTCTTAGAGCTGGAGATGTGGCTCAGAGGTAGAGCATTTTGTGAAGTATCCTGGGTGCAGTCCCTAAAACTGCAAGACAGTAATAGCAAAGCTAGAAGCGCTCCTGATGGCAGCAGCTGTTTAGGGCCAAACTCTAGGAGCTACACTCAGCAGCTGACCCTGCATGTATCTTATTCTCATTCTCTCTCTCTCTCATCAGACAGGTCTGTGCTGCAACCTCGGCCAGATTCCCAAAACCTCAGTACTTACTGAGCCATATATATTATTCTCTTCCTGCATACTGTCATAAAGTATGATTTATAAATTTAACAAGATAAGAAAATATCAGTAACTAATAAAACAGAATCTTTACAAGTTTTATGAGTATGGCTCCCCTCTCTCAAAAGAGTCAAACATCTTACTGCCACAGACATAAGATGTCCACAGAAAAGAGAGACAAAGCAACGGTCCAATTGGCAACTCGTTATTGACTTAAGTGTCGGGGTCTAAGCACTCAGAGGGCCACAGACTCAGTAGTTTAGAGAGATCAGAAATGTATTTTCTTATGCTTCTGTATGCTGGGAAGTCCAAGGCCAAGGTGCTGTTGGACAGAGTTCTCTGGTGAGGGGCGCACCCTCCATATGGAAGAAACTCTAAGCCACCTTCACCAGGACCTTCATATCTCATTCACCAGGAGGAGCCCTCATGGCCCTAATTAAGTCTGAAAACTATCACCCTGCCAACACGTGGCCTCTGGAGGGTGTGTCTCTATCCCCCAATCCCGAGTTTAAACATCATGGAGATGTACTATTTAATTTACTTACCCATCCTATGTAGAGAAGTCACATGCTGCTGTCTAAGAGCAATGTGTATTTTGAGAAGGTCAAGTTCAAGTTCGAGACATTCTAACTGGCTTTTAGAAATGTCAACCAACAAGCGTGTCTCAGTATCTCAGAATCACTCATGAAAATTCGGCCCACCTTTATTAATGTCTAGCTTTAACTTGAGTTAACTAATAAAGGCTGCTCCATTCCCAGCTCAGGCTATCCTCAAACTTGCAATCTCTCTGTGCGCGTCCATGCATCCACCTCTTGGCACTTCCAGGAAGAGAAGATTGCTCCAACAGAGGTCTCGGTGCCCAGGGGCAGATGGGCAGGGCCTTTTTTCTCAGACCTACACTCAGTTCAAGAGGAATGGCCCTGTGCAACTTCCTCATAGTGTCTCTTAGAATCAGAAGTACAATCTTTCAGCTACTCCAACTTAAGTACACACCATTACGGTATCAGGCTTAGGTCTAGACAAGTCACTATAATTAAGAACACTTCTCTTTTTGTTATTACTGTTTTTGCAATTCTAGGGATTGGTCCGTCACATAACACCAATTTATGGGGCGCTTTTGCAAAGGTACCACAAAAATCCCTCATATGTTATAAACTGAAGTCACAGAACTAAGTAGATGAGTGATTTCTTGGGCAGAGGAAAGGGAGAATGGGGAAAAAGAGAAAAGGAGTTCTTTGAGGAATGATAAATGCTCTAGAAGGAGACACTAGCAATGACCACACAGCCTGCAGACCACGGAGATGACCGCACAGCCTGCAGACCACAGAGATGGCCGCACAGCCTGCAGACCACAGAGATGGCCGCACAGCCTGCAGACCACAGAGATGGCCGCACAGCCTGCAGACCAGAGATGGCCGCACAACCCACAGCTACACTAAGATCTACTTTCAAAAAAAACTGTAATAGTATGCAAAATTATACCAGTTTAAAAAAAAGATAAATGAAGTTAGAAGTAAAAATTATTTTTGAGAATCCATTTGTTCTTTGGAACGTGTCCTAAAAATACTATATACGCAATCAATTTATTTTTACAATTTCTCCCTTTTCCTCTCATACACAAGATAACAATAGCCTAAAACTGTCATGTGAGCTCATGTGACCCAGCTGATTCGGCCAGAAGCTGGGAAACACTGGGAGTGTGGTGACACCTCTTAGCTATGCTTTGCTTGCGTGTCTGGTTAAAGCTCTGCTGGTCGTAATAATTTAAAATGTTCTATCCTCATCTGGTCACTGCAAACCATCTCTCTCCACCAAAGCTCTAACCCTGCAGAGTCAAACTTTCACTGAAGACTTATGAGAAACCGGTGAGTTTATTTTTTGATTAATTAAAAGGCAAAAAGGTTTAGGTTTAGCCATAAATAAAAATGCAATAGCAATAAACTCTGAATTAACTGCCTAATAAAGGAATGAAAGCAAATCCAGCAGTCACCTCCATCCACCTGTCTGTACGTGCCCACCTCCTGCACTTCCAGGAACAGCAGAGTGGTGGACCTGGAGTCTTGGTGCCCAGGCACAGATGGGCAGTAGGCTTTCTCCTCAGACCCGGCTTGGCGTTCCAGACAGATGGACCTGCGGAACTTTCTCATGATGCCTCTTGGATTCAGAAGTATAATCTTTCAGTTACTCCAACTTTAAGTACAAAACCAGTAGTTTAAAAACTGGTACACGCCATTATACAAAGTATTGGGAATGACTCGTCTTGAAAAGATTAATAAACACTACTTTCAAAACTCAGTGGTTTTAATCCATGAGAGTTAGTCGCCTATCATCTACCTACCTATCATCTATCCATTGCAATTCATAAGTTAGTCCGTCCGTCCGCCCATCCATCCATCCATCCAAGTATTTCCAACAAACTCAAATCCTCCTTTTTCTGTGTACTATTGCACTCTTTACTAACAATGCAAATTCATTATATATTAGATTAACTTCTCCAAGATCAACAGACGATCTTAAGGGCTAAAAGAACAAGCAAACAACACTAGCAAAAACGCTATGGAAGTCTCATCTTAAATACATACAGAACCACACGCCCTTAGGACACCCAGAACAAAGTGGTTCCAGTGCTGTGAATTAACCTGAGAGCCCAGCAAAGGTGACACCAGACTGGCACAGCATGTTTTAGACAGTGGAAAGGTACTGAGGGCACAGCATCCAGAAGCACAGGGAGCCTCACTCACAGTCACTGTTACAATCCTATAAACCTACACACAGATGCCAGTGAGAAAAAGCACAAAGGCCAGAAGCATGGCCATCCTTGTGCAGAGGAGACAGGACATGGGCATGGGATCTGGGCTGTCGAATTCCACACTGCACAGGAAGGCGATTGCCTTCTTACAGGGAGCCATCAGCTGGGACAAACTGCCAGGACTTTACAGCCAGCTGAAGATGTGGCTTCTAACAACGCCAGGAACGGGTATCCCTGAAGGAGGAGAGCTAGGGACAGGAGCCTTTCCTCCCAGATGAGGGAATGAAAACCCGTACGGGACAAGACACAGAGGTTAAAAGCTCCTGAGTGTGTCTACACGGTCACTCCCAACTGCTGACACTAAGGCGTTTAACTCCAACAAGCAGCTGTTCCACTTAGCCGCTCAGGCAAAGCAGCCAAGCGTTTGCAGAGTGACAAGCAGGACAGAGTTTGATCAGCAGTGTTCGCTGGCTTACGATGTATACACTGCGTCAGAAATGCCTGGGGCGTTAATTTCCTAAAATACAAGTTTCAGAAGTCCATGAAATGCCAATGATTTTTTATGCTGTGTCAAGTGAGCTGCTTCAGTCAACTCTAATCAGTCAAGTAAAGCAGGCTAGAAAGTCAGTTTTACCTGAGAGATAGGCGACTTTTTCCTTCAGAATTGGCAAAACATCCATAGCTTTCATTTCGTCATTTTTCCGAAACCCTGAAAGACACAGAGAGAAAACAGTCAGCAAGCAGCCTGACCGACACTGTACCCAGTGCCAGCAACTTGATGGTCATCCTTACCAGTAAACCAATTACAGAACATGACCGTGTGTGAACACAGGAGACTTTGACCCCAGCATTTTCTTTTATTTTAATGTCTTTATGCATGACTAGAGACGGTATCCCAAAAGACCCTCACAGCTGCAGTAGCAGTAACCATTTGTTCCCAGATCACACAAAATGCAGTCAGTCTCAATCACTGGCCAAATCTTCATTCTAACCTTGTACAATTTAGGTAACTGCCAAAGAAAACTGCCGCATTAGCAGTTTCTTGTAAAGTCTTCTTGTAGTAGCACAGTAAAGCCTCTAGGGGGAGCGCGAAGCTTCCTTCTCTTGGTCTTCCAAGCCAGGTTAGGAACAATCCT
Source organism: Chionomys nivalis (assembly GCF_950005125.1). Lineage (NCBI taxonomy): Eukaryota > Metazoa > Chordata > Mammalia > Rodentia > Cricetidae > Chionomys > Chionomys nivalis. The sequence goes on along the minus strand of NC_080100.1, from coordinate 9,669,250 downwards.
TGCTTGGCAGACAGAGGGAGTAACCCACACTGGCAAATGCTCCCCCCTAGCTTGCTCCTTCTATGCTTGTGGGTTGTGGCCTGCGAAGAAACTTCAATGGCCAAGGCAGCACGCTGCTACTCCAACTTCTGAGGTGCCAAAAGGTCATTCACTAAAAACTAACTCTTCTCTACTCCCAAAAAATCTTAGAAAACCATGCACCATTTTTATGAAACATCAGAATGCAGCCCACAACATCTAAGTAGAATGAACTGCGATCCAAACACGCCCAGCCTGCTCACCTAATAATGCGGGATAAATATTTCTCTTACTCACGGTCAGGCCTTAGGATACTGTCTTGGACTCTAAGGCTGGATGCCCATTACAACTAATACTGCAACTGCCATCCATCACTAGCAGATACTCTGGGGAAAAATAAGAGTTTCCCATTCCCATTGTTCTGGCTTTGCCAAACAGTACAAGAAAAGGATCCAAAATGTTATCTTGGTCACACATCTGGTGAAAGATGCAGTCTAAGATGCAGAAAGTATTAAATGGTTTCTGTTGCAGATTGTCACACTGGCCCAGCCCTGACACATCTGCTTACACACGGGCTCTCACCAGGCGTGCTGCCACACACCCGTAATTCCAGGAAGATCCCTAGGTCAAGGTCACCCTGGGCTACCCATCAATTCTCTCTCAAAGCACTGCAGTGTGTACTTAGAAAAAGGGAATGGTGTGGAGTTCGCCTTTCTTAACTCTGCCTGTTAGTGAGGACAGAGCCCAGTGTAAGCCTGCGGAGCTGTCACAGCAAGAACTAGGTTACACTCTGGGCTGCACTGCAATAGTTGGAAGAGGGAGGAAAAATCGGGGGGTGGGGGGGGGAAGAGGACTCTAAGTATTAACTTCAGCGGCCCAAACTTCTAGCTTTTTCCCCCGAGCCTTGCACATGAAGGGCAAGTTCTGAGTGGTTCTGAGAAATCCAACATTTGAGACAGGCAGTGATGGTGGTGCATGCCAGCACTGAGGAGGCAGAGGCAGGCGGCAAAGACCAAGGCTCTGAGAGAGAACTTCCTGGCATGACCCTCAGGTATTAATAAACTTGTCCCAGAGCTCAGGTCTCCAAGTCACCAGGCCACTTTGCTCTCCAAGTCACCAGAGAAACAGTGCTCATTTCTAGAGGGCGAGTTCTGCAATTTCAACCTGGGTTCCTTTAAAACCCTTGAGTGAATTCAATCTAGTCAACTCCAGCTGCCACTGACTCACTATGAAGACTTAATTCCACTGGTGGGTGCAGACGGCAGTGTGGCAAGAACGGAAAGTGTCAGCTTGGTGACAGTCCCCAGAGAAAGACAAAGACGCTAAACAAGGTTATGCAATGCTTTATAGCCAGCAGGGGCCCTGTGAGAATGAGAAGCACATCTATAGATCAAATCTAAAGGCGTCTGAGAAAGAGAAATCCCTCTCTACGACTCAGGGAAGAGGATGCCCACCTCCCACTGTTCTCACAAGCCAATGCACACCCAGACCCATCCATGTGACAAAACCCTCACAGAAGCCAGCGTGACCACCTGCTGTCCTCGGCTCTACACTCTAGAACCTAGCATCTGAGCTTCACCTGTCAATCATGAAATCCCCAACAGAAGATTGCCCTCCATCCAATGTGAGGATACATCAGGAAAGGGCTGTGTGACTTGGGCCATAATTCCAAAGCTTTCCTGATGATGACCGATGACCTGCTGAACGACATCTGCTTATTGACAGCCATGACGGAGTGGACAGCACAGACTAGAGCTGCTGTATTTCAGGCCCCATGCAGGGAGAAAACCGTACTGATTCGAGCTCGGTATGCAGAAAGCAAGCTTCCGAGAAAACCTCAACTTCTCATCTTCAGTTTCTGGGAGCCACAGTTGTTGAGTCTTATCAGCCCCCCAATTTCCCCGTCCAATTAAACAGAACTCTTCTTGAGAGGGAAGACAAGCAGGTCAGACAAACTGTAAAGTGTTACATTTTCACTGGTATGTATCCACATGTCCAGACACTGACTTACTGGTCTTATTTTGATATCTGGTTGGTTATTCCACAGTAAAGGGATACAGGGAAGAAACATAAAGGTAACCACACAAAGAAACTGAGAGCATGACTGATATGATGGGGGTCACCGAGCATTATCCAAAATTTTATGTCCAGGTTTTAGAACCCCACCCACTAAGTATAAGACTCACGAAGCATGGATAAGTTCTCAAACTTTGTCAACTAGATCTTGTAACTCAATAAAAAGCAGAAAAGGAAAAAACAGCCACAGAAGCTCCTCCAATCAGAAAGGCAGGTTCCTGTCCATGCCCTGGAGAGCTGTTTATGAAAACAGTGTGCAGCTGCTTAAAAACATGTTTTCTTCAAAAATTAAAAATGGACAGCTTCTTTGTCGCCTCACAGGTTCTAGCCCACACCACGGAAAGGTTTGACTCATGAGTTAGAAGGGTTTCACTGCTGGGCTCAATGACCTTCACCTGGAAGCTCTACATCTTCCTGGGGTCACAGGGAGGTTATCAGCAGCAAACACTGTTTGAAGATGTCCTTCTGAAATCTCATACCACATCTGTGACAGAGGCCAGGAGGAATCAACGTTTTACTCCTCTGACCAAGAGGGTCTGCTGGTGGACAAGAGGACCACACGGAGCAATCCGGGAAACTGAGAAGAAAGTGGAGAGAAAGGTGGACAGGAGGAAGGGAAGGTCAGTGGTCAGATCAGTGCTTTCGTGTCCATTTTTAAGTTACGTAAAGCCTACAATAAAGAGCACAGGACGACAGAGGAGCCAGTGTAGAATTTAATGACATGCTAGTCTAGGGACAGTAATGCTTCCCAGATGAGGGCTAAACGACAAGCAACAAGTGTTTGAATCAAGCCTACAACGTGGATGCTCAGAATGAGCACGATAGTGCCTGCAATCAGGACTTGATGATCAACAGGGACTATTGTGTAAGCAGGGCTCAGAGAACTTCTCTCTCGCTTCAAATTCATTCTCTCCCCCCACTCCTCTAAATGTGACTATTTAAATATTTTAATATATTTATTTTAAGACAGCTCATCTTGAAGTTAAATACTATAGTATCTGTCCAAGTGGATTCTGTTACGTATTTACAATGCTGTCTGGCCAGGAGCATGCCAACCTGGGATAAAGGCTAAGCCTGTGCTTCCGAGCCTCTCCTGTTTCTTCAAAGGACAAATATGCCATCTGGCAAATGGGTGTCCTCTGTCTTCCTCATGCAGTCAACTTGCTTTGGACAGAATGAGATGCAAAGTGTTCAAAACCTCTGGGTGCTGGACGGAAAGGAACAAACTAGTGAACAGACAGACAATCTCCCTCCTGGCTCTCTCCCAATGTCCCACACGACTTTCTATTTTCAGTTCCCAAGAGATCAGCTCTGTGTATTTAGCCTTCAATCATACCATGATTGCAATTGTAAGAGGGAAAATTACCCTCTTCACCCTGGAGAAAAAATTCCACAGTTATCATCTAGCAATGGGAAATCTTCTAGATGCAGTGGTGGGCTGGAACATCAATAACCTCACAGCCCAGTGGTCAGATCAGCTGCCCACTTCGGGTCCTCTGACCCTGTGGTGAGTGTGGCACTCAGACAGACCTTAGCGAGCCACTGAGAGCACTTGCTCGCTCGGTCACTACTGTGGCCTTCGGTTTTCAACACCAACCAACAAAAACAGAACAACAGTCGTCCATCTTGTTCACCCTCAGGAGCACAAGCACCAAGGATGCATCTCCAGGATACGGGAGAGCTCCTGCGGCTCGTTACCCCAGTAGCACTTTCCGTGTAGGTCTGGGCACAGATCTAAGCTAAAACTAAGCCAGTGAGTTAAAGAATAAGTCAGCTTTTAAACTGAAACAGGGTCTCAGTAATCCACTCAGGACCTCTAGCAGATTTTAGTCATTTTAAATTTTACATAATCATTCACCTACATAAATGATTTTTTTCTTTTAGTAAAACGTGGTATTTAAAGCCCCAATTACTCCTCCACAGATGGAGCTTCTGATGGAGTTGCATCCGTGTCTCGTTCTGAATTGTCTGCCATGGCGTCCACAGACTGCTTCCCAGCCACCTCACAAGTCTCGCTAGCCTGTCAGCTGCCCCATGTCACACGTATCAAACTGAAAAGCTGCGTGTCGGAAAGACTGAAGCAAACCTGAGGGAAACACAGGTTGTTCCACAAACAAGACTAACAAGCAAGGCAGTACTCTAAAGCAACCACAGCAAAAAATGTTAAATGGTAAGCTGGTGGCTTCTCTCTTACTGACAAGCCTCGGTGGTAATTAGCGAATTTTACTCATTAGTTAATTGGCAGACACTCTGGCTAGTGTACAGAGCTCCTGAACACAAAGGGCAGGGTGATACATCTCCACATCTGCGAGTTGACCCCGCCCTCGTTCCACTTGCAGAAAGGGTGACGTCACCCTCTCAGAGCAAGCCACTTCACTGCAGAGCCTGCAGGATCCGGCTCTAGTGCAAGGAGGCAGTGTTCGTACTGTGGGGTTTAACTGTGCAAACCTCTAGATGAGTGTCTTGCAGGAAGGAAGCATTTTAGCCAGCCTGAATCTTCTGCGAATGTATTTAATTATGAAACAATGTTAGGAACGAAAAGTTAAACTTTTACTAACATAAAAAATCCAAATGCAATCAATTGACGCTTGTGTAATTTTTACAAAAATATGACCACAACCCGCACTTACAAATTGCATATAAAAATGAAGTACACATATCAGGAATGTCGGCATGTTCACATTCTACCACACTCAAATCACATGGCAATATGGATTCCAATTTTTAGTATCAACTATGACTGCTTTAATAACCACCTGATTGGCTAATTCATCCTTTCTTAGAAGAGATAGCCCGTAAGATCACACAGTTAAGGGCTAAAGAAAAATGTACACTTTACTGATTCAAGGAAATGTCAACTTATAATAGCTCTCTCTGGCTTTTAATTTCTTACCCACAAAATATACATGACAAGCTGAACTACAAAAAGACCAAGGGCTTGTTCGGGTATTACAAATGCCCTGAAATAAAAGAAGCAATCTGTAGACTTTGCTGATGCCTTAACCAAGCATTAATGGTGCGCTGGAAGTTAATTTATAAATATGTACTAGGCCAGTAGTCCAAAAGTCATTAAAAGAGGTTCAACCTCTCCCAGTTTCATAAATTCAAAAGAACTGCCTGTCCATGAGCCCCTTCATCTCCTCATCCCCAGACGAGCATAGGGGCATACTGAGAAAACGTATTCCTCTGGCTATCAAATGTAAAATAAAGAGCACGGACAGCTACCCCTCTCTGCCACACACTGTGTATGTGTGTCTGGGCTATACGGCCTGACAGCAGATGCCACTCTAGTTACACATGTGTATCTCATTCATGTACACACGCACACATATGGGTCTGTAAAGTCGACCTAATCCGAACACTAAGGAGCCTGAAGAACCAGAGTGATAACTCGTGATTCCCTGAGCTATGGGAATGGATATCAGTCCAACCAAAATAGATGGCTAAAGGAAATCCTGTTCAATTATTACATCAAACATTTCATTCCTCTATGTAGTCAATGCCTGGGCTTCCCTTGCTTTCCACCCCCCCCCCTTCCTGGCCAATGTCCCCAGCCTTCCATGTCTTTCTGGATCTGGAATCATCTCCTGATCAGTGTCCAACAGACCCTCTGATCCCACCACTCTCAAAATAAGGCTTGTAACACATTCCACCTTTTATTATTGCCCCTAACAGTTTTCCAAGGTGCTCTTTGGTGGCACCCTCACAAAAAATACATACTCCCTGACATGACATAGAATCCTTCAGATATGACATTTGGGCACCTGGGTACCTGGGCAGCCTCACTTGCTTGCCAATGCTTATTCTCTCCCAAGGTGAAACTAAAAAGAACATCTATCACATGATCTGTCAGAACTCCTACAGACACCACCAGAACCCCACTCCCATTACCCCTGCTTCCAGTGTACGTTCCACCCACCAGAACCCTGTGGCTGCATTCATAACCCACTACATTCCCATAGCACACAAGCCTTTGTCACAATGTGGAGATGATCTAATACCGGTCAGTACTCCCTTCCAGACAGGGGGTCACAAGGCACTATATCCCACTGCTGGGGAGTACAGCAAAGGATGGAGGGGAAAAAAACCTAAAATAATAATAATAATAATGGAGAAGGAGGAGGAGGAGGAGGAGGAGGAGGAGGAGGAGGAGGAGGAGGAGAAGAAGAAGAAGAAGAAGAAGAAGAAGAAGAAGAAGAAGAAGAAGAAGAAGAAGAAGAAGAAGAAGAAGAAGAAGAAGGAGAGAAAGCAAGAGAGAAAGAAAAAACAAGCAAACAGACAAACCCAATGGGACATTGAGCCTAGGTAAACAACGCCTTCTGCAGTTGGCAATTTTCAGTGCCAGTCTACAAATGGGGTCCTAAGCAAAGTTCACCAAGTCACAGAACTAACATATTTTGAAGTCACCAACCAGCACACAATGGCCAGGCAGTTAACTCAGTGTCTCTGTGTCTGATTATTTAATGGCTAGTATGTACCATTATGTTTACAAGTCCTTTCTTAATATTTAAAGTTTGGAAAGGGTTTTACTTGGAGACTTTCACAATAAACTTAAAGTTATTTCCTGTCCTAATCACTCTCCCCAAAACTCTCTGAAGGGAAGGGCAGGCCAAGCTAAGGAAGAAGAATTCAGAGGCTGCTCACTTCAGCATTTCCACGCAAAGAGGGTGCAGGGCTCTGGGGAACGAGGAGCATGCAGGCATCAGAGGCCTGCTTCTCTGCAGTCGGTGTTTTCACCCTAGGAAAAGCTTTAGTCATGAGACTGTGACCAGCCCAGGCATGAGGGAATGAGCAAGCCACATCAACTCCACACAACTCAAAACAGAACTTCTTTGTTTTACATGTCAGCACACACGTGTCCCAAGTCCCTGAGCTCCAGAAGGCACAAACGGGGCAGCTCACAACATCCACAGGTTTCCACCATGTGCTTTCGGCTACGGGAATGAACACAAGTGTCTGTGGGTGCTGGGTGAACACCACTAGGACAGGCAGAAAACAAGCAGCGCCAAGGCCTGCAGGACACGCAGATCCCCACAAGACCAGGGACTTGATCCCCAGTGATGAGCCCGGAGCTGGATGTAAGCTCAGATCACTGCAGCTCACCTTCCCACCAGTGTCCTCAGTCCCCACCTTAGTGCTTGCCCACTCTAAAGCAGCAAGACGCTGTTTGTGTGTTGACACAGGGTCTCTTTATGTAGTAGCCCTCGCTATCCTGGAACTCAGAGATCTATATTCCTCTGCATTCTCAGAGGGCTGGGATTAAAGGTATGTATGATATCAGGGTATGTCAACAGACAGGTGTCTAACTGCACTGACACTACTAGAATTCCCAATTTGGACTCAGACTTGGGTTAAGAACAGGGACTTCAAGCCAGGCGGTGGTGGCACACGCCTTTAATCCCAGTACTTGGGAGGCAGAGGCAGGCGGATCTCTGTGAGTTCGAGACCAGCCTGGTCTACAAGAGCTAGTTCCAGGACAGGCTCCAAAGCCACAGAGAAACCCTGTCTCAAAAAACAAAACAAAACAAAAAAAAGAACAGGGACTTTAGCCAGGCGGTGGTGGCGCACGCCTTTAATCCCAACACTCGGGAGGCAGAGGCAGGTGGATCTCTGGGAGTTCGAGGCCAGCCTGGTCACAAGAGCTAGTTCTGGGACGGGCACCAAAGCTACAGAGAAACCCTGTCTCGAAAAACCAAAAAAAAAAAAAAAAAAAAAAAAAAGAACAGGGACTTCCTCCCAAGCTCCAGGGGCCTGCTGGTGAGTGTCTATCAAACCCTCTGCCTTTAAGACACTGGGCACAAGAATTTCCCATCTCTGAGGACATGTAATCAAGGCTAAGAGTCTTAATAAGTAATCAATTAATTTGATTGGCCATTAGTTTCATCTAAACAGCACTTAGATCATTATCCTGTTCATATATAAACGAAAGTTTCCAAATGTTTGGCAAAATTAGAACATCGTAGGTATGATACCACTACACAATACACAAGTCATTGACCCTTAAAATGTATCAAAATAAGGTAAATACCGTAAGTAACCCAATGTAAAGATGCTGTGATTCGCCAGATAAACCAAACCACAGATTCACTGTTTTCACTGAGCACTGTATCAACTCCAACCACAGATACTGTTCCCATGGAAGCACTGTATCAACCCCAACCACAGACACCGTTTCCACTGAGCACTGTATCAGCCCCAACCACAGACACCGTTTCCACTGAGCACTGTATCAACCCAACCACAGACACCGTTTCCACTGAGCACTGTATCAACCCAACCACAGACACCGTTTCCACTGAGCACTGTATCAACCCAACCACAGACACCGTTTCCACTGAGCACTGTATTAATCCCAGCCACAGACACTGTTTCCACTGAGCACTGGAACAAACCCAAATACTATGTATGAAGTACTGGCATGAAAATAAACCCAGACAAGGACAGAAAACTCTGAACATGGAGGCCCAAGATGAAACTTTAAGTGGCCAGGAACTGACACTGTTGCTTCCATGCTCCCATCAACCTACCCGCCATGACAATCTTGTTTCTGTTTTCTTAGTATGGGCTGCAGTTCATCTGTGCAGTAAGGAAGCAATGAGAACAGAGGCGGGTCACCCGGAGAATGTGGGAACACGCAGGAAATCCAGTGAGGGCAATTCTACAACTCTTAAAAGAGACAACTCAAGACAAACCCGTGCTTGTCACTTGTCTGATTTTAGGCAGAATTCTAAACGTATAGTAAAATCTGAAGTTTTTTTCTAGGTCTTTCCATATGGTGGGAGATGTGCCTGCTAAAGAAATATTAATCCTGAAGCAATTCTGGCTTCCTGTCCAAGCAACAGGACCAGCCTAACTTTGCTCATGGGTAATGAACCTGTCCAGCTGCCTCAAGATTATAGTTTTATACCAATGTGGGCGGCACGCAGCCTTGAAAGTTAAAGTCATTAATTTACTCACATCCACTCAGGCCTGGTGCCCTGCCCTACCCCCATTTCAAAGCAGGGAAATTACATCAGCTAGGCCCGGGTGACTTACTTTCCTGCCGCATGCTGGGAGAGGGCTAAGATGCTACAAAGAAGGTTGAGAAAAGCAATGCCTCTGCTGACACTAACACACAGGAGTATGCCATTCCCATCCTCTGCCCACCATCCTCAATCCACCATCGTCTAAAGCTCCTATCATTTCAAATCCTTTCCGCATAGGCAGAAAAGCAAGGGCTTTTAAAAGTCAGAATAAAAGATGATTGTTCAGCGAAAAAAAAATGTAATAACATTCATGGGGAAATAACTATATGCTTGTGAGATCTATGTGCGCACCTGCCAGGTGTTAAAGTGTGTGAGTATGCGTCTGTGTGTGTGTACACGTGTGTGCACATGCATATGGAGGTCAGGGGCTGATGTGAGCTACCTTCCCTGATTGCTCTCCACCTGATATGTTGAGGCAGGGTCTTACACTTGAACCCAGTGCTCTCCTGGTTAGCCTAGTCTAGTCCTCAGCTTGCTCCAGGGATTCCATCCACATCTCTCATGGTTCATGTGGGTACCGGGCATCTTAATGCTCTTCCTCATGCTGAGGGGCAGGAGTCTACCCACTCATCTATCTCCCTAAACTAGTAAATAAGAATGGACCAAGTGTGGAATAACTGGCTTCCCTCTTGGGATCATTATACATATTCCCAGGTCTAGAGGAAGAAGCAAGCTGGGTACAGCGGTGAGCAGTACCTGAGAAGGGGGAGGAGAGGAGGGATGCTACTCTAAGAACCCTCTGCTTGAGGACTCAGGTAAACGTAGGGGCATGGTCCTCTTGCCCACAGTACGTCTCCATCCTTGATTCTCTCTGGAATGTGGGAACTTGGTAAATTAAAGCCAGAAAAAGGCTCTGCACATTTAGCTATGGTTTCCTGCTACCTTACTGACAAGCAGGGCTGTTGACTCTGGGCCGCTGGGGGAACCCTTACCTGTTTTGGCCATCTTGACATGACAGGGTATGGCTGAGTTACCACAGAAAGAACTCCAATGGTGTAATATTTACTTACTATTCTACCTGGACACTGGGGAAGGGCAGCGGCCTCAGGGGTATGTTTAATAATGGGGCCACACAGCCTCCTTTTCTCTCATGTTACAAGTCTTTCAATAGACTGTGTGTATGTGTGCATGTCAGCATGAAAGAGATAAAAGGAAGAAGAGAAAGGAGAGGGAGAGAGAGGGAGAGGGACGGAGAGAGACAAGAGAGACGGAGAGAGAGAGAGTTTCCGACTTTGGCAACTCCGCAGAGCAGCATGGTGTGTAGTGGTAATCCTATTTTCCTTGCTCACTCTCCTAAATACTGGCACTCACAGGAGAACAAGTCACACCGGTATTTTATCTATCCTTACCTACAGGGAATCCTTTTGCAAACTAAACCTGGTATGAATGGCGGAAGTGGTAATGCCAAAGGTGCATTTAAGTAGGTGTGGCATGGCCACCCACTCACTTTCTAGTTTACGGCCTTGAATAGTGCCCAACACTGAGACCAGGGCAGTTCCCTGCTCCAGGCCCTGCATCTAGATGTTACAAGCCATTGCCTTAGGAGGACAAGGAGTTGGGGGTGTGTGAAGAAGGGTGCAGAACAGTGGTGGGGCAGGGGTGAGTGAGCACTCCAAGCTTCAAGTGTATCACCTCAAACACCATCTCACACAGGTCACAAGTGTCAATGTCTAGCTCCAAGCCAGAGTTCAGGAATGAAGCTGCTAAGGTCAGCTGCCTGCTTCCCTGTGGGGGCTACATTTCCCATGCCTTCCCTTACTTCTCTATGAAATTAGGAGCCTCAGATAGCTTCACCTCCCACAACACTGGGTCTTTAAAAAAAAAGCTGGTGCCTAGGATGAAAGGAAGATCAAAGACATCTGAAAAGGGAAAGGAACTTCTCACACCGCGATCTGGTTGAGGCCTCTCAACACCGAGAGTCAAGAATTCTAACACAGTTAACAAATCTGCTATACAATTTGCCAATATAAAGATAATATCACTTTTGCAGAGACAGGTTACACAAGACTGGTAAAACAGAATAAGCATGGCTGAACTGCGTTTGACCTTAAGTTTGGCCTTAACTCCTTTCCCAGCTGTAAACCTGCAATTTTCTGGGAATCTCACAAACAAGAATATAAACTTCATTCGCAGAGGGGGGTGGAGAGTTCTAACTCATTGTTTAAGCCCTGGGACCTGTGGTTTTATCAGCCTGTAAAGCTACCCAATGAATCTCAGGAAATCTCAGAAATAATCTTACAGCCTTATTTACCAAAAACTAAAAAGAAAAAGGATCAACGTTCTTAGCAACATTTCAAGATAGAACTTCAGAAGTCACCAAATAGCTGTTCTTGAAATGCTGGCCTGTATGTCCTGCAAAGCCCTCCCCCCATACACACATACACGCACAGAGAGAGAGAGAGACAGAGTGAGAGAATACAATGCTCATGCCTAACCTATGTCAAAATCCCTCACCAACCCCACCTCTACTTCATCACATTAACTGACTCTGAAATTCTTTTCTGTGACAAAGTCAAGAATACTGATTTTACCTCCGAGGGGTTCTGACAAGTACTCCTCCAGAGGCCACAGGGGGCATGAAAGGGCTGTGTCCGCAGCTCCTGCTCCTAAGACTGCATTCTATGCTGCTCTGGGAACCTGTTGCTCATTCACCTGAGGTTCCTGCTCTGTGAGGTAAGGGACCATTACTTACAAAGGAGAGGAAAGATCAGGTCCGAGACACACTCACTGTCTAAGGCTGCACCTCCACCCCAACAAAGGGTTGTTTTAAAAATCAACACAGTCATGCTACACTCGCCTTGGAAACTTCCTTCTGAGACTGCCTATAAAGAATCTAACAAGGTGTGAGAAAATCCCAACAAGTAGCACTCCAGAATTCTCCCTGGCTGCAACCACTCCCCACCCAACCTGTGCCAGAGCATCTCAGCCCCCCTCTGCTTGCTTCACCTGCCTCTTACAGGAGCCTGAGTGCTGGCGCCAGCAACTCCCTTCCTCCTTGAAGACAGATGGAAGGGAGGACAGCCCACCTGCTGCTGCCTCAGCATGGGAAGCCTTCCTCTGGCTGTCACTTCCAGGAAGTGGGGAGGTCGCGGTGGGCTTGTGCGACTCAGCTTCCCTTTATGTTCCACTTTTAAAAGATAACCGAACACAAACAAGATCTTCCCTACACCCTCGGCTTCACTCTGGAGTGAGCCAGTGAACAAAATGGCTGTCCTTGGCCCACTCTACAGACAGGGCTCATTGGAAAACAATTCTGTAAAGTGCTAAGAAAACACAGTTTTTCTTGAAAGTCGGACTGGGAGATTTTCTGGAAGCTGATGGCATGACATCAGTTAACTCTGCAACCAAAACACTATGCAAACATTCAAAACTTCAAATGGGAAGGACAAGGAGTTGCTGTTACAGTAAATGAACACTCAGAGCTCTGGAGCTCTAATACTCAGTTAACAGTAAAACAGAAGGGCTCTCAAGTCAGCTGTTCTAACTCTTCTAGTTACTCCGACACGTCGGACCCCAGACATGAGAGAACCCCAGTGTGACCTTCATACATGAAGGTATAGGGGTGTGTGTGTGTGTAATTTCCTGTACATGCCTAAAGCCCTCGCCTTGTTTAAGAACTCTAACACTGCCAACTCCTCAGAAGCCCCCATCCAGCCACTGGCTCCAGACTAAGGCTATATTATAGGGAAATTACTCATTGCCTTGCTGTTCTTGGCAGTTCTTTTTCGTTAACCGCCTTTGGTCTTTACAGGTGTGCAATCACACCCTGTCCATGCACATGTTGACCACCATGCAGTGTGACTACATGTGGATTACCTCCTATGTCATTATAAATGCCACCAAAGCCAACAGTCCTATCTATGGAACTGGAACTCGTCGCCAGAGCACCTCTGGGCAGAAGGTGAAATGCATGTTCCTATTCAAATCCCTCAACTTAAACTCCCCAAGTCGCTCTCTACTTCCTCTCCAAAACTTGTACTGTCTGTAAGAGAAGTCATTCTTCATGGATGTAACCATTTGCTGCCCTTTACCAAAAGACTGATGTGAAATCACTTCTGGGTTCCAGCTTCTAAAGTGGGATTTTGTATTCCACCATCCACATCTGACTGAAAGAACAGGATATCCCAGGTGTTTCCCTTTCTATTTCTGTCCTAACTGAACCCCCTTAATATTTCCTCCTACTTAAGATCCTGAACAGCAGCTGCCAAGAAGGAACTCTCAGGGACCTACATGTCCCCGTCGCTGACTTCCAATGGCCACGAACTTTCCCAACTCTTGGGGAAAGCGTGTTGCTTCTCAATTACAGGAATAAATTCTCTAAGATTAATAATGCTATAAATTGGCATTATGATCCCAGGGAGCTCATAAATCCCTATTTAATGCACCATCACTACTGTTGTAAGTTGGAGCAGAGACGGGAGAGCAAGAAAAAGCTTCCTGCCCTTCTCCAAGGGGGACAGCCTCCCACACCCCTTCCACTCTGAGCATCCTCTCCCAGAAGCCTCACATGGCACTCTGCTCGGGAGAGACACCTCCATCTCCCACTACCCAGTGAAGACTTCTCCATGCCCCTAAAACGTCTTGAGGGTCCCGAGCTAGCTTCTGTGGGCTCAGGTTATCAACCACTATTCTAGTCATGTAATAGCCACATAATTCATGGATGTTTACCACATTAGAAATTCAATCTGAAAATTTTCAAATAACTGTTTAGACTGGAGAGATGACTTAGTCATTAAGAGTACAGGGTTCTTGCAGATTGGTTCTTGGGACTCAACTGGGTGCCTGTAATTTCCAGTTCCAGAGGGAATCAAGGGCCCTCTTTTGGTCCCCACAGGCACTGCACACACATGCACAAACCCACACATATACACATAATTAAAAATAAAATATTTCAAAAGTGAACAATTTCTTCAAAAATAGTAGAATATATATACATAAGTATTTTGAATGAAAATATCTCATTACTTCCTCCATCCCGCCAGAAAGAACTCTCTAGCAATAGAGAAATCTACAAACCCACTCAGATGTAAAACTCTTAGCTACAATGTCTACCTGCATGCTGTCATGATCCCTGCCATAGTGACAATGGATTAAACCTCTGAAACTGTAAGCAAGTCCCAATCAAATGCTTTTTTTAAAAAAATAAATAACAGTTGACATGATGCCAGTCAGTGGTGGTGCATGCCTTTAATTCCAGCACTGGAGAGGCAGAGGAAGGCAGATCTCTGAGTTTAAGGCCAGCCTGGTCTACAGAGTAAGCTCCATAACAGCCAAGATTACAGAATGATACCCCTGTCTTGAAAAAAACAAGAACAAAAACGAGTTGCCATGGTCATGGTGTCTTCACAGCAATGAACACAAAGCATACTCACATCTGAGAGGAAGGATAGGTATAAGGAACTGCCCAAGAAATGGTGTTACAGGCTGGGGCGACGGCTCAGTAGTTAAGAGCACACACTGCTCTTTCGGGGGTCCTGAGTTTGATTTCCAGCGCGCGTGCGCGCGCACACACACACAAGGAACTCACGCCTGCCTGTAATTCAGGCCCTTGACTCATGCTTGCACTCACGCACTCACACAAAAACCTTTAAAAAATTTCATTGTTTTTGGTTGTTAATGTTTGTTGCTTTTATTGTTGCTCAGACAGGAGCAGTAGTTTAGGTCTTTAATCCCAGCACTCAGAAGACAGAAACACATGTCTGTCAGAGTCTGAGGACCACAGACTGGTCCGCAACGGGTGTATCCCAGAATAGCAAGTTCTACATAGTGAGACCTAGTTTTAATAGCTTCTAAAACTGGATGCTTCGCTCTATGAGTTCACTGTGCTAGCTGAAACATCCAAAAGACTGATCCTATAATTTGCACCTCATCCAGGACACTAGTGAAACCCCATTTTAAGAATCTAAGTTCAACCTTTCTGGCACTTAGGCATTCTGTGCCAAGGAGTTGAGGTCTGGCTCACAGTGGGGGTGTGAAGTAACAAATCTGAACCACGTCTTGAAAATCAACTGAAGGTGGCCGGACACTTGGCTAAGTGTAGCTGAAGGGACACAGAAAAGGGGAGCGGATGAAGAGCTGCCATCGAGGAAAAATGATTCTATCTGTGCACACCTGCCAGGTGAGCACTGGCATGCCGGAATGCCATGTGTACGCTGTTTTTAATTACGCAGCAATGTGAGCAGGACAGATTTACAAGAGTCTAGAGCCAAAAGAATGGTCCTTTCATTTTATAAACATATTTATAAATAAAGCCAAACTGATGGTTTTTATTTTGACATTTCATTTTACAGTACCAGTCGCTTGCTTGGAAAAGAATGCCTCTTAAGACGTCACTGTCACCCTCCAGACAGGACCAAGGCAGTCACCCAAATGACCATTCCTATGAGCAGAATCATACAGCTGGCAAAAAGACAAGCATGGTACACAGGGTCACAGTCACAATGCCACTGTCCCGACTCAACCCTCAGCCTCACCTGCCAGCCAGTACTTAATGCCACCGAGGAAAATAAGGCTAACAAGGGTTTGATGTCCCTTCTTCCCATCAAGCACCTCTGCAGCTAACTTCCCCTCCAGTTTCTGAGAGGAGACAGGTGCTGTTTTCTCAAATAACCTCCTCATGACCCCTGCTGTCTGCTGGCACAGCTGTTGCATCTGTTCCCTAGGCCACCGAAACCATCAGGCACTCCCATGGAGGTAAACTCAGCACTTCAGATGACTCGCGTCCCTAGACTGGAGAGGTGACATGGGTAAGACACAGAAACCCAATGGGCAGTGGCAAGAGCTCAGGGAGCAGAATGTTACCACATCCTTCCTCTCCTCCTACACACGGACCTAAGCCTCTGCTGTCCTCAAGAAAGAGGGACCTTCCAGAGAAACGACCCAGCTTGACATACCCGTGTTTGCGGCACTTGAGACGACATGGCAGAAGGGTTAGGTGGGAAGACTACCGTGATACAAGCCTTCCTCACAACGTCCAACCCTTCCATCTCCGATTCCTCCAAAGAGGAGAGTGAGCACTCCAGGGACCTGAGGGCAAGGGGCCTGCTTCTGGTTTTACAGGAGTTACCGCCATCACCCTGTGCACAGCCCACAAGGACTCATCAAAATCAGCCAACAGCACTTATCAGGAGGTCCCTGGAGACAGGGCCAGCGGCCTGGGCTGTCTCGATGTGTGTCTAGAAGCAGCTTTGTTAACGCAACCTCGATGTTTTCTCTTCAGAAACTGTCACCATGGGATCAATAAAGTCTTATCATTCTTTTAAGATTTATCTTTTTTTATGTGTGTGCAGGCGCATGCATGCGTGTGTGTGTGTGTGTGTGTAGTGGTTAGTTTTTGTCAATTTGACCCAAACTAGGGAAATCTGGAAGAAGAAAAATCAAAAAGAAAAAAATCCTCTATCAGACTGGCCTGTCCTCTATCAGACTGGCCTGCAGGCAACTCTAGGGGGCATTCTGTCGATTAACAACTGATGTGGGAGTGCCCAGTCCATATGGGCAGTGCTTCCCCCGGACATATAGTCCTGAACTGTATAAGAAAGCAAGCCGAGGAAAGTGGGGCAGCAAGCGGCATTATTTCATGCTCTCTGCTTCAGTTCTTGCCCCGGAATGCCTCAATATAATCACTAAATCAGATAAACCACTTCCTCCCCAGGTTGCTTTTGATCAGTGTTTATCACAGAAAGAGGAAACTAGAACAGTGCACTACATGTGTGCAAATGCCCAGAGACTGGGAGAGGTTGTCAGAGCCCTGGAACTAGATTTACAGGTGGTTGGGAGCCACTTCATGGGGGTGGGTGCTTGGAACTGAAGCTGGGTCCTGAGAGCTGCAAGTGCCCCCACTGCCGAGAGCCATTTCTCCAGCTCCACCTTGTAATTCCCTAAGTCTTACGCTTTTACCACCTAGTCATCAAACCAACACTGCTGAGAAAACTAAACCTTTGCATACAGAGCTATCTTGCACAATTTAAGCCACAGTGGTCAGGAATTCATGAACCCAGAGACTATTAAGTGACTTTTTGAGAAAGAAGGCACCAAACCTAAATACATGGATCAAATTCAGTGTCTTCCTGACCCTTCTGTCTCCTATGCAGGATCTTTTTTGTTCAGAAGAGCCAGAGCAAATCATTTCATCTCTCCTGGCTGCAGTTTCCTCTTGTGTGAGTCCTGCATTTCAGAGAACCATTGGCAAATTCAAAGAGAAAATGTATGAGAGCATCCAGCACAGAGTGAAGTAAAATGTTACAATTCAGAGCAGCTGCCTTGCGGCTGTGACTGCCGCAGTCACGACGGTGGGGTGGGCATGGCCAGAGGCAGCACACGTGCACGGCAGGGTTCAGGTGTTGGAAAGGATGTGCTTGCATGTACGTATACCCAGCTGAACACAGCACAGCTATCTTCTCCCCTCTGGAACACACGTCTCTGCCGGCTGCTCTCAGCAGTCAGAGCGAAGCAGGGCAAGAGAGAGAAAGGCTGGCAGTCCAGAGTTTCCTTTCCCTAGTAACGAAGCAAGTGGTTGGTATTGGCAACGAAGCATCCCTGCCCCTAGTGTTAATTCATGGGCACTCTAGTCATTTTTCTGGTCATAATTTTTCACCAGACTTCCTTCTTGAAAGCTGAATACTCTTTTTCGGACTCCTGTGGCCCCAGGTGAAGGACAGCTTTCACAAAGGAAAAGCCATTTAATTACAAATGCAGGGTTTCAAGAAGCCAATGCAGCACTGGCAGCACAGAGGTATCCGTGTGAAGACAGTGCCGGCATGCTGGCCACGTGGCCAGAGCTAAAGGGATTACATCATCTCCTTTGTGCAGAGACGAACTACAGGAGGGGCTGAGCTGCAACGGAGAGCTGCACTTCTGTTGAAAATAGCCCTGTTTGTCTTCGTGTCAGAAATAAAAACATGACCCCAAAGAGGACAGGCTGGGTTTTTCTAAGAAGCTTGTATTCATCACTTCCCTACGCCTTGTGTAGTGCACTGTTCCAATACTGCAGCGGTCTGGGGAAAGAGGTAAGGAAAGGACAGCTCTCGGGCTCTCCATTCTGTGAGTGACCTATGCCCCCTCCCCCATCCTAGTGCTCACTCCCAACAGAAACTGAAGAGCGGTGTGTGTGTGAGAGCTGAGCTAGCATGTCCCCATGCAAGGGGACAGCTGGGTTCAGGATGCTTCTCTACTCATTTACACTGACTCCATTAAAAAAAGGGGGGGAGGCGAAGAAGGAGGAGCTAGCATAGAAAGATGTTACCAAGAAGCCCGCTCACAGAACATGTTCTGTAAGCCTGCCCTTTACAGTCGTAAGAAACCTTACTGTCCAGTGGCAGCATCACAGTATTTGTGCTCAGCGGTCTGTTCAGCTGTGTGACCTCGACAAATTCAAGTTAAGGAATAAACGACGCCGGGACCCACAGGCACATACTCTTCCTCCATGCCCAGCCAGTCCAGCTGTCTCCCAATTCCACACTACCCCATTCCACACTGAGTCTACTGACACTGGGCTAGAGTGCAGGGTAGTCAGGAGAGGAGGCCCAGCAGCAGGCTAGCATCAGCTTTATAACAACCTCCACCACACCTCGGGATCTCACGACGGCTCGAGGGCCAGAAATAATGTGCAGTCATTCCATCCCTTGCTCTGGTTTTCCAGGCTGTCCTGAGAATGCCGCCTCCCACTATGTACCGCACTTTGGAAAGAGAATGAAAGCCCGCAACCTATAGCAATAAAAGGGCAGGTTTTCAAGGCTGTCTGCCTCAGCCTGTGAACATCTGCAGACAGAACTGCATCTCCTTACCGGGGCCCCTCTGCTTCACCCATGCAGTGCCCAGCTCTGACCGCTGAAGGGGCTCTGTCTCAGGAGGAAGACCAGCATCTTCTGGATGCCAGCCAGGCTCGGAACCATGCCCAAACAGAACCACCTGCACACTGACAAACTCCTTAGAGCTTCAAACTGGCCTGCTCTAAGCACTAACGGGTAAGCCTTAAAACACTGACCACAGTGCCTGGCACACTGTGCCACACCGGTGCCAGCAAACGTCATCTCTGCTGATGACCATCTGCTCCAAAGCAGAGCCCAGTTCAGGAGAGGTGAAAAGTCCCCAGAAGCCAGGCTCCATCCTGCATGATGCATAGAAAACAAGGTGCTCTTACCCCAGAAACAGTACCCAGGACACTGTTGCCTCCATTCCAGACTAGATTTGGGACCTTCTGCCCACTCTCTGCGGCCCTGTGCATATTTAATCTATACTGTCAACACAGAATTAACCATTTGAGTAATGAATGGCTTGAATCAATTTACCTTACTCTACTCATCTAGTCAATATCACTTTGAATTGGCAGCCGATACTTCTACAATACAGTCGGCACACTTCTCAGCACAACTTCAGACAAAAAGGGTTTGCAGAGAGGATGCTCACTGGCAGATGTTTCGTTTTCGCATTGAAAAGTCTAATTATTTTAAAAATACGAAAGGGAGGGCCTATAGATATATGCACATGATTTCTTCAAAACCCTCTGCTCATTTAGCTTGGTAATCTGCCAGTTTCCAATGCTGTGATTTCCGAAATACAAAAACAAGATCCATGAATATTTCCTGATCTCAGAGACCAAGGCAAAATGGTAGCAAGTACCCGACCTTTTTAGTAACATAATCACCATTTACTTGATAATGAAAAATAGATGGGGGGGGATATCAAACTGCATAACGTGTAGGCAATCTACCATAAAATTTCAGATTTTTAAAAAAGAAAAGAACCAAGTTTTTCTTCCCTGTAAGCTTAAATTGGAAGCAAAATGTGAGCATGTTATCATAGTGAGATTTGAGAACTAACAAAGCTCTATTTGAAGCTGGGCTTTACCACCTTTCAACAGAATGGAATCCCGTGTCATTATAACTTTTCCTAATTCTGACTGATGATCTCCATAATTCTGAGGTTCACATTCACACAAAGTAACAGATGACAACAGTAGCATTAACTCCCCAAACGTGAGTTAACAAGAAATTCCAGTGTCTTAACCTGGCTTAGGACCCAAAGCAAAGAGCAGAAAGGGAAGCTACCAAACATTCTAAATCCCAGAGCCAGGCACATGGCAAACCTTGCTGACAGGCAACTTCACTATGCACAACCCTGAGGCTCAGTGGGCTGAGGGAGTAAAGATGATGGCAGAGACTGGTAACTGTTTGCTGTCTTCAGAGGACATGCATTGCTGGTGTGGGCAGATGACAGGGCAAAGGGCAGGAGAGATGCTTAGAGTGGCCAGGGCTTCAGCAGATTGAAGAAAAGGTCATTCATCCAGTTTATGTGTGTGTGCGCCTGTGTGCGCGCGCGTCTGTGGGGGGGGCGGGGGTCCTGTGTGTTGGGCATGAGGAAACTGAATGATGCACGCATGGATAAAAACAGACAACAACATGCAAAAGAAGAGCAGTTGACAACAGCCTTACCAAAGGTTGTCACCTTTTCTTTTTCTGGTCCCCAGTTCCCCATCTGAAGGAACCAAATGAACCAGAGCGGTAGAAGAGGAAAAGGAGAATGGAGCTGACTGTTACAATACCCATCACAACGACAGGGATGGGGAAATAAACTATTACAATGCCCCATCGCATCAACAGGGGACAGAGATGGGGGACAGGCATGAGCAGAGGACAAAGGGGGATTCTGAGTGAAAAGGAAGAGATAGGTTTTTGACAGAATGGTTTGGGGTCCTCGATTACCTAAAGCACAACCTTGGTACCAGCCAGAGAGAACCACCAGGTACACGGCTATATAGTCTTCCTGGGGAGCCACCCAGAGTAGAGACAGAAGAGAAACTCCTTTCTGGCTGGCCATACTTTTACCAGTGACGCTAGTTCAAAACAGTAGTATTGTGGCTTTATCAAAGGCTTGCTACTTTAAAATAAAACGCAGAATACTTTCTAGGGATGCATGCATTTCCAGTCATAGCTGACCATCTAAGACTCTCCCACTATTTCACTGCAAATCAAACTTTAAAGCTAAAAGTGGGCAATGTCAGAACTAGAATACTGCAGATCTTGAAACTATTTTGTTGTCTTTCCAAAGGGCCTTCTGCCTTTAGAGTTAGCATTCATGTCTTGGCTTGAATGGTCTCAGAGGGATAAAGCAAAGGGGCATTTGTTACTGCTCATGAGATCAAACAGATGGGTCAAGAGTGAAGTGAAATAAAATGAACAAGGGGTTTAAGTAAATTAGTTTGTTTTTCTGACTATCATTAAGAGTTACTTTCCACAATAAGCAAAAAATATTCAATGCACCTTCTAACACTATGCAGCTCCAATCGTGTTCTGTTTGGACGAGCTACTAAAAGCGCTCAAAGCACTGTTAACTCCTATCACCATCTCCTTGGAAGGCCAATCATTCAGGAAACTGGACTTAGGCAAAGTCAAATCTCCAAGTCGGCAACTGTGACGTGTCTTGTCACCAGTCATGGGGCCCCTAAGCCCATGAGACCTGAAACATGAGGCCAGACTATCACGCCCTGTGTACCCTTCACCTCTTGTTCTTCTCGGGCATACAGGTCAGAGACAGCCAGGCAGTAAGTCCACTCAGAGCAGAGTCGGTCATCAGAGGGCGTCTTCCATAAGACTACTGACCAGCATACAGAAAACCGCATTCGGAGGCACCTCCTATTCATTACAGCAGAAACATCCCAGCTTGTTCTCTTATCATCTGTCACTGAGCAACACAAGCACAGCTCTTAAGAAAATAAGGCTGTTTTAACAGCTGCATCTACACGAACACAAGCCTTTCTCTTCTAACTGAAGCCCGGGGTAGGGGCGAAGGGAACCGCAATGACGCTCCTGAATAAGAAACTGTGTGGTACAGAAGAGAGACTGGGCCATTAGAAAATCGTACACTGATCCTATCACACACACACATTCAAAAGGAATCTTCTGCTTGAAATAAGAAACTTCAGTGAAAGGAGGACTCAGATTCCTGGGTTACTCATGGAGAAACCGTGCCAGCATTACAACAGGTGAATGGAGCCTCACAATCACCCTATTTAGATGCTGGGACAAATGTGGACAGCACAGGGCAGGAGCAGACATCCACAGGTGCCTGTGAGCCAGCCCGACAATGACAGGGAATGACCACAGCAAATGCTGTCTCCTCCTGACTCCAGAGACACGCTGGCTTTTTCAGGCTTGATGCCAAACACACGTCAGCATTTGCTCGGAGTTTGACACACAATTCTCACTGGTAAAGTACTTAACGGCAGCCACCTGTTCTAACCCACCTCAGCCTCCCTGCCTGACACTGCCACACCCACTCAGTTCTGTCTTGATCTGGATGTGCCCATTTCTTGGCCCACTTTAGACTCTGTGCCTTCATCTGAACCTCCCCGCCCCTGGCTGCCCTCATATAGCCATACCTGCCTATGACCTGTCCTAAACCTCACTTCCCTGTGCTTACAGCGCCTGCAACTGCAGCCTCCCTCTAGAAATCTGGTTGGATTGCAGCAACAAGGAGTGGGCAATCTGTTCCTTAAACTGAGAGCAGAGAGCAGAGTAAGGAGCTGCTGGACAGTGTGATGGGTAAAGGATTCAACGCTTTGCCACGAGGGATGCAACCAGACTAAACAAGGCTCCATAAACCCAGGGGAGCTTCGTATTTATTCCAGTGGTTGATGCTTACTTTCTCCAGTAGCCTTAATACTACAGAGATCGCTGCTACAATACGGGACAGAATAATGTCTAGGCTGTACTGAGTCCTGTGACTGCTGAAAAACCTTCCACATATTTATACTTCATAAAACGGGACATACATAAGATGGTTACTTTTAGGTATTCTATATAGCCTCACAAAATCCCAACATGGATATGGAACCCATATCATCTGCCACACTCAGGTCAGGTGGCCTTCTCCATGACTGTCAGCCATGCACACTGGAGATTGCACGGCCTTCTCCATGACTGTCAGCCATGCACATTTCCACACTCAAGGTCAGGCAGCCTTCTCCATGACTGTCAACCACACACAGAAAACCCTACATATTTTATGCTGTATATCAGAAAATTAAGAAGTAATCACGATTTCAAAGTGCATTTCTAAAATTGGTTGCTTCGGATATCAAATATCTAGCATCCAATCCTGTAAGCGTCTTTTGGAAAATAGGGATTTCTCCCCAGGCATTAAGGTCTAATGAAATGGGTGAAACATCAACCCCAGAGTTAATGTACTCTACCCAAAGTTCTCACTTCTCCACAATGGTTCTTGGCCTTATTTTGCATTATACATTCAAATGTCTTGCCACCGCCAACAGCAGCTGAGCAGTGAAGCCAAACTGGCCTGGTTGTGAGTCACTCTCTCCTCCCTGAGAGCAGTCCTTCTGCCAAGCACGGCCCCACAGATGGCATTGTTGTTGAACTGGTGAGTTTGCTCAACAGCAAGGAGGAAGCTCAGATGCAGCCTTCTCACAAGTACCCCTAGATGAGCTGGGGGCTCTAGGCGGCTGACATGCCTATAGCAGAACCATTCACAACAGAAGGGGGGAAAGCACACAACGAAAACTGTACAGAACCAAGAGGAAAATTGCCAACTCAAAGTCACCGTGGTCTTTTAATAAACCTAGCTACACTCATGGCGTGAGTCTGGCTTACAGCAAATGATGGAAGAGAATTCGCCTGCTGGAATGTCTTCTCTGTGACATACACCTTTGAGAAGCCACTTTCAAATTAGTTCTAAATAGTCTTACAATAAAAGGGACCAAGGCAGCAGACCTATGAGAACTCCTAGTAAAGCGCCAGAGGCTTGAAGAAGACCACCGAAAGCCTCCTTAAACCCCAGACACACACACAAATGAGGCAGGGAGGGGATTACTAGAATACTTTCTAAGATACTTCATTTCACTTCAGAAGGTTACAGGGGCTGACTGAATGCAGAGGAAGAGCACAGTGAATGTAGAGTGGGAAGAACAAGCACCACCAAGGGCAGGACTGACAGACATCCAAAACACTAACCCAGAGAAAAAAACCTCAGTGAAGCACCTGGACAGAAAGTAATGGTAGTGATTTGCACTCTTACACATCACTTGCAAAGTCATGAGAAGGAGCAGGGCTTAACCTGAACCCCTCCTTACTGCTGGGCCTGAAATAGAGGAGGATCTCCACCTAGGCCTGCTCACATCCCCTAACACACAGACACACACGCACAGATGCACACACACACATACTCTAACACCTCACACTCACATTCCCTAACATACACATGCGTGCTCGTGCGCGCACACACACACATCCCCTAACATACACACTCGCACATGCACATATGCACAAACAAGCACACCCACACGCGTGCGCACACACACACCCCTTCTTGTCCAGTGAGGTGTACAGACGGTGGGGACCTTGACTCATTGCTGGTTTGTTCTCCAGAGTGCTCAGGGTGTAAGGTCAGGCTGCCTCTGAATTATCCAGCAGTCCGTGCACCGTCTTCCTGTCTGCATGTGCTGAAGAATGTATGAATAAATCTCAAAGTCCCGGGATGGGCAGACAACATGCACATCTCTTGGGAGGATCCCCAAAGGAAACATCCACTGCAGGATTAAAGTGTTTTCCAACAACAAAGAACTGTCAAGGCCTAGCCTGGTGCTCACTGTCAGATACAAAGCTAAAGGAAAGAGGATGCCACCATATTCATTACGGACATGACCCATGAGCTCACCTGAGGCCGTGTTAATGGAGCCTGAAAGCATTAAGTGGAGCGGCAGCCTACCTGGGGAACGAGGGCACAGACTGGTCGCATCACTGCGCTCCACAATTAGGTCTTACACTTGAGCACCGTGTGGCCTTGGTATCATTTCCTGTCATGACTCTGGTTCCACGTGTGTAAAACTGTATTTGTACCCGTGGGGAGGTAACACCTTCACACGTGTCTGCACACAGTTACCGCTACCACTGACTGAGCAGTTTGTCATCATCATCAACATTTAAAGCACCACTGGAGTCATGTTATATAATTTAACTTTGCTCAAAAAAAATTATAGCACTCAAATACATCAAACTGATATAAGAACCGTTTCAAATGCCAATGAGCTAGCTGTCACTCATCTCACACCAGGGGCGCCAACGGGCTGCTCTGCTAACGCACCTGGCCTAGCTGAGCTGATAAACCTAGAAGTAAACCTAACAGTGGAGCGTCGGGAAGAGGGGACCAAGGGACCAAAGTGAGCAAGTCAGTGTTTGCCTGGCTGCTCCTCAAAGCTGTCCACAGGCGTAGTTTTAGGGTGGAAAACAACTCCATAGCCACAACAGTAGCTCTAGCCTACGGTAGCAAGCACGCTTCAGTTACAGGATTCCAGGTTGACAGCAGGGTAGTTTTAGTCCAGTGTGGCCAGCACACTTCAACTGAACGGAAGGTGCTGGGGGCTCCACAGAGTACACGGCTGGGTTCCAAGCAGGGCAAAGGCAGACACTACTTGCTCTCATACCCAGCTCCAAGGACAGCTGGTAAGACAGCCTAGTTCATCAGCAAACTCTTTACTGAGCACAACGTCTATGAACACACTACAAAATTATACAAAGTTTCCAGAAGCTCTGCCTACCCATCGTTTCTATCATGCTTCTTTTTATGAGTGCCATTTAATTTCTGATGATAGATTCAAATTTATAATGCTCAATGGACACATTATGAACTGGAATATATACACCAGTCTTCCTGAGAGAGTATTTCAGCTAGTATGGAGGAAAGGTATTTGGAAAAGTCTTCTTTGATTAAAAAAAAATAATTTGTTTTATTTTGATAATCTGCATGAAAAGACAAGCATGGAAGGGGGACAGACAACAGAACTTCATTATAATATTACCAAATCTCTCTCTCCTCCTCCCCCCCCCCACACACACACAAGAAAAAGAGATAGGGATCAAGGCTACACTCTTCTTTCTGTTGATCACCACTTTAATTGCTTGTTTTAGAGACCCAAGAACTCTTAAAAACCTGTTTCACAATTCACAACAGTGTAAACTTCTACCAGGTCATATTCCAGTATGAGGTTTGTCAGTATCTCTTAATGAAGAAGAAACCAGTTTCACCTGTAAAGGGAAGGAAAAGAAGTAGAGAAGACATCCAAAATTTAGCATCCTTTCAACAAGCACATCTGCAGACTCAACACTTTTGGTGGCATGTAAGTGGCCTTCTCCTCTTGATTTAGAGTCCACAGCAGACAGGAAGCCTAGCTGGAGACTGTCCATGAGCCCAGAGCAAGTCCGACTCACTCCTGGACGGAATGACACCCACTTCCTGCAGCTCTGCATCTTAGAAACTGCCTGACATTTGCCTTGGATTCACTTCCAGTGTTTTTAATGCTGATAACACTACAAGTGTTCACAGCAAGGGAACGAATGAGAAGCATGGGGATCTGACTTCATGTAGGAGGAGATGGGAAGGACCTCAGAACAGCCTAGGTCCTCCCACAGTCTTGCCCAAGCTCATTTTTCGTCATATATCCCTACTAAAGTGCATTTGACAGAAACTGATCTCATTTTTATAAATCACTTATATGTTAGAGTAAATCAATTTAAGCAAAGTAGCGATGGCTACATAAAGCTACTAAACTTCTTATCTCGTTTCCACAATCTTATTTCAAAAATCATACATTCCTATTAATGTCGATATTATTTGAAAACTTGCTAGTCAAAGACTACAGACAAATCCTGAAAAACAAAATTTGGATAAGAAAAGTCATACAAAGCATGCAAGAAAGAAGTTGGGGACACTGGAAAACCTGGGGGACTTCTAATAAGATGGGATCCCTCAAACAGTAACTTGTGTGAAAAAATACCTCAAAATCAAGGAAATGTCCCTAGGGCTGCCGTCACTGTCCCCACCACCAAAAGCGTCCTTTCACACAATCCACTTTCACAAGGCCTTTTCCTCATGATTGAAAATAAACCTCTCCTTTTGGTCCATTCTTCTTAGCCAAACACAGCTTTTTGGCCTCATCTCTGCTCCCGCACTCTCCCCTTCAGTGAGGGCGGAAAGAGGAGCATGGGTCCCCGAGGTGGACTAACTGAACAGAGCATCCAGGGGCCGTGGTGGGTGGGCTGACACCTCCTTCTGAAGAGGCAACAGTGCCCAAGGAGGCCGGGGAGGATTAAACAATGAGCCCAGGCTGTGAACAGGTAGCCAATCAGAAACTAAACCGGGTGAAAAGTCAGGAGGCTCAGGGATGCCACACCGCTTGTGCATCCCTGCTTGCAACTGCACACTGCTCTTCAGGACGTGAGCACGCACAGAAACACCCTGAACACAGCAGTCCAGCTGATGCACCGTGGTCTGCACACAGGTCTAGAAGGAGGGCAAGGTCACTGTGTGTTAAAGAACACTTATAAGCACCTGGAAGGCAGATGGGGTGCAGGGAGAGGACAGTCCTCCTATGTGGCTACCAGATGACACAAGCAGAAAACAACACTCTCCTTCCCTATTAGGATTTAAGCCCACTAGCCAGGATATCATAATTCCTATTTTAGAATTACTCCTGATACTTAGTAGTGAGATCTTCAGTATTTTGAACTTTAATGACTATTTTGAACACCCTGGGCAGGCTGTTTTATATCTCAATGGACGATAACGTCACCCTTTTCTGTAACATCTATATAAAAATAGACCCGACAGCAAGTACCTGATTCTAGGGTTCTGCACCATCAGCATGCACTGTGTGGTACCAGCACCTGGCAACTCCTAGTCCAGTGAAAGTGAGGGTTGAGAGGGGCTATAATTAACTCGCACAAGCAACAAGGTGCCCAGGTACCAAAGAAACGGGCTGTGCAGGGAAACTGCACATGAGTATTCAAGGCCTAACAGGAGGAAAGAGTCTGCGGCTGCACTCTCACCCGTTTGCAACAAAACTTTTCGGCTCTAAAAAGACCATCCACTAGAATCCTATGTTACAAGATTTTTAACTAAAGAATTACCATAAAAGGTATTTTTTAAATGGGATATAAAAGGTTACACACAACTCCAAGGATGAACAAGATGAAATATACAGGAACCGAAAAGATGGGTCTGATCCACTTTCTCTGCACCTCCTCCAGGAATCCCAGAGGGCAGGACATGCCAGTGGAGCCCGAAGGCTGAGGATGCTCTGACACAGAGGACATCTGGCTTGGGTCTACTCACTCTTACCACATATGATGGAGAAGACAGTATCACTGCTGCTACAGACACTTTAAAGCAATGAGCATACAAATGCACAAGGTCAAACCAGTAGCACAGAAAACACAGAGCTACTTAACTACTGAACTACCTTCCCAACTGCAGAAAATCTTTCCCACAGAAAGCTCAACTCCAGCATCTTCCTCCTTGGAAATAAAATGACTACATTTTTCTGCCTTTTTTTGTTGGTTTCATTCTCACTAAAGTCAACTACATGCCCACTATCTCAGAACACAAGCTCTAAATTCTCAGGCGGAAATTTACACTGCAGCTTCATTACATCATGATAAAATCATTAGACAAAGAGAAAACTGCATCTTAGCATTTCTCACATGTGTGGATTTCCACTCAGAAAGGATCAGGGTTGGCTAACCATCAGAGCGGCACTCTTAAATGAATACACAGCATAAATGCTGTTGAAAAGAAGTCAGAGATTGTACAGCATGGAGAGCTATCTCCAGCTATCTCAGATTCAAACCAGGCATGCAGATTTGCGCTACTTTGTAACCTAATTCTCTTCCATTTCTACCAACCACGTTCTTATCATTTAACCAGCCACGGACTGTGTATCAGTGAAATGACCTATGAAAATGAGGAGGTGAAGTCTGAGCCTTAACACTACGAACTCAGGTTGTGCACAGGGGCCTTACACTTCTTTCTTCACTATGTCCATGCTCACTTCCACGTGTATCAAGGCTACAACTGTTGATTTCCATCCAACAACTGCAGGTAATAGCATCTCCGGAGTGCCAAGCAACAGAGACACAGCATACGTGCCAGGTAGGCCTGCCTTACTAATCGTGATGCTCTGAGGCTCAAGGACATATGTAAGAAACCTCAAGAACCCATCACCCTGGCGTATGTAAGAAACCTCTCAAGAACCCATCACCCTGGCGTATGTAAGAAACCTCAAGAACCCATCACCCTGGCACGTACAGCAATCCACGACATCAGTCCCCAATAACTGTTAACTTCTACACTGACCACCATATCAGTT
Source organism: Chionomys nivalis (assembly GCF_950005125.1). Classification (NCBI taxonomy): domain Eukaryota; kingdom Metazoa; phylum Chordata; class Mammalia; order Rodentia; family Cricetidae; genus Chionomys; species Chionomys nivalis. The sequence continues at coordinate 9,639,979 of NC_080100.1, read as the reverse complement.
CCAAAGGAAATGTCTCTTGGCTACTCTTGAAGGGAAAGAGGAACTCTAAGGCCGATGGGCAAGCAGTTCCCACATCCTTCTGGCTGCCTTATGAAGACGTGCCAGATCGTTCCCTGGAAACAGAAGACGGGGATTTCTCTGTGGATATTTTCACAAATTATGAAAATAGATTGTTTCAGAAGCAAAACCTACCAAAAGGAAGTTGCTTTGTACCTGCCCACACTGGAATGAGAAGCAGAGAACAGAGCCTGGGGTTACCTTTTCTGAGTTGAGAGCCTGTAAATGAACTATGACAATAGCTCTGTAGATGCACACACTAGACATTACTGGTGGGCATGCTGTGTTCTGTGTAGACTACATCTCAAAACAGATAGTCAAATCAAAGTGTTTGGAATCGTTACTAAGAGTCAACATAGAACCTCATCCTGTAATTAATTGCTAACACAATTAATTGTTAGAGAGATAGGAGTCACTCTGAGTAGATAGAGTGTGCTATTTCACCTTTCCTGAGAACACACAGGGTTCAGATCTAGAGATGTGTAATAATAATTACCTAAAATCGTCCTAATGCTTAGTGCTTTGACAGACACTCCTGTACAGAATTAAGTACATGTATCCCAAGTTAACTGTTTCTGCACCTCACTGCTGTGGCTGATGCTCTGAACATAGATGGCCAGCTCAGCATTCACTGCTATTTTTCAGCTGGTAATTAAATACAAGGCTGAGCCCTGAAGAGAGAATATGTCAACATTTCATAATCACAGCTCTTATAGACTGTTTTGGTCTCTGTATGAAAACACTTAAGATTTTTAAAAATACATTTAAGAAAACTATATACAACTACATGCATGCATGTGTGTGCACATATCTGTTTCTTCACTTATCTGCCACATCAGGAATTGAATCCAGGTCCTCACACAAGCTAGGCATGTGTCCTACCACTGGGCTAGTCCCTAAACTCAGAAAATACTTATTAAAACTGTCTCCTTAGCAGCAATAGCCAGGATTATACATCCCTATGAATTCTACCCTAAAACATAAATCATTTGATAAATAACTTGGTTCCTAACATACAAGCACTGTTTTCTAGGATCTACCTAACTCCTACAAACACTGGCTCAAGCTGTTGGTCCGACCTCGTCCTTTTACCAGAGAAGCTCACCTCCTTCACCCCAAAGCTTTAGACAACTTTCCCATGGTTCCATTGCACAAACACACGCTTGTAGATTAGAATGGGAAGCATCATGCTGACTTTCACATTTCTGGAGTGTCTCCTTTTCATGTGCAGCCACTGTTGGTCCCAGAAGAACAGTCACTAGCATATTTCCAGTGAAAACCTAGAACTGGTCACCACTGTCTCCAGCACTCATGTAATCCTTTTTGTTTTGCAAGCATATTCTCAAAGCTAGTTAATTCACCGAATGCCTTTAATATAAATACCTCTACTGTCTCCACTTGAGAAACTCAAATCCTGTACAAGACCGGATGATGTATTGAGAGGACACAGTGGGGAAGAACCGGACCAATCTTCTAAGTGTTCTGCTCACTGTACAGAACTGGGACCTAAATTTGAGATCTAATCAATTTTACTTTTAGAATTTTCTAGTTTATGTAAGGGTTTTTAGACAGTACCCAGAATATTTAAATAGTCCTTTAAAGCATCAGAGTTACCCGAAAAGCTTTAACATGGTCGTGGCGCATGGTTGCAACGCCAATTCTGAGAATGCTGAAGCAGACGGATTGCATGTTAGATGCCACTCTGGTTACTGAGTCGCTGTCTCAAAAACAGTATTTGAAATGTTTTACTAATAACTAAATCTATTTCCCACATTCTCATACAGTTTAATCTGATCCTAGAGAACGGACAATGCCCCCACTTTGACTTGATTTTGTTTTATACAGATGTACTTTTTCTCTCTTAATTCCTTACTAGGTCATTGTTTTTTCTCAAGAAGAACAAATGCTCTTACTCTACTATTAAGGTAAAGTAGAATAAATGACATACTGGGAACAAGGAAGAACTGCCATTGTTTGAAGTAGTATATAAACTAAATCAGAATCTTCCTGCATTTTATTTTTCTTTTTTCTTTTTTTTGAAGCTGAGGACCGAACCCAGGGCCTTGGGCTTGCTAGGGAAGCACTACCACTGAGCTAATTCCCCAACCCGGCATTCTGTACCACTGTGAAACAAGCAGTCATTCAGGCCTCTAAGCCCCCTTGTTGACAGTTTCTATGAATGGGCTAAGTATATTGTGTAGTAAACTCTGCAACCATTAAAGCATACAGTATTTCACTTTAAGTCCAATACCTGTTACACTTGAAACTGAAACAATTTGTTTTAATTAATTTGTTTTGAAGCAGGACCTTTTTGTTGCACAGTTCTGGCTCTCCTGGAAACTCCCTGGCCTTGAATTCATAGGCATCCTCCTGCTTCCACCTCCCAAGTGCTGGGATTAAAGGTGAGCACCAACACATCCAGCTCTGGAAGTTTTCATAGTATTTTTCTCCCTTTACTGGAAACACTTTTACAAAACTGATTTTTTTTTTTTTTTGGACTCAGAGCACAGAATATCTCCCACTTCTGTAAACCTCTGGCCAGGCTTATTCAGTCACTGCCTATTCTTAACATTGGCCCCTGCAAATATAGCTGATTCCCTACCCTAATGGACCCTTTGAGATATTCTTAAAAATAAACAAAAGCTCCATGTTTAAATTTTTCATCCTTTAAAACTTTTGACACTGAATCTTTACAATCTATATTATTTATTAGATGTTTATGCTGACTAAGCAAATAGATATACTGAAAAAAATTATTTTTGATTTTTTTCCCCCGCGGCTGGGGAGGGTAAACATTTCTCTTAAAGCATCTATGTGTACCTATCTGTAACATGTGAAGCAGAAGTGTTAATATCCAATCGTTCACATACCATTTCTTCTACCCCACTGTGGTAGTTTGAATGTAACTGGTCCCCATAATCTCATAGGGAGAGACACTATTAGAAGATATGGCTTTGTTAGAGTGGGTATGGTATTGTTGGAGGAAGTGTGACACTGTGGGGGTGGGCTTTGAGGTTTCCTATGCTCAGAATACTACAAGTGTGTTAGTTGACTTCCAGTTTCTATAAGATATAGGACTCTAAGCTATTATTTATTCCTCCAGCACAACATTTGCCTGAATGCTGCCTGTGCACTGCCATGATAATGGACTGAACCTCTGAACTATAAGCAAGGCACTCCTATTAAATATTTTTCTTAGATGAGTTGCCGTGGTCATGGTATCTCTTCACAGCAATGAAAACCCTAAACTAAGACACCCTTCAGTGACATAAAATACACTATTTTTATGCCAGCCAACAGGAATAGACAGTTCCTGCCTCATGAAGGTTGGCCGGCTGGCATTCAGGAGAGCAGAAATACCTGAAATTAACAAACATCCCAACACCCCAATGTGGAATTGAGAGCATAGAAGGACACACTGCAGGGGTCAGAGGTGAGCACAGGGCCCACTGGGGTCCTCTCTGCACAAGAATACCTAACATGAAGACAAGTCACACTCACCAAGGAGGCGGGGCGGTAGGGCAACTATGCTCACTACAGAAAAAGCAATGCAGGCAAAAGTATTGTTTGTGGCTCCCTCCAGAAACTAGCAAAGTCCAGAATGAGGAAGACAGTGTTGAAAGCCAAGCTCTGCCTCTTCTTAGACCTGACACGATCACAACTTCTTTCTTCCGGCCTCCATCACTGCACTCTAACATGGCACATGAGGATAGCAAGACCTGAGCTCGGAGGACCACTATAACCACTGACTAAGGAAACAACAGTATGCTTTCATCACTGGGCTGCTGGGGCTGCTACAGTTAAGTCCTTATCTTTGCCACCAGATTCTAATATCTGTAAGGCCAGAATCCTTACAAGAAAAATCATGTACATATACATTCTCAATGAGTACTTTTGCTTCTGCAAACTACCTATTAAGTCTACAATAATATATCTAATATTATGTAATTAAATTTTGAAAGAAGTGTCATAGTGACATTTATCCTTGCACATTTTTCTGTTTTAGTCACTTATGAAACACAGAACTGGTAAATGAGCAAGGTTGGGAATGTTTCTCTTCTGCAAAGAGGCTCCTAACAACAGACGTGCCGGGCAAGTTCAGGAGCAGGTACTAGCAACAGATTGAACCTAACCCCGAAGAGAGGCTTTCTCTCCACAGACAGACTGCATGGTCCAAGCACAAATGCATCTGCCCTCTGGCCTGGGAAAATGGGCTATGACTCAACACTGAAATTTATAACTGGCAACTGGCAGCATCTGTTGGAAACAGCCGAGGCTGCTCTTGCTTAGAGCATGTGGCAATAATGATAGCGCTCCATCCTCAGCTTTAACAATCGTATCCAAAGACATTCAGGGAATGGGTGCATTAGACCCACTGTTTAAAGGGGACTTTTTAGCAATGCTATGTACAACAGGTGGTTACAGACTGAGCAAGAGCTGCTGAGGCTAAGTTCAAAATCAGTTGATGAGATCAAGCAACTGAAACCAAGTTTCTTTTGCTTTTTTCTTTGTGACCATCTATTTAAGCCAATGAACATATACACTAGGCTTGCAAAATTAATCCTCAAATTAATCTGTATGGGACCCATACAGATGGATGTATCAGTAGGGTCATTCTGAGAATTACAGCCTGCAATAAGCTGTACCCACCACTTCCTTTCTAAGCTGGTAGAGGACAGACACGTTGGAGGTGCTAGTCCCTTCGTCTCAAGTGTCCTAAATTTTTCTGCACACGACTCACAAATGATTAATACTCACGGGCAACTTAGAGAACATGAAGATGAGAACGTTGACCTTAGCAAAGGATATGAAAGAGAAACCACCAAATAAAGCGGGGCAGTGGTGAGACAGGAAAGGAAAATAGAAAAGACCCCAGGGCAACAATCTAAGTTCTGACAGCACGGTTTGCCACCTGTGGGTCACGCACACTGACAGCCTGTGTACTCACAGTGTGGGCCATGTGGTTAACGATGCCCACTGCCAACAGCTCCTCGGCTCTATGTTATATTTGGTAATCTGTGGGGGCATCTCTCATTGTCACAAAGATGGAGGTTCAATTCACCAAACACCTACTCCCCACACTCAGTGACATCCTGCCCGACTCTGCAGGATCTTCCCAGACATCCTAAAGCAGGAGAAAACCCTAAGCTCAGAACCTGACTCCATTCTGTTTACAAAGAGGAACCGTTTCTAGCATCATTTCTGTACACTACTTCTCCCAGAACAGCAACTCCCACATAGACAGAGAAGGCTCTATTTTGGTTTGGAAGTATAACAGGCACTGCTCACCACTGAAAAAATCAGGGCATTGGTGGCAACAGGGCCCACACTGAGTCACCAGCAGGAAACATTTGTAGCCCTCTGGATCCAGAAGCTTCATGACAATGGGTATCATCAACACAGTTGAGAACAGCGTACCCAGGTGTGCTCTGCTGACTGGCCGCAGGGCCACAGATCTTCGTTGCAGCCTTCTGCCCCTGAATGGAGCTGGCTATCCCCACTGAAGCCTCCAGCAAAGAAGGCAGGCTGTGTTCCCAGAGCACGCCAGCACTCTCAGCACACTCAGACTCTGTGTAGAGTCACAGCTAGACACTCACACAACTGCATAAACACTAGCAAATGTCATGATCTTCCACTTGTTCTTGGCTAGCAAGAATGCAAACGCTGATGTTTTGGGTAGGTACTGGTCATATTTCAGGCAGTACACTGAGCATCACACCCTCCATAAGCAGAGAGTGGGGTAAGACCACACTATCCCCAGTCCAAACATATCTTGGCATGTTCCAGTTTTATCTTAAATGTATTTTTAACACTTAAATACATATCACAATTAATTATAATTTAAATATAAAAGACAGGCAGGGTAGTCTGAGTCCCTTTAAACTGACCTGAATTTCTGCCTTTCACTTGGTGAGCACATACCTAAAATTCTGACTAATTTTGGTTCGTCCCAGCCTACAATTAGAATGATTCAACACTATCAATTACAACATGTTCAAACCCCCTAAATAAGAAAGCAAGCTTTTTCCTACTAAGTAAATTTTTATAAAGCCAAAGCCATTCTACAATTGCAAAGGTCATTATAAGATGTGATCTGTACCTGTTCAAGTCCATGTGTGACCTCATGATACAGCTCACCATGCCGGGGACTCACAGAAGGGCACAAATGGAGGTGGCAAGCAGGACTCTTTCCAGTTCCTCATGCTCCTGTGCACCTTTGAGGCAGCTGCCCTTGTGCCGTGTGCCTTCTTCTCTGACATTCCCCGGCCACTTGTCCTCTGAAGCGTCTGACATACTTTTGTCAATCACAGGCTCACGTGGTCCTGGCTGCAGACCATTTTGTATGCTTCAAAAATAGCTTCTGCTCAGCACCCCGGCTGAAACGTCAGAAAGGGCTAGCAGGCAAAGGTCTGTGTGTGGGTGGCTTTCCTATTATGAGAGCCATCAAGGACTCTGCCCTGACAGCCCACAAAACAGGTCAGAAGCAAAGTTCTGGAGCAGACAGCAGCGCTGGACACACAATCTCAACTCCCCTTGCCCGAGACTCAATGGGCACTGACAAAAGACACAGACATACACTGTCTGATCTCCTCCTCCCTTACTAGAGGACTGGCTTCCTCCACTAGGAATCCATTGTCTCCACAGAGGAGAGCCCAAGACAGTTCGGGGGCCTCCATGAAAGAATCCAGGCTAACTAGAGACGACTGTCCTCACATGTGATGGCGGACTCGACTGCTGGGGCGAGGTTTACATTCTGCAGCAAACTAACTTCATCCTTTTTTCCCAGACCCTCGCGAGTGAATGCTGTTTCTTCAAATTTCTTATCTACATTACTAACCCACTTAGGAGTAGGAATCTCCTCCAAATGTGACTCCATCCCACTGACACCGTGTACTTCCTGTGAGGCTCAGAGCAGTCTATGTGAATCCCTTACGCACGTCTTCCTTCCTCACACAGCCATCTTTATTCGCCATTTTCTGTACAGTTTAGAGGAACATGGTCTAGAGAACACAAGATATACTGAGTCCTTCCTCATCTGATGGCATCCAATATACAACCAGACCAGGTCATTGGCAAAATCTCCAAAGCCACACTCCATATAAGGCAGCCTATCAGTAAAGATCCCTTTGCCCTACCATCAGTGTGCTGGTCCTCCACTTTCTCCTCTTGCTGTGACTGACAGACAACATCCTCACTTTAACTCTCTAAACAATGACTTCAGAACCAATGCCCTAATATTTGTGACCCAGTATGAGCGGCTGTCATCGATATACTTTCTGAAGGCTTCAAAGATAGAATAGCCAAAGTCCCCGAAAAACCTCATGGACTGGGGGGGAGGGGAAGCGTGGAACAAAACAACCTGGCTGACAAGCTGGGTTCTTAAAATAGCAGTGTTTTCCTTTTTCTGTGTTTTCCCCAAAGCTGTCCCATGAGTCTCAGCTCTTCATATCCCGGAGCCTTGAAAGGACTTTGCTCTGTCTGGCGACAACAGCCTTGCCACCAGGGAAACTGGTGACACCTATCCTGCGCCCTGAGTGGGGAGGAAAGCTCGGCCAGCCCTTGCCGCCTCCAGTCCCAGTGTGGTAAGTACTGCAGGATGCCAGGCTACCAAAGCCACGGACAGACTGACTACAGCAGATACCATGTTTCACCAAGTTTCAGGGACAATGTAAAAATATAACATTGTGATTGGAAGGTTTACATCTTCTAGTTTCCTATCAGCACACAATTTAAAATAAAGCAATACCAGGCAAAAGAAAACTGGCCTGAATAACACCATTCAGATTTTCAGATTACTAACTTCAGACTCCATAAGTAAATTTATTCTGCTTGCCCCATCAGTTTTGTAGGGGAGTCCTGTTGGCAACAGGAAGCTGCATATAACAGCTCGACCCAGCTTCCAGTTTCCAGAGGCCCTTACTGTCACAGTACAATGGTGTGAGCAGGGAAGCCAGGCTGGCATCTCTACAAAATCAGGTACCAGGAAGTGTTCTTGTCTTTGCCCAGTGACACCGATCAGACAGACTATCACTACCTGCAGTCTTCTGCTTCAAGCCCACATCCTCGTCACTACTGTGTGTGCGTTACCAGCTACCTCCCCACAATCCCTACTGACTCCCCCACCCCCCGGCCATCACTTTCCCTCAGTCAAGTGCACTGTGCTGAGTAGCACTGAAGGAAGGAGCACGATTGAGTTCCTCTCAGAAAGGAACTCAATTTGAGGACTCTTTCCCGTTCTTCCTTTAAAAATTGGCAGTATGCCCTGTTCCCAGTTCTGTTCGACTTTCCCATAACTAGCGTTTCTGTCTCTGTTCCCACCCAGATCCAAAGGGGAACGGTACCCCCGCAAATAACTACAAAATGCTAACGTTTTCACTCAAGTAAAATGAGCTTCTCAATGAGGAATCCACTGCCCTGCTACCAGGTTCTATTTGGGTGACTCGCCTGCTGCCGCCCTAGGATCATTCACGAGGGTGAGCAGGTGAGCATCTTCCATGTTTACTCTCCAGCCTTCAGAACTGCTGAGTGTGCTCACATTGCGACTGTGGCTTTCAGTGCAACTTCCAGCCCCTCTTTTCTTCCTTCTATTGCAACAAGAGACCCGAAGCTCAGTGTGCTGAGGTTCTTCCTCATTACGCTCTGAATAACCTAAAATCCTAAAATAGCTCACAACTTTCTAAAATAATTTAGAGCTTCACTGTGTCTTAAAAATCAGAGAAAGGACAAATAATGGAAACTGTTTAGAGTGAATGTGTCCAGTCGACCTGAAGATGGTACAGCATTTCGGCTGTAAAGTGAACGTGTCCAGTCGACCTGAAGATGGTACAGCATTTTGGCTGTAAAGTGAACGTGTCCAGTCGACCTGAAGATGGTACAGCATTTTGGCTGTATGTCCTAAAAACAAAAATTCATTCTGCTATTACAGAATAACCAGCAAGTGGGGAAATGGGCAAATACATCAATATTAATCATAATTAAACATGTGACTTCTCAATCATAGGATCTAGCAGCATATCAAAGTATGTGTTGGGTATGGTGGTGAAAGCTTCAGTCCCAGGACTCAGAAGGCTGTGGCAGGATTGTAGGATTGAGGACAGACGGAAACATAACAAGACCATGCATTTATAAACAAACAAAGGTGCGAGCTATGCTTCAAAACCTTGATCTTCATTAGCACCATTTCCAAAGGAGGCACGGGAGGTACCTCACTGGCAGAATGCTTCCCCATACACAAGGCTCCGACTTCAATTCCTAGTATCTCAAAAAGGTGGAAAATAAGTACATTTTCAGGACAAATATAGGTCACTTGTGGGTCCAAGTCAAAGGTTTGGGAATATTAAACACTGAATGTCTATAAAATACATTAAGAAGATGTGTAAGCCTATAATCTGGCAGATAAAGACTAACATCAGAGAATCAGGATAACGTGCTGTGCATGCACCAATGAGATGATGACCTTGAGAGCCAGGAGCTGCACACACCCACTAGCCACGGCTTCAGCCTTACGTACTCTCAGTGGGCAGCCTGGTCAAGGAGAGCATCTTCCCCTTCCCTTTACATAACAAGACCGGCAATGCTGGCAGAGTCAACTAGGCCAGGAGCTTTGCACCTTTCTATTACAAGGCTCCCCCCACCCCCAGCCCCCATGAACAGGAGACCCATAAAGAAGTTCTGATGCAAATGACACCAACCTCCTAACATGAAGCCAGGCTTGTTACAGGAAGGAGCCCCCAAGGCGCATGATGGAACTTGCACGCTCCATACAATTCTGACCTGAACAGTGGAATGCTAGCGTATGATCCTGTTTAGACCATACTCCCAGAGGAACTCAAAAGACCTCCTACACTTGGTTGCAACGGTCTACATCTCTGTCTAACCCTTAGGGCAAGATTCTCATGTTGTAGAGAAGCAGCAGATGCCCAATAACCAAAGCCATGGACTAGAAACTCAAAACTTGGGTAAAGCTAGGACTAAAATTTACACACGGTGGAGACAGACCACCAACCCCTCCCTTGATTCCAGGTGCACTGGCAGACGACAGAGGTTTCAAGGGCAGTCACAGAAGCAGCAACAAACTTTCTTCATAAGACAACTGGCTTCAAGCCCAAATTCTCTCTCTCCCTGTCACTTTTAACGGCTGCATTCCTGTATGATTAGGGAGAGGCTTCAAAATCAGAGGTGTGGATCTTCCACAACCCACACCACCGAAGGAGGAAGAGCCAGGGCAGCAACATAAGCAGAGCTGGCTTCCACACCTGCCTTCTCCCCTTAACATCTCTTACAGAACTCTGACTTAATCAGCAGGGGATTTGGAGGCATAAGATTGGGTAAGGGGTGATCTCACAGAAACACTACAAGACTTGCATTTAATGCATGAAGCACCTGTACTAGATAGGCCAGTATCTCTTAAATGGCGGCTCTATAAACAACTGCATCAGATTCACAGAAAGCAACCAATGTAAAAAATTAAAATGTCAATTCCTAAGCTCTATCACAGACACCTTCACAGCATCTGGAGCACACCTGGGAGGTTCTAAAGCACACTCAGGCGGAAGCGGCCTGCAAAGGGCAGACCCGTTGATGTTCGGGGGCCGGTTGAAGTCCATTCCAAACAGCAGGAGTGGTAGCATTGCGGTGGCTGGATGAGATGTCCCCCCCAGACTTGGGCCCACAGATGGCGGAGCTGTTTGGGGAGATGTAGGCTGCAGCCTCACTGGAGGCTTTGAGGGTGTATGGTCTCACCCCACTTCTAGTTTACTCTCTGCTTGGCGCTTATGACTGAGATGTGTTTTTCTTAGCCTGCTGCTCCTATTGCCAGGCCTCCCTCCACGAGAGACTGCTGGCCCTCTGTAAGCCCCAATAAACTCTTCCTTCTAAAGTTACCTTGGTCATGGTGGTTTACCAGCACAACAGAAGAGTAAACACTACAGGGAGAAACAGACAGCACCTGTCCTACTGGATTCCACTCTGTCTTGACCTCCGTACCCATGAAAAACACTTCCCACAATGTACGGCTCTCTCAGGCTTCAGAATTTAGTAAACACAACTCCAGGAATGTTCCGTGAACTCTGGTATTTTCTGTGCTCTTCCTACCATGGCAACCTGAAAAAGACCAAGTGGACCTACTTCCGCGCATAGTTCTTAGGGTCAGTCCCTGTGTGAAGACACCAAGGCTCTGCATTCTGAGTTTACAGCCCTCACTGGGGATGCTGCCAAAGGTGAGGTGCCATCACAACGGAACATCCAGCTATGTGCATCAGGCAACACTGCAGAGACAGGTCTCCCCTGCATCAGACAGGAAAAGTGTATCACTGAAACTGGGAGTCAGTCATGAGTGTCCCCTTGGAAACAAGAAAGAGCCACAAGCTTCAAGCACACCAAACAGACAGGACAACGTCCCTATGGTATCAGCTGTGGCCATCCCAGAACTTATTTTTGCACTGAAGTTGGGATTATCTTTCTGAATACAAGAACTGCTTCAGTGGCAGAGACCTATAAAGCAGCTTCCCTACTCCACAGGCAAATTAAAACAAACGAAGAGTAATTCCAGCAAAAGTAAACATCCTTCATCTCTCCACCTCATACATACTCAATGCACAGGGCCCTACATTCAGCCCCCACCTCCCCGCCCCCATGGCTCAGGTCAGATTCCATGAGTACTTTCCATCTCACACGGGCAAAGCCACATCACAGAAGTAGCCTCGTGCTACGTCTGCAGTTTGAGGTCCCTGACTCATCTTGGACCTTACACTTATCTCTTCACCTGTAACCACATCTGATAACCCTTGTCAACTATGATGCAGAGCCACAGCTTCCGTGAACAGAGCGGCTACCCAGCCACCCCTGAAGAATTCAGGATGCTGCCAGCACTACTTGTAAGGATCCTTTCCACAGTCCGTGGTTACGTCCGTGGGATCTCACTGGCCTGGGCAGTTCCTTAGCCTTTGGAAATTATAATTTTCCGTCTCCCCAGGAAAGAACAGACAGGACTGCAGAACCCTGGGACCTGGTTGGAACCCCGGCTGCACTAGCACAGTGAAGCCTTCTGAGGCAGGCACCAAGTCAGCACCAGGCAGAGCCAGGCACTGCCCTCTCATCCTACCAGCCTTCCAAACCTTGCTACCTTATTTATTCATTATTTTGATAACAACTTTGTGGTCAGATATCAGGAGAACAGTTGGCTCATATCCTCGAATACTATCAATGGAAAACTAAGAAGTTTTTCTAATTAAATGACACCAGATCATTAGAACAGTATTTCTTCTGTGCGCCTAGCACCAGCCCTTTATGTGCATTATTATGCTTTAATAATAAAATTTGGAAGATCACTTTAATACTCATTAGACACTCACTATGTGCCAGGCCCCATCCTAAGCACTTCAACAGATTTCTCCATTGAGTCATCCTGACCGTCTGCGAAGTGGATAATCTACCTTTGCAAGCACAAAGGGGGCAGGAATTTGCCAGAGTTTACACAGCAGAAAGTTGAGGTGAGCACTCAACTCCGACAGCCTGAATCCACATATCTGCCCTCTGTGTGAGCCATTTCCTTTTATTGTTAACTCTATTTTTTAAAAGACTTTTTAAATTATATAACCTTAGGTTAAAAATACCAAGTGGGCCAGAGCAATGGCTTGACAGTCAAAAGTGTTGGCTGCTTTTCCAGAGAGGACCAAGTTCAAGTTTCAGCTGTTAACTCCAGTCTCAGAGGATTCCACCTCCTCTTCTGGCCTCCTTGGGTAACGTACAAACATGGCACGCAGATATATATGCAGGCAAGACACACACACACAGTTTAAAAAAAAAACTGTTTTGAGAAAGTACATGAGCCTCCTGCTTGCAGCAGACTGCATTTATATCAAGGTTAATGCATAAAAAAACACCTTGGTTTTTTTTTTTTTTTTTTTTGGATTTTTCGAGACAGGGTTTCTCCGTAGCTTTTTGGTTCCTGTCCTGGAACTAGCCTCTGCCTCCCAAGTGCTGGGATTAAAGGCGTGCACCACCACCGCCCGGCGGCACCTTGGTTCTTTAACAGGACAGCAACTTCTTTACAAGTCACCAATTTAAATGGCTAATGTAGGTCACATTAATATTTTCCAAAACCCGGGGGATCTAACTGTTAGTGTAATAACATAAGACAACTAATCTACTACCTTCTGTAAAACTCTGGTGACAATGCGCCATGCTGGGACCGCCTGCACACACTGAGGACTGAGCTCCATGACGGTCTGCAAGGGCCTCCCATGAGTCTGCCCACTGTCTGGAGGGTGCCCACACCCAAACAGTTGAGCGTGCTTTAACTCTGCCATCTCTTCACGGATGTAACCAAGTGTCCCCTTTCTATTGCTAGGAAAAGACAGTTTTCCTATAAGTCAGAAACCTCATTCAACGCCTGCACACGCCTGTGCCTAAGCAAACTGCATTTAAGGCTGGCTGTCAGGAGGTGCCAGCACTTCTAAGCTGTGTGACACTCCCATGGAGAAGGGCCCAGAGCTCCTGAGCATCCAGAGCTTGGACTGAGGATAAGAAAGGGGGCTTCAGACGGGGGAAGGTCCCTTTGCTGTAAGCTCTGGCTCACTACAGACACCGGAGAGAGGCCAAATGTCCTGGAACTGAGCATATCACAAACAGCTGCTGGGACACTATGGCTCTGTTTCTAGCTTTTTGTTTATATTGCTGCCATTTAATTTCTGACTCTAGGTATCCTTAATATTGAGTATCTTTAAGATGCCTGTACAGGAATCCCTGCATCTCTAAACCTTCTAACAGGCAGGTACATAGGCCACAGGAGCAGGCTACACCTACATCTGACAATACGTATGCACACTTGGCCATGAACACTACTCATCCCATAGAAGGCTCATGTTTACTGCCTAACTCTTGGAAGGGGTGAAAGCAGATGCGCCCAGTCCTGAGCCAGGCTGATGAAGTTAATGTTCTCCTTAGGTGTGGGCCCCAGGCTGGCAATCCACTACTCAAGGCTATTACAGCAGCCTGACTGGACAAGATGAACAGGCTGGTGTTAAGAGGGGAAAAAAAACAGAAAAAAAATGTATTGACTGAGTCCAGGAACCAATGAGGTCGTTTACCATAAATCACTGGGCCCTGCTGAAGAGAAGCATATGTTTGCAGTGCTGGCCCATGCTAGCATACGTCGAGTGAATTACACAGTGATAACACAATACACGAGTCTTTCAAAGCTAAGAGGCACAAGTTAGGTCCGTGCAGATGTTTTCCATTTGCCTTTTGTTGCTCTGACAAAACAATGACCAAAACCAACTTGGAGGAGGGGTTCATTTCAGTTCACAGGTTAGAGTCTATCATGGAAGGAAGCCAGGGCAGGAGTTCAAGGCAAGAACCTAATCAGAGACCATGGAAGACTGTTGCCTAGTTACTCTCTTCCTCTGGTTTCTTATATTGCCCAGGCCCACCTGTGTAGAATGATACCACCCAGAGTGGGCTGGGGCTCCGATTCAGTTAGCAATCAAGAAAGTGTCTCACAGATATGCCCACAGACCAATGTGATCCAGGCACTTCCTCAAATGAGATTCCCTCTTCCCAACTTGTCAAGCTGGCAACCAAGATTAGCCACCACGCAATGCGCTGGAATAAGATACATCCTCATCAGTAGTAGAATAGACAAGCAACACTGTCCAGAAGCAATCGATCCTCCAATCAACACTCACTTCTTTGTAAGGGGTTGAATACGCCAACACCAACTCCAACAGCTCGAAGGTAAAACAAGCACAAAACACATGTAAATAAACAAGCAGGAAAAACTAACAGCTAACAAATGAATTCCACTGCTCATTCTGGACCTAGGCATCTCCAGTGGCATAAAGCCTGTCTGCAAACTCTGCAGGAGCAGACAGACAAAGCCAGCCTGCTGGACGAGGTGCTATGGGCAGGTTCAAGAACTCTGACCACGAGAGAGATCTGTACTGGCTTGCTGCAATCCTGGGTTTTGCCACACAAAACCAATCAACCAATAGTCTCTCAAAACTGTGCAACGCTCCCAGCTTTGCACAGAACACCTTTGTGAATTCCCCACTGTCACACTGAGGCTACTACACATTTGCAGATGAGAACACTGGGGCACACGTATGTGGGCCCACTTCGTATGCCCACGAAGAGAACACCAGACTGAGAGTCAAGCCAGCCTCAAGAATCCAAGCTCTTACTCAGTAAAGTGTAAATAAGATCACTCACGTGGTATAGGTCCACAAGTGTCAACACTAGCATCTAAACATTGACTTACTGACACATGTACTTTTGGGGCACAGAACCCACACCAATGGTGAATCTAGAAACAGATTTATACATATGAGGTCACATGCTTTGTGAGATGCTAGGGATTGCTTAGTATTAAGCAGTAGTATTTAGAATGGGCAGGAATTGGAAAGCAGTCTTGGGGTTACAGAAAAAAAAAAGACAAGTAAAAACAAAAGCAAAATAGGCTAAAACAAAATGGGTAAAAAAAAATCAAATTTTATTACTAGCATTTTCACTAGTAGAATATATAATTCCTAACACAATGTAATATGCCTGCAGGTCTCTGTCAAGATATGCCATTGCATACCAAGAAGCACCAGCAGTAACAAGCAGCCCTCAAAGTCAGAGGAAAAGACGGCAGGATCCGTGACATGGCAGGAACCATGACGCGGCATATTCTAACCAGCAGTGTGGGGAGGTACATGCTACCAAACTAGTGTGTTACTGTCATTTTTTTAACTTAAAAAAATAGATTTGGGATTGCCAAAGTAAAAGCCAACATGACAAACCACCTCTTCTAGAGCAGAGTCACAGAATGTCTCGGCAATTGGTCTGCATTCACTTCTCTGAACTTTGCTTAGTGGGACTTCTAGGTGCCTTTTAAATAACGGGGGTAAGAAACAGTCTAACCACTGCGGCATCTCGCCAGCACAAGAACAGACACTATAAAAGAGTGATCAATTTAGTTTCCTCTAGCATGTCAAGTTTTCTAGGTCCTATATTTAACATCATTTTTAAGACTACAAATGGAAATGAAAACCACTCTACCTGCCACTGAAGATCAGTGAGTGAGGACGGATGATGTAAGACCGGATGTGTTTCATTAGCTATCTCCTTCACATTGGTCAGAAGAAATAAAACAGTACATTGACTGGTGCCACAGACAAGTCAATGAAGTCCTATTATCAAACTAAAATATAACACTAAGTTTAATTTATCCATTAAGAAATAATTAGCTGAAACAAAGTGACAAAGGAACCAATCCCTGGTTTGGATTATAAAAGCTCGTCGCTGCTTCTACTGTGCTCCTTCACACTTCCTGTGTGAGGTTAGCATTTTCAACAGATTATTTGTCCCCTATGCTTTCCAGGACTCTTGCAGGGCAGATGAACCCGAGTTTCCACGCTGAGAATACCCCATGGTCTTTGAGACAAGAGATAAGGAATGCCCAGCAGCCAGTGTCAGCGGGGCACAGTGGCATCTGCCACTGTTAGCTTGGACAAAGAGCACTGAGCAGCATGTTCCCTAGGTCATAGACCATATCCTTTGGGGTGTAGACAATTTGTCTATTATTCTGGATGCCATGATTTATTGGTCTGTCAAGAACAAGCCCTTTTCAGCCGCCAAAACTGTCCAGTTCACCTGGGCCATGTGGGATTCAAAGAAAAATCACCCTGATAGCTGGCAACAGCAGCCCACGCTGGGTTTCTGCCGGCCATGCTGGGGAGTCCTCTCCCCAGGCTGCACAGACCCCACTTTCTCAACAGCAGTTGTGTTGGGTAAAGTCAATAGAAACTGGCTCTAGATTTTGTGTCTTTTTCCTTTCTTCTATCAAATACACTCTTTGTCTCCTAAATACTCTTGGACTTGTGGCCTTCAAAAGAGGATACAAAGTTGGGTGGGTAGAGAAGGTAAGATCTGGGAGGGGTGGGGGAGGAGTGAGTTGTACAAAACTCTAAGAGAACTAGTAACTGAGAGGAGCGGTCACCAGAGAGGCGCACTAAACACTGCCTGCTCTCCACTCTACGATTTAGTGGTGCCGCCTGCCTCAGACTGTCAGTCCTGACTTGCACGCCAGGTCCTTGCCGGCCTGGCCAGGGATCCAGAGGTGAGTTTCAGTCTTTCTTGCACAAACGTTAGTAAGATGATCAGATATCCTCCCCGAAGGGAGCCAGAAACAGACAATGGGAGGAGGCCTGAGGGAGCCTGCTCAGAAATGTTTACAAGCCCTCCCCCATCTCATTTTAACTGCATGGCCTTTACAAATCTTTCCAAATCAGTTCCATTTTTTCAGACACAGTTCTATCCATACTCCTATCTTCAAACAATACACTGGTAATAACAGTGCAGTGGATATAAACACGTGAAACAAACACCACTAACTCCCACATAAGCATGGCACTCAGCGGGCGAGACAGCGCGGCTGTGGAGAGCAGCTGATCTCCGCTATCAGCCAGAGTCATCTAGACAGTTAACTGAGTTTTTGTTTGGGGTGTAAGTGTGTTTGTGTGCGTGCGTGTGTTTAACAGTCCTGGACAGAAATAGGAGAAATTAAGAGATAGATGAGAGGGAGGGGTGGGATTTCTCTTTTTTCATCTAGGAAGTGCCCTGTAAATTCTTGTTTCACCTCCCCCTGTGCACAGGGAGCAAACAGCTGGGAGAAGACCAGCTGAGGCTGCTCCGAATTCCACCTCACTAGTGCTGAACAACAAACTTTCCTCAGGTCACAGCAAGCAATGTTCTACCTCAGGTCACAAAAAACTAAGCACTGTCACACATTTCTGGCACACTTTTCCTCAACCGAACACCAGGGTTCACCTCTTGTCCTATTGTGGCTTTTGACAATCGAAGGTGGAATGAACACCATACATTACCATAAATGCCTTCTCTAAAGTTACCCCAAACTAAATCCAAATACAACATGGAAATTAAGAAATAAAGCCCCGCTGCAACAAGCCCGTTTCCTGGCCATCATCAGACTTGCACCCTGGCCAGACAAGGTCCGCTGTTCAGTTTCTGCCAGCTCTTCCTGCGGTACGGAATGAATAGCTCTTTCTTCCGGAACGCCTGCAATTCTTACCCGCTAATCACACCCACCTCTTCCTCAGAAACTCCGGCTGTTTTTATTGGCTAGAATTTAAACTTTGGGCCGGTATGGCAACCCACCCTGCAGGCCTGAGACACACAAGCATGTCTGAGCACATGTCTACATTTGCTGGGAAGAGGAGAACGCGCCACGCGAGGCCAGGCTGTGCACAGTGCCAGCCGGCTCAACCTCTGGCTCCATTGGAACCATGGCCCAAGCTCCGCTCCTGAGGAGCAGAGATTTTCTTTCAAGGTGAAGCTAGGAGGAAGCAAAACCAAGGAGAGAACCAGCAATTTTAAAATAAATTTTAAGAGCTGTCATCTCCCAAAAGTGACATTTATTACAAGTACATTTAAAAATATATCTTGGCATATAAAACTACTCAAAAATCACTTCATAACTGTTCTTACTTTTTAAGATAACAATATTATATTTTTAGCCAGAAAAATCAGTCTGCTCTTTCTATACACATAATTGAGTTTTGGGCACTGTGTTCAAATCCTAATTATGTCAAAGGAACTACATTTAAAAGAACAAAGGTGGTTAGAGGAAAGGGGTTTAACTCCATTTTGTATGTAGATAAGTGTTATAAAGACTTTCCTACATTTGATTATTTTACACAAATAATGTTACTAATAACTTGACAGTAAAGACAATGATCTCAAAAATACATTTGGACCTGGCGATGGTGGCACATGCCTTTAAACCCCAGTACTCAGGAGGCTTGGTCTACAGAGCTACTTTCAAGATATCCAGGTCTACTCAGAAAAACTTTGTCTCAAAAAAACAAAGACAAAAACACAGCTGTATATTTCCAGATATATTACATTTCTTTGTATTTACCCCCACACACCCACACACATACAGACACTAAACTATCATTCAACCAGTAGTTTGCTGATCAAACTTCCCACTGGAAGGCATCCCAGAAGTGCAAAGCACCAATACTCTGTGTGTCCTCCTTACAGACTGGGCGTGGAAACCTGCACAGTAGGAGGGAGCTCTGCAAGGCAGAAGGCCATGATGGCTACGCAAGGCGTGAATTCTCAAAGAGCCCCAGCTTGGGTGCCACCAGTGCATGGGAGGGCAGGGAACAGACTAGGTATCACAAACCTGCCTCTTGGGGCTTGGAAGAAACAGAAGCAGTTGCTACCATACTGTGTCCTAACTGGGCACCTTATATAAGCAAAAACAATATAGTACATCAACTACTTTATTTTTGTTTATATTTCATTGAGAAATTTTTCCTCATAGTTTCAATTTTAACATAAAATAAAAAAGACCCAGACTATGTCTTAGATGCAAGCTGTCAATACGTGTACAGATTTAGCTAAAATGGGATAAAAAAGATTGACTAACAAAACTTCTAAACAACGGAAGTTAAACGTTCATACATAATAGAGCATAACAGAGTATGTAACCAGCAAGGCAGATCTCAGCAAAAGCTTGTCTGAATATTTTATACTTACAATACATATGAATAAATAGTTCATGGTTTCATGTATTAACTACTATACGAGCAGTAGGTCAGATTTACAGCAGACCTCTATGTCAGTACATTTAGAGTTCACTTTTCAGAAAATGGGCTTTCCACCAGGTACACTTACAAGCATGTGTACTGTTCCTCTAAGCGTTCTGAAGACTCAAAGTATTAGACATTACTGCATTTTTAAATCAAATTCTCAGGATGTTTCTTTTTGAGTCAGTAAAAGTTCAACTAACTCTTCCCTTTAAGGAAATTATCACTATAAATTATTTGTCCAACTAGAATCTATAGTTCTCATTGAAAAAACAAACGAAGTCAAAAGGTCACTCTGACTTGTATTTGCTTCGGTGGGTATGAGGAATCTTCAAAAAATGCAATCATCAATATCACCCCCACATACCTTGCAACCTACAACAGTGACCAAACTCCAAAATACACTGCTGCCACAGCGGCACCATGTTATAGGAGGAATTCATTTTATTAGATTTAAGGTCCACGCTGAGATGGAACCCATACCTGACACTGCTGTAAGATAGCGCTCATGTACCCTGTAAAGATTTGTCACTCATATTAGTTTAATAAAATGCTGATTGGCCAGGATCCAAGCAGGGAGTGTAGGAAGGGCAACCAGAGTAGGAGAATTCTGGGAAGAGAACAGGAAAAGACACAGTCACCAGTCAGATGCAGAGGAAGCCTGATAATGCCTCACTGAAAAAGCTACCAAGCCACATGGATAAACATAAGAATTATGGGTTAATTTAAGTTGTAAGAGCTAGAAATATTAGCCTGAGCTAATAGGCCAAAGGTTTGTAATTAATATAAGCCTCTGTGTGTTTCTTTGGGACTGAATGGCTATTGAACTGGGTGGGACAGAAACTTCTGTCTACATGACATTGCTAAAGTAACTAAGAACCTGAGACTAGAAATGTCATAGGCCTAGGAAGAAATCTACTATTATTCTGGTAAAGCAGTGGTTCTCAACTTTCCTAATACTGTGACCTTTAATACAGTTCCTAATGTGGGGACCCCAAACCATAAAATTTTGTTGCTGCTTCATAACTAATTTTGCTACTGTTACAAATCAATCATACTGTAAATATCTGATATGCATGATACCTGATATGCCACCCCTGTGAAAGGGTCATCAACCCCCAGGAAGTTAAAACCCACAGGCTGAGAACTGCTGTGCAATAGGAATGCAGCAATAAAAACTAATGACATTCCTATATTCAGATCAATGCCTCAGCCCTCACATAAGAGAAAGTTCTTCTTGCAGCTGATGGGAGTCAAGAGAGACCCACCACTGGGCAAAGGGCAGAGAATAAGAAAGCCACTCAGTGAACTATTGTTCTTGAAGAAAATGTTAGAGTTTAGGAAACCACAACCCTCTTTTAGGAAGGGCCCTTTGTTAGACCCGCTCTAGCATTCACGTTTATAATTATTGGATGGATAGAGATATTTCACCGTACACAGCATGTGTTCCATGCCACAGGCGGCCTTACACTGGCCACTGGATCTACCTGCTCACAATATTCTATGGTTAAGCTGCCGCAAATCATGAAGACCCAGACAACCTGCAGAAGAGCAGAATCACATTTCCAACAGCCTCGGGCAGTCTCTGGAAAGCCACTCAGTGAACTATTGTTCTTGAAGAAAATGTTAGAGTTTGGGAAAGAAATGATCCCATGTCAGGAGAATGAAATCGTGAAATATGTCCACAGCCTTTAGAGAGGAGGCAAGAGGGTGTGGTTCGCATGTAGTCCAGGCACCTGGAGGCTGAAGCAGGGCTACTGAATCTGAAGCTGACTAGGCAGTTCCATGACAACCTAGGCTATAAAATCAGAGTCTGTCTTTGAAAACAAACAGCAAAAACAGGAATGTGTGGTGGTCTGAATGAGAAATGCTCCCTCATCTCATCTGCAGAGAAATACACCAGGAATGCAGGCCACCCTGACCCTAAGACACAGCCGTTCATTCTGGGCATTCCACAGCTTCCCATCCTAGCTGCACTCTCTCCTTCATGTCTGTCTGAACTCGCTCTAACAGACATGATCTAGTCTCTCTACTTCTCCTTTGAGCGGGCATGGGCAGCATTCTGCCAAGGCTACTGTGGCAGTCTGAATATAACTGACCCACATAATCTCCTAGGGAAGGGTACTATAAAGAGGTATGGCCTTGTTGGAGGAAGTGTGTAACTGTGGAGCCAGGCTTTGAGGTCCCTTTTCCTCAAGATACCACTCAGGGTTTCAAGTCTACTTCCTGTTGTAGCCAGCACCATGTCTTCCTTCACACTGCCATGCTCCCCACCACGATGATAATGAACTGAACCTCAAACTGTAAGCAAGCCACTGCAATTTGCTTTTCATAGGAAAGTTTCCGTGGTCACAGTTGCCTCTTCACAGCAAAAGAAACTCTAAGACAGCTCCTCTTAGGGAATGGTCTGGCCCAAGATGAAATGCACCTCTGGATACCAACTGGAAATCACTGTCACAAGGGCAGCAGAGCTTCAGGAAATTCACTCTAGGCAAAGGAAGAGCAGCAGAAAACAAATGGCAGACGGCCAAGAGGACACCAAATGGAAGGGCCCAGCAGGCTGCTCTGGTGTCATCTAAGCCCAGAGTGAAGCCTCTGGGCAGAAATCGTCCTCAACAACAGGGGCTTAGCTCCTGAGGCGGGAGCTGCTTCTACTGTTTGAAAGCAGCTCATCCCTGAAATTGTCAAACAATAAGCTTATTCATTCAAAGAAGAATAATATTTTCTTCGAAGCAAGATAAGACACCTAGCACCTTTCAAAAGCGAGGTGCCAGTCAAGAGGTTGCTTAGCAATTCTTTCTTAATAACTTGATTTCTAAAGATACTGCTTTTTCCCCCAAGGCAAAGGCAAATTCTATCATTATAAATAGTGCTCCACTGCCTTTTGTGCAGCATGAACATAAACACTTGACCTGAGGTGCCTTCAAGATAAGATGTCTGGGAATGAGCCATATTATGACTCAAATGGAGTTTGGTCTCATCAGAAGACTAAAATCCAGCTATGTTGGGCAGATACTTCCAGAGTCTTCCTGCCATTGTCCAAAAATGGAGAACAGGATTCCAGGAGAGTTTAGAGTGATCAGGTTACAAGTACAAGTGATGCTTGAAGGTAGGACTGCGGCCACCCTATCAATGTGCCTAGCACACCAGCTTCTTCAGAACCCCAGTTCCTACTGTCCCTGCTTCATGGGAAGTCTATCTTGTAAGCTTTCCTAGGCTGAGGTAAAATGTCACCAGAGATGAATTAACCCATTAAGAGAGGCTGTAAAGTTTATCTGAAATCTCTGTTCCTCCATGTCTCAAATCACCAAGTTTGTAAAATCCCAGTTCTACAGGTAGCACAACTAAGTGCTAGGCAGAGAAAGCAGGACCCTGGGAGCAAGACTATGAAGACAGGACCTGAGGGAGGAAATACAGGCAATGGGCTAAGTTGTAAAACATCATGTTAGGGGCCTGGAGAGATGGCTCAATGGCGGCTCTTCCAAAGGACCCAAGTTAAGTTTGCAGAATGCACACGGCAGCTCACAACTGCCCCTAACTCCGGATCCAAGGAATCTGACACCCTCATACAGACATACATGAAGGCAAAACAATGCACATAAAATTTTTTAATCACATTAGAAGGCAGAAGACAGCATTTTCTGATTTTTAAGATGCCCTATATACCAACGTTCATATTTACAGAAGTAACTCTAAAGTATTTGTTTCAAAATTTGAAGATCATTGAATTGCAGTCTCTTATTTTGTCTAAATTCCCATACTACATCTTGGAAGACATCACAGCTCTCTCGTGCCTGCACATTGCTCAAGCAGGGACACTGTTTAGGCTGTCATTACTAAGCAGACAGAGACAGTGTTCCTCTAGATCACAGGGTTTGCCTATAGTCTTACAACTGGGCTTCCATACCACCCTTTGGGAACTGGGGTTTGGAGAATTGTGGGGAAATGTTACCATAACGACTGCTACTCCCATGAGTAAAGTCTTCTGTCTCTAACCCAGGAGTCTCTGGTCTGATTGCCAGCAAACGAACGGACTGTCATCTCGGGAGGGAGGAGGCAGGGAGGAAAAGCTCAACCCAAACAGGTCTTCTCACTGGCTAGAGAGGCTCCAGGCATGTACCGAAAACCCTGATGCTCAAGAATGACTGCAAGTTCTCTTTAAAGACAAGGGAGAAAAGAGAAAGAAATAAAGACCAAGGGGACTCTTGTTGCTACAAGACAGTCTGGACCAGGCAATGGATGTTCTAATTCTCCCTGTAGCCCTGCTCCGAGTAGACTGCTGGACCAAAAGCTGAGAGTTGAGATGGAGACAGGACAGACAGGGAATATCTGGATATACACCATAACTACCCAACAAGTGCGACAAGCCAGCACCAGGTGCTCTGAGGGCAGAAATGGGATGCAAAGTATGTTGGAGAGTCGAGGAAAGATTCCCTGGCTTTCTACATATGCCAGCTAGCCACATACAAGACATCTTCCTGACAGACCCGCCTCATGCAGAGAAGTCTTCAAATGATCAGCACAAAGTTGCCACATCTCCATTCAGCCAATACAACAGTTCTCACAATTACAGAGACGTTACACAATGGATGCCAGGCAACTGACTGATCTACCAAGATCACAATGCTGTCACCTAAAACCGTTAACACTTAATGCATAAGTGAATATACATACACAGATGGTGGAAAACTTCCTGCAAGGACACATCTAAAAGACTATACAGGTTGAATCCAAATATGCTTGGGACAAGAATGTGGCATATTTCTATTTTTTCCAGATTTTGGAATATTAACATGTCTACAATGAACGTCTTGGAGTGAGAAGATCATTCACGACGAAAGTCAAACATCGCACCCTTGTTCTTCAGTTTTGACTATGAGCTGGCACATGACAGATGTGGAACTGTCCAGAGTATCGCATCGACATGCAAAAGCATTTTACATTCAAGATTTCTGGACTAGGGTGTCCAGTCTGTACAGAATTCCTATTGAATGGATCGTATGTGATTTATCACTCAGCTTCACCTCAACTCTAAATGCTCAGGCACATGCCTATTTATTTCCATAGAATCCCAAGAAGATCATTCCTCTATTGAAATACTCATTTCACTCAAATACCAAAAACTAAGTTTAGCTACAGATCTCGTCATAGCAACCTAAGACTGAGTTTGAAAATGGAATATTACTTAAGCTCACTCTTCTCTACCTTTCCCCAATGAGACACCAACACAGCAGTGAAGAAACAAAATAATTCTACTGCTTTTTATACTGCCAATCGAAGTCTAACATCTGCCTCATTCCAGCTGAGATTCTAAAAAATAAGACCATAAACACAAGGAACACCACGCCACCCACTCACTCATACACATTAGAGACCTGTAGCTCCATGCAGGAGCAGCATGGATCAGGACAATGTGCCACAAAGCACAAAGGTCACTCAAGTTTTTAAGGAATGCCAGTGAGGAGAGAGGCTCAGTGATGTTACTTGTTGGTTTTACAACACAGGAATGCTCAACGTGGAAGCAAACTCCCTGAACCCAAAGGGCTCACTTAAGTGCAGGTCTGAGACAATACAAGAAAAGGTGAGACTGGCTATTATAGTAAAGAGACTTGAAATGAGCCCTCATGGGACATGGTTGCAGTTATATTCAGAAAGGCTTGCATCCTTAGTACCACTGTTATCACGAGATGAATTTGCAGGGGCTCTAAGAATGTGTATGAAGTGTTGGCAAGCACGCTCACATCAACAAATCACAAAACTATGTAGGAATAATTAAAAGATGTCCTTCCACCATGGCATACTCTACAGCTGAGGATGTAAAGTCCGAGCAGTGATAGGAGATCATCTCCTGGACTAATCACCTGCACAAGCAGTTTACAATGCATTTTCTGCACGCCATACAGCGACTGACCTCTGGTTTTGGAACATAACAGGAAGATAGCAAACAATACTCTATTGGAAAATACTGTCTAGATATAACAGTCGACCAATTTTAGAATGCAGGTTACTATTCTTAAAGAGACATTTTAATGTCATCATAATTTATATATTAACAGAATATAGGGCAATTATGATCAATTAGGAAAAAATGTAAATACCAAGGCTAGGAATGTAACTCAATGCACTTGCCTACAGTTCTCAAGGCCCTGAGTTCACTGCAAAAATAAGTAAACAAAGTCTTCAAAAATAAGTTAAATTTAGCCAGTAATGGTGCACACCTTTAATCCCAGCCAACACTTGGGAGGCAGAAGCAAGCAGATCTGAGTTGGAAGCTAGCCTGGTCTACAAAGAGTTCCAGGGCAGTTAGGTTATTATAAAGAGAAAGCCTGTCTTGAACAAAGAAAACAAAAAGTTAAAATAGTCCTTTCTGCATATATGTACCTAAGGGTAAATTTTTCCTCGAGCAGAAAATAGAAGTAAAGCACAATTGTATTATAAAGCTGCTTAATTAGCCAGATGGTGGTGGTGACCACATTTAATCTCAGCACTTGGGAGGCAGAGGCAGGTAGATCTCCGAGTTTAAGGTCAGCCTGGTCTACAGAGTGAGTTCTAGGACAGGCTCAAAAGCTACACAGAGAAACTGTCTCGAATCACACCCACCTCCAAAAAAAGTTGCTTGTTTGCCTCCTTACAGGAGCATCGTGTTAATGTATAGATATGTTTTTCTCCTGCAGACACAATCACCTGAAGACAGCATCCCAGTATCACAAAAATGCAACAAAGAGCTCAAAAGTGCCACCTGGAGAGGCTGCCACCTGGAGAGGCTGCCACCTAGAGAGGCTGCCACCTAGAGAGGCTGCCACCTAGAGAGGCTGCCACCTAGAGAGGCTGCCACCTAGAGAGGCTGCCACCTAGAGAGGCTGCCACCTAGAGAGGCTGCCACCTAGAGAGGCTGCCACCTAGAGAGGCTGCCACCTAGAGAGGCTGCCACCTAGAGAGGCTGCCACCTAGAGAGGCTGCCACCTAGAGAGGCTGCCACCTAGAGAGGCTGCCACCTAGAGAGGCTGCCACCTAGAGAGGCTGCCACCTAGAGAGGCTGCCACCTAGAGAGGCTGCCACCTAGAGAGGCTGCCACCTAGAGAGGCTGCCACCTAGAGAGGCTGCCACCTAGAGAGGCTGCCACCTAGAGAGGCTGCCACCTAGAGAGGCTGCCACCTAGAGAGGCTGCCACCTAGAGAGGCTGCCACCTAGAGAGGCTGCCACCTAGAGAGGCTGCCACCTAGAGAGGCTGCCACCTAGAGAGGCTGCCACCTAGAGAGGCTGCCACCTAGAGAGGCTGCCACCTAGAGAGGCTGCCACCTAGAGAGGCTGCCACCTAGAGAGGCTGCCACCTAGAGAGGCTGCCACCTAGAGAGGCTGCCACCTAGAGAGGCTGCCACCTAGAGAGGCTGCCACCTAGAGAGGCTGCCACCTAGAGAGGCTGCCACCTAGAGAGGCTGCCACCTAGAGAGGCTGCCACCTAGAGAGGCTGCCACCTAGAGAGGCTGCCACCTAGAGAGGCTGCCACCTAGAGAGGCTGCCACCTAGAGAGGCTGCCACCTAGAGAGGCTGCCACCTAGAGAGGCTGCCACCTAGAGAGGCTGCCACCTAGAGAGGCTGCCACCTAGAGAGGCTGCCACCTAGAGAGGCTGCCACCTAGAGAGGCTGCCACCTAGAGAGGCTGCCACCTAGAGAGGCTGCCACCTAGAGAGGCTGCCACCTAGAGAGGCTGCCACCTAGAGAGGCTGCCACCTAGAGAGGCTGCCACCTAGAGAGGCTGCCACCTAGAGAGGCTGCCACCTAGAGAGGCTGCCACCTAGAGAGGCTGCCACCTAGAGAGGCTGCCACCTAGAGAGGCTGCCACCTAGAGAGGCTGCCACCTAGAGAGGCTGCCACCTAGAGAGGCTGCCACCTAGAGAGGCTGCCACCTAGAGAGGCTGCCACCTAGAGAGGCTGCCACCTAGAGAGGCTGCCACCTAGAGAGGCTGCCACCTAGAGAGGCTGCCACCTAGAGAGGCTGCCACCTAGAGAGGCTGCCACCTAGAGAGGCTGCCACCTAGAGAGGCTGCCACCTAGAGAGGCTGCCACCTAGAGAGGCTGCCACCTAGAGAGGCTGCCACCTAGAGAGGCTGCCACCTAGAGAGGCTGCCACCTAGAGAGGCTGCCACCTAGAGAGGCTGCCACCTAGAGAGGCTGCCACCTAGAGAGGCTGCCACCTAGAGAGGCTGCCACCTAGAGAGGCTGCCACCTAGAGAGGCTGCCACCTAGAGAGGCTGCCACCTAGAGAGGCTGCCACCTAGAGAGGCTGCCCAGAAGGTGGCTTTCAGAAAAATTCCCTTCCCAATTAGAGCAGTTACTGACAGATTTTTCAGTACCTGCTAGCAGGTTCAATGTTGCCCTAGTCACCAGCAGAAAGCTAGGAAGATTTCTAGAAGTATAGGTCTCCAAAAAAAACCCTACAAGCTGTTGAGAAGCTCAGTGATATATTTAGCATTTCCTCCTTGGGGATAATCAATACTTTATCTTGAGTAAACTGATATTTAGAAGAGGATCACTATTGACTTGTACACGATCACAAAAGCCAACCAAGACAGAATGGGACACATGCCTGGAACCCTAACACTCGGGAGGCTGAAGACGCGTACCGCAGGTCGGGGCCAGGCCGGACCACACAGTGAGCTTGAGACCAGCTTGGACTGTACATCAAAACTCTTTAAAAACATAAACCAGCAGCAATAATAATGATGATGACCAATGAACAGACTAATAAACCAACTACACTATAGATGTGCTTTTAAAAAGGGTAATCCGAGTTTGGTTCTGAGGATAGGTGACAACCTCCCAGAACTCAGTTATCAGAAACTCTATAAAGTGACTTTTTGCTAATCTGGTTGTTTAGAAGGTGCTTCAGATCAAGCCTGAGCCTTTGTTTGCTGTGAGCAGCAAACCCAGCCTTGTGTGCTCCTTCCACTAAGCAGGCTCTTCAGTCTTATTTAAAAGTGTTCAGGGGTTTCTGGTTAGTGATCTGAGAAAGTACAAGTTATATACTTTTTACCACATGCCTTACAGTTCAATCTGTTGTCCTAGAATAAATAACATTACTTCATAAATAATTTGTACAACAAATTTAGAAGCCTACTTCAGATTTCCAAGAAGTCACTGACAGTATCTTTTCTATTTAAATATAAGGTATAAAATAATTCTTTATCCTAGGGACATGTGACAAAATCCCCAGTTGATACCTGAAGCCAAAAATGACATGGAACACTATTCACACACTGTGTTATACTAATCTTCGACCAGGATGGCTACTGAGTGGGTAAACAGACAGCTAATATATACACAGATACACTGCAAGAAAAGCTCATTCACATCCCGGATAGATCATGAGCAGCAGCAGCATGAGCTCTCATCATGCAACCCAGAAAAACAAACTGAAAACACAAATTATAGCTGGGTGGTGGGGGTGCACGCCTTCAATCTTAGCACTTGCGGGGGGTGGGAGGAGCGGCAGAGGCAGGGGGATTTCTGTGAGTTTGAGGGCAACCTGGTCTACACATAGTGAGTTCCAAGATAGCTAGAACTACATAGTGAGACCCTGACTCAAAAACAAAAAAAAAAAAGAAAAAAGGATTATTTGGTTTTGGAATTTCCTAGTTAACATTTTCAGACTGCAGCTGACCTCAGAGAAGATACCGCCTGGTGCAGGAGAAATACCGGGTATCACAAACACAAGCACTCTCTTCTGTAGTCATCTATCTCTTCTAGAGACTGGAGGCAGCAGCACCCAACGCCTGTCTGTGCTCTATGCGCTACCCATACAGTTCGCGAGCTTAGGGCAAGGGGCTGGAAGTTGAAACACAGAGACCTCTAGTATTGGTAAGAAGCCCCCTATTCAAAAGCACCAATGGAGGCTTATACACCCAACAGTCAGGTGGGCCAACAGGTGAAAATCTTATCCTCTGATCCTCAAGGCAACACGTGCTCGCTCGTGAAGCAGAGCCGGTAAACAACTTTGACACAGCTTTTAGTAACTCAAATCAGAAAAAAAGATCTCTAGCAGGAAGGAGCAGCTGGAGGCCAGGTCTCAACATCTCCCCCCTAATTTTTTTATAAGATAGAAGACCCTCCTGTCTTAGTTCATCTAAGAGTAAACCCTTATCCGTCTCTGGGAGGCCCTTCTCTGTCTTAGGTGGGCCCTCTTCTGTAGAGGTTGCCCGTCTACAGAGGAGTCTTCATTGTGCAGTATTTGCAACTAAACCTGGGGGTATGTCTGAGTTACTGGCCAACAGGCTCAGAAGGACTTGCTAAGTGACCATAGGCTACATTTCTCATGGATTGTCTAATCTTACACAGAATTCAGAGACGAATTCCCACGGCAACAGGCGATTCCCTCGATACACGGTCATCTCAGTCTGCTTAGCCTTTTTGGTAATTGGCAGTGGTATGATGGCTAGTACCCGAACCAACAAGGCAGCAGTGGAGTGCTCATCCCAGCAGTCGCTCAGGCCACAGTTTCTGAACAACCATGAATATCTTTTCCCCCCAAAGGTGCTATTCCATACCACAAAAAGGAAAATAAAGAACTAGCTCCTTGAGCAAAGACATTGCCCACAGGTGTTTGGAATACTAGACCTTGAGAAACTACCATAGGATTTCTTTTTGGGGGAACCGTCTGTAAAAACTGTTCAAGCTCCCACCAGGGGCCTAACTATCCGTGGGAAGATAACAGGATGATTTTTAAAGAAACTTAATGAATGTTGGGGATAATAGCTATCAATCATTGCATCAGTTGATAATAGAGTCCAATCATATTGCTGTAAATGTAACAATTTATCATAGGGAAGTATAATTTTGTCTTGAAATTTGCCAAAGGTTTGTATATTCATTTTCCTAGCTTTCCAAAGCAACTGCAGAACTCACAATATGTTGTAACACGAGAAGGAGAAACAGGCATATGTACCCACTTAACAGGTCCAGACTGCCAAAAAATTCAGTTGGTGCAAAATGAGATGTTAACACTAATAACTGTATAGGCTTATCATAATCTACCCTTTGTAAATTACCTGTTCTATACTCTGCAAAGAGCAATTTTAGAGCTCCTCCAGCAAATCCTACAGGCGTGCACCACCACAACCAGCTCAGGCAGCATGCAGGCTCAGACCTTCTGCAGCTACTACGTGGGTTTCTCGGGTGCTGCGGGAAAGCCTACCACTCACGCCGCAGACTCTTGGGCATGCAGAGCCTGGAACCGCTACCTCCTTCTCCTCTCCCCGCCACTGCCCTCTTGGTCACCCCAGCGGGGTCTGTGCTCCAGCACTTGCCATCGCATTTGCTGATACTCCTTGCACCGCCACGGTGTCCCCCAGGCTGGGCACCGACTGGGTCACACCTTTTACCACAGCCGCCTAGCAAAGCTCTGCTCCAGCTGCCCTCCAGCCCCAGCTGCTCCTGAACCACTGAAGGGGCCCCACTTAATCTTTTAGGGAAACCGTGTCAACCTGTCTGGCTACTTCCTGCTGAGCAGGGGCGCTGCATTCTTGGGGGAATTTTACTGCAGCATTTCAGGAGGGCTCGGTGAATCAAACCACATGAATCTCAAATCCTCAGGTTCTCGTCCTCTGTGGAGACAAAAGCAGAACCTCTTTTCCAAAGCATCTAGGCCCGCACTTTAAAGTCAAAGCACCTTTTAGTTCCCAGAAACAAAGGTAGTCCAGAACACGAAAGACAACACAACACAATCCAATAACATACATCTGTACACATTTTATCTTTTTGAGGCTTTCAATTTACCCTCCCGCCTCCTGTTTCAGAGGGTGTCCCATTGGGGACGACCCTTCTGCTTACCCCTTTTCTTGGTTGGACTTCTACTTGCCGCACCTGCAGGGCCTGGAACTGAAACCCGAGCAAAGGACGTCAGGATTAACACCCCAATCCACCCTCACCTTCCGAGGGCGACCTCGCAGCGTTCCCCAGTTTCCAGTCTTGATGGAACCTCCAGTTGCAGTGCACAACTGCCTGTCTGCGCTCTATGCGCTACCATACAGTTCTCGACCTTCAGGCAAGGGGCTGGGGGTTGAAACACACAAACACACACAGAGAGAGACACAGACCTCTAGTCACTGGTAAGAAGCCCCTTATTCAATAGCACCCTGGAGGCTTATATACCCCACAGTCAGGTGGGCCAACAGGTGAATACCTTATCCTCTGATCCTCAAGGCAAGGCAGCACGTGCTCGCTCGTGAAGCAGAGCTGGTAAACAACTTTGACACAGCTTTCAGTAACTCAAATCAGAAGGAAAGTAAAGATCTCTAGCAGGAAAGAGCAGCTGGAGGCCAGTACTCCAAATGGTCCCAACAATCAGATGCCTCGCTTTATCCACTTTTTCAGATTTTAGATGTGGTCACCTCCCCCATATACTGGAGGACAACATGAGCGTGAGCTACCAGTGAGCTACTTAAATCCAAATCAGGGCCTGGGACAGCAGAACCATAGGTTGAGAAGCAAAACCTCCCTGGCTGGAGCTTTCTTCAACACCTTGATGGTCATTTGTGGTCTAGTCGGAATGAGGACTTTGATCATCTAAGGAGACATTATAATGACATTCTACATGTTAACAATATTAACATGCATTGACAGACTGCTACACCCATTCTAAAGAGTGATAAAAGAATATTCATTGTATACATACTATAGGACATCAAAATACTTGTGGCTACTAATCTTTACTAATTCTTAAAAAATAATTTAAATGCTTGTGAATGTAAAATGTAACACACATACACACAGGAACAAGCCAGATTCCAGGCATGCAATTGAAAGACTTGTTGGTCAAAACTCGATAAGTACTTTGCTTCTGCTGAGGGTTACAACGAGACTCGGGGCATGGGTTGCTGCAAAGATGAAGGTATACTTCCAGCCGGTACCCCCTTCAGAGAATATGCTGTGCTAGTTCTTAACTGTATATGTTCAATCTCAGGGGACAAGTGCTGTTCCTAGTGAGAGGGAATCTCAGAAGCCCTTCTGTGGATGTCATTTGATTGAACGACCAAACAGAGTTCAGACTTCCTTTTAAAAGCCAAGGGTTTCCAACGACCGCATGTGTGCAGTTCTGTCCCCAGACACTTCTCCACATTCTCACCAGCTGCTCACTTGCTCCAGGAAGTCTTTAGACTTGGTAAGGTCTGCCAGAATGCAGCCAGATGTTTGCACAGGATTAGAAGACCACGTCACTGCCCTGAACATCTGAGCAGGTCTTCACGGGAATGAAAAGTGGGCCAAGATAGTTTGATAACAAAGTATTCACCCTAAGGCTGTCTGTACCCAGATCATTCAACTGACAAGAAGTGGTGGGTTGCAAACCTCAGTGGACAAAGGTGCATGTGTCAGACAGAGTAAGACATGGTGGTCCAAGCTTGTAATCCCTGCATGAGAGAGGCTTGGTGTTTAGGGTTTCTATTGCTGGGATAAAACACCCAGAGCGAAAGCAAGCTAGGGAGGAAAAGAGATTTTTCAGCTTGTAATTCCACATCATAGTCATCACTGAGGAAAGTCAGGGCAGGAACTAGGACTCGGGAGCTGACCAAGAGCTGCTCAGTGTCCTCATGGCTTGCTCAGCCTGTGTTTTATATGGACCACCTGCCCAAGGTGCAGAGAGCTGCACACCAGGGCAGAGAATGACCTGCATTCAGAAATTCAGGACCAGCACAGAAACACACAACACAGCGAGAGAGACTCCACAGACCCCATCTTAACATAAAACAAGAGGCCATGATAAAAGGAGTGGGGACTGCGGGGACAGGTGCAAAGAGAGGCTTCACAGAGCTAACTCCACTGCCTCCACACCGAGCTGACGCAGAACGCTCACAGAAACGGGTTTCTCATACCCACTCATATTTTGTAAATGATCTTTTTTTTGATCATTTAACAAAGAAGTATACCAAAGCTGTTTTTTAAAATATTGTGTAAGTAGTTGTACTTTTTTTTTTTCCTGTCAATAGGATACAAGCTAGAGTCACCTGGGATGAAGGAACCCTAGTTGAGGAAATACCCCCTTCAGAATGGCCTGTAGGAGATTTCTTTTATCGATAATGGATGTGGAAGGGCCCAGCCCACTATGGGCAAACCACCCCAGAAGTGTTCCTGGGGGTTGTACTCCGTGCTCTGCTTCAGTCCCTGCCTCCGGGTTCCTGCTGGAAGTTCCTTCTCTGAAGTCCGCCCCCCACACTGTGAGCAGTAACATGGAAGACACCGCTTCCTCCCCAAGTTTTTACTGCCCAGTGTTTACCACAGCAGCAGAAGCCAAACTACAGAGCACTTAATTTGTATTGTCAACATTTTCCCTGTGCTTTTTCAGAGTGTCTGAATTAGATTCCCTGTTGTTAGCCAGAGCTCCTGGTCCCAGCCAGCCTTAGCCCTCCCCTGGCTTAGAACCCTAAGAGTGTGAATTAGCAACAGCCAGTGAGGGATGAGGAACAGGTTTTTCATACTTCTATTTCAAATGACCACCCGCAGCTGACCAAACCTGACGTCTTCTCTGTCCTCCCACAGTCCTGCCATATAAGTGGCTTGTTGATCTCGAAAGGTCACAGCGTGTGACAATGTTCACTAGAACAGCTCCTCACTGCCCACAATCCCAAATGAGTTTAAACTGGCCAGAGGGGAAACACCATCCACAGGCACGCATGTACACACACACACACACACACACACACACACACACCATCCATAAAACACAAAAAGGAGTTCACAGTTGCTCATATGTGAACTTAATGTGCTCAGTGACTTGTGGCAGTCCCAGGCAGGACCAGCCAGCACCACCCCCATGCACACGCTCACAGTGTAAAAGAGAGCCGCTACTCGGCGTTGTCAGGATCGCCTCCCTTGCCCCCAACTTAATTCTGTACATACACTGGACTTGTCTGAGGTGGAGAAAAGTTTTCAATCATCCCCATTTTGGTCAGGGTGGCCACATTATCATAAATTGAATGAATGTAGCTTTGGAGGTGTATTCAATAAACATAGCTTTTCTGGGGTGCTCCAAAGCAGGTACACACCAACATCCTCACAAGGTTTGGGCTTCAGATACACAATCTTAACATTACACACATTTTACAATAATACTACAACATACTTAAAACTAAAAACAGAATCAAATATGATACAAAAGCAATATGTCTTTGTAAGCCTTGCCGAACCACCGAATCGTCATTACTTCAAGGGAAAACTATGGCCAAACTTAAGCTCTATAGTAAAACCCCAAGACCAACAGCAGGGAATTACTCATGGAAACACCGTCACTGCAGTGAGCTCAAGCAGAACCGCTAGGCACTTCGTGTGCACGGCAGAACTCAGAACGTGCTCATCTCGCAGCCTTTCAGCTTGAGCTACGTCACCAGACTTCCCCAAGACAAAACGCACAAACTCCAGACAACGTGGGATCTGGTCCTTAAACCTTGAAACTGGTGAGGAACGAGAACCCAACAGACCCAAAAGCCACAGCACCAATGGGGCTGCTTCTCCTTCCCAGGCTTATTTGTAGGTTAACAATAATGTCTGGGAATGTAGAAAAGAGAAAGTGGAGAAAGAAGGGTAAGCTAGGTGGTTGTGGACGCCTTTGATCCCAGCACTTAGAGACAGAGGCAGGCAGATCTCAGAGTTCCAGGCCACTCTGGTACAGAGAAAGTTCCAGGACAGCCAAGGCTATACAAAGAAACCCTGTATCAAAAAAGACACCAAACAAGCAAAAACAGAAAGAAAGAACATTAAAAACTAGAAATGCTTTTCATATCATCAAGGAAAATAATGGAGTGGGTCTGATTTCATGAGCTATACAAAAATCAAAGTATTTATTTGCACTCTTGCCTGACACTTGGAAAATTAGTGAGTTAAGCTAAGTGTTTCAAAGTGAGACAGGGAAGTGAGACCAGGTTCATAGCGCCGCATCCCCCTAACCAAGCCTATGAACTACTCGGCCAGACGCTATCTGCTTTCTTGAGTGTAAACTGCGATCACTATGGAATGAAAGCGGAAGGGTGAGCTGCACTCTGGTGACCCCAAGATCACGTCCAATCACACACTGCTCTCGGAACCCCAGCATATGAGTTTGTCCGTTCACAAAATGACTTTGGGGGAGGGAGGATTGGCAACTTTTAGAATTAGAGCATTGGGAATTATACAAAATTTGCATTTGTCAATCAAAGGTTTCGGGTTCCCGATGCTGTTTCAGTTCCAGCTAGAAAAAGAAAGGTATAATGGCAAAGAGTCAAAGGCAGCTTCGAGCTCCTACTGGACAATCAGGGACAAATGAAAACTCCAGACAAAATACACTGATCCCCGTAAGAGAGGCACCTGCCTTCCTGTTATCACTCCAGTAAATCCTTCCTCCTTCCTAAAGTCTCATCTCACCACAGTTTCTCCAGCAAAGGTGTCACATTAGTGGTCAGAAGCAAGCCTCCAAAGTCAAACAGCTGACAAGCGACCCCTTAAAACACTTCCCACAGCACAGCATGAGTATCACCTTCTCGGCAGCGGGAGTTCTATGCAGAACCCACCGAAAACTCAACTGTAAATGCCAAAGCCCCTTACAAATGCTCACTGTGTTATCAATCTTAAAACTCCAAATACGATGCATAACTTAGCTGGGCTGAGCGGCCTGGGCTGGTGGAGGTGACTGCACACACTTCTTGGTGAAAAGATCTTCAAAACACTGATTCACGGGTACACTCCGTGAGCCAATGACAGTCCACATACCACACCATGGGGAACAAGTTGAATCAAACAAGCCCACAGCAAAATTTCATAATAACACACAGGAGGCAATAGTGCCTCAGAGCTCCAACCATCAACAGAACAAAACCAGCTCCAGCTGGCTTCCTGGGAGTCTTTACACCCTTGTTAGGTGGGGACTGTGTCTTAGATCTGAGTCCCTGTTGACAGTATGAGAGACATTTAGAATTAGGAGAGGGGTAGGAGGCATATAATACACTCTAGTACTCATTAATTAACTGTATCTGTAATAGAGCCCCAAACTGTCACTCCTCCCAGCTCCTCATTCATCACCGTGGGCTGCTCTGGCCAAGAATCTTTATCTTATAATTTTCCTGTACTTACATCTCTGTGTTATTAAGCAGCTGTGTTCAGTCCATCATGCCTGAGTATTACTAAACATTAATAAAAACCTTCAAATAAACATGGACTTATCCCCCATGAAAACAGGGCCTGACTAAGCCATGAGACAGCGCACAGCACCTGTGTTAGGGAATAAGGACTGTCTTAGCCAGAACTGAATGCAAACAAACTCAATGGCTGCCGGGTAGAGCGGAGCCTGTTTGTCTCCCATCCGTGTCCTTCTCCCCACCCCATCCCTGGCCAGGCATCAACCAGAATGTTCCCATGGGGCACCAAGGATCCAGCCTTCCACTCAATTTCAAATGAGTCCAAATTTAGCCTGTGCTCTGGAACAAAGTGAAAAACTATCTTGAAGCATGTTTTTATAGTTCTTTAATGTCCACTGGGTGACTCACAGTTATGTATCACAGAGGCCAGGTACTTTTATTTCTAAAAAAGGAATATGTTTGAGCGTCGGGAAGGCCAGTGTGGAGGTTGAATGCCAGCAAGAAAAACATGGGCGAAGTAGGCTGCTCCAGCTCAGGCCAAGTGGTGTTAAGAACCAAGGGCAAGTTAAAAATGTCACACTGGATTGAGGTTGCAGTTTCCTTTCCAGTGGTCTCATGAATCTTGTCAGCATTTAAACACTACTCAATAGTGCTAATTAGGTCTGCCTCCTGAAACTATTTTACAAGTTATTCAAAACACCCTGGCACCAAGCTGCCTAGAAAAATATTTTGAAACTATTTACTACGGCACAACCAAGAGTTAGTTCCTGCAGTTCTTCACAGATTGAGGACTTCAAAACAGAGAAAGTGTTCTGTGACTAGAGGCTGAGAAACTTACACAAACACACACACACACACACACACACACACACACCCTCCTATCTTCCTCTAATCGTTGGTCTGTCCAATAAGTCTTCAAAGATTACCATGAAAGTTGGCTGCTTATTTTACCTATTTGGAAGAGAGGCAATCAGATCTGAGTCTCCAGCTAGGCTGTCTACAGAGGCATTGTTTCCTAACTCCCCAGTCTGGCTCAGTCTGCCAGAACATCCCAAGTACAGTATGCCAAATATAAACACAACACCAGTAGAAAGCAATCTAAAGGATTACAGAAAAGTCTTACACACTGTCAAATAAACAGAAGACAATTCTGTCCCCTATTAAAAGTCCTAGCACAGCTACAACTGTTTAATACACACTCATGTTTTGAGCACAACAACATAATGATTCTGGTAATAAATCCAAAGCTTAAGGCCTAGGCGGGACACGGCTCAGAGGCAGGGTACTCGGTGTAGAGGTCCTCTTACCCACCACCTGTCTCTTTCCCAGGAACTTCCACTGATCTTTTGGTCCTTCTGCATCCTCTGCTGAGTATTTGACATGGGATCGACAATATTCCCAAAATTTGTCCCAGGTTTTTGGTCAGGAGGAATCTCTACAGAAAGGAAGGTAGCAAGTGAGCAGGGAACCCCAGCAGGCCAACATGGCCGGGGAACTCACTGACTCCCAAACTTGCTGTCACTGCCCCACTGAGTAAAGAGGCTAGCTGAGTCAGGGCTGGCCCACTGGACACAGGATATCCGCCCAACTCAAGGGCAGGTAGGGGGTGCCGTCAAGGTCTTTCAGGTCTATGTTTCAATCTTTACCAATAGTCTTTAGGAGTCAAACGGAGCAAGTAAAACAGGAGCGAGTACCCCTATACACCTCCACAGCGTTAGCTGTCTTGGCATCAAACATGCTGTACCAGCCTTTACAAAAGTCAGGAGAGCAAGGGGTACGGGGTGAGGAGGGGCTTAATCTGGTTCAGGGAGGCCTTCCTGGGTGTTCAGAATTTGGGGTCCTAAAGATGACAAAGGTACCTTTGAGATCTTTGAGCAACAGCAGAGTCAAGCACGTCTTACAGAAAGTCAACCATCGCAGCCAGCCTTGGGCGGCAGTTCTCACTCCTACCTGACTCCGCGAGGACCTCCTATTTATTTACCTTGAATCATATCTAGATTTGTTTTTTAATTGCTATTTTTTTTCTCTCTCAAGCACTTTAGCCAATATTGGGGGGGTCAAGACAGGGTTTCTCAATGTAGTCTTGGCTGTCCTATCCTCTGTAGACCAGGCTGGCCTCAAACTCACAGAAACCCACCTGCCTCTTTCTCCAGAGTGCTAGGATTAAAGGCGTGTGCCACCACTGCCTGGCCTTTCAGTCACTCAGGATGCTACACATTGCAAACCACACCAGATTTTAATAACAGCTTTTTGCTGGAGAGTAATGTAAACACACCAAGAAGTCTGTTTTGAAAGACGAAAAAGATTTCAGGTTCCGAGCTACTGGGCACCTCAGTTATAGAAGGACATCCACACTCACGAAAGTGCCAATGCCTAAGTTTTACAGCCATCTGTTGCAGAAATCCCTGTGTGCTGAGCCACAGAAAGTCTTCAGTATGGTGACCAGAGGGTTCACAAGGCAGAGGCTCAACACTGAAAACACAACAAAAAGTGCACCAAGTGCCCTACAAGGAACATCAGGCAAGAGCAGCCAGTGGACGGTTTAACTTCCAAACATCTCTATTTGTCATTTAACTGGATTTTGTCCTGTTGGTGCGTATCATCCAGTTAAGACCTCCCAGGAGTTTTCTGCAATTACACAGACAGAAAACTAACAGTGTCCAGTGCCCAGCAGCCAACAGAAGAAAACAGGTCTGTTTTCAATGATGAACAAGATTGACCCCTGGAACCTGCTGGCCAATCAGAGGCCACAGGGGTCACTTCCACAAAGGCTGCAGAATGTGAACTACATATTACCAGTGTCTCTGACTTAGAGGGCTGGAGTTAGATTGGAACAGAACAGGGCTCTTCTGGGAGAGGGGAGTATCAGAGCTGCAACCACAGTGAAAAGCTCAGCACTATGTGAACGAGCCCCAACGGGGTTGCCCCTCACTCCCTCAGATTTAACTTACAGCTTCTTTTCTGAAGCACCAATCATTGTGCACACATGGTATGAAAGACACAGGAAAGAACACACTTTAGCTGTGAGGCTTTGACTCGGGAACATTCACAAGAGACTAAAAAGCGTGCCTTCCTCTGAAAGTGCACACGTCTTGCACTGAGAAACAAATGGCTAGCAAGGAACTAGGGCACCTCCACGTCAACACGGCCCTGAGTTACCACAGAGCAGACAGACAGCAAATGCCAGCATGGTCCTGCATGCTGGGTGGACCCTGATAATTTTCTCAGTTTAAAAACAAAACCCGATAAAACACCTGTTCAAAAGCCTAAGGCACAGCCGAACTGCAGGTCTAGGGCCTGATGGCGGGAACGCCGTGGCATGGCATGCCTGTGCAGCCTCGGTACACCCCTTTGTCAAGCAGCTGTCTGCCCGGCTCTCTGAGGACAGGAAGTAGTCCCTCCAGCTCTCCAACCTCACTGCTGTTGCTAGTGGTGAGTGGTGAAGCTCCTCACAAACACATTTCCAGTTCCCCAGGGATAAATGCTGTGGGGGTGGAGGGGGCGGTAAACACTGCATGGCATCCAGTCACTGTAGGCTGGGGGTAGTGGACAGGGAAGCCACTGTGTGAACAGGCAGCATTCTCAGGCCAGCTGTGCACCTGGCTTTGAAGTCCTCACTCCAGATCCATCCACAGCCCTTAGCAAACAAACCCATATGCACCAGAGTTGCAGCAAGAAGTGTAAAGGTTTTCAAGTTTGGAATCAATCTTGCTCTTAGAAACCTTGCCTCTCAGGTCAAGTTTTTTAAAAAACAGTAATGTTTACTGTGAAAATAAACTCAAACAGTGACTGTTAGACATCAGTGGGTGACAGGTTCCCTCGGGGTCACAGAACACCAGCCACCCCTAGGGAGTCTGAGAAGTGAGGCGTGGTGGCTGACAACTCCATGCTCCCAAATGTTCCTTGGCAAACAACTAGAGACAGCTGAGTTCAACCCAGCACAAGTTTGTAATTAAGCCTACTGTCCGCAGGAGGAAAAAGACAGTATCGCAGTTAAGCACTGTGGACTACTGTTCTCCAACCCAGCTCACTTCTGTAGGTATCCGGCCAAAAAGCCTTATTTTGTTCTGTGTCAGAGAAGTATTTAACAAGTACTGGTTTGTATGAGTTTGACTTCTCCCCTACTAGCTAAGGTCACAGGTCAGTACTTTAGGGCATGTGCTGACTATTCTGGATTTCTCTGGTCTACAAATGGACAACTTCTGGAGTGAGTTAGGATGGCTCAGCAGGGAAGGCTGCCAAGCCTGACACCCTGGGTTGAATCCCCAGACCACATGCTAAGAGAACTGGCTCTTAAAGGTTGTCTTCCTACCTCCACACTTCTACCACAGCACATGTGTGCCCAAACAGTATACACAATATTTAAAAAAAAATGATAGTTTTTGAACAAGCTTTCTTTAAAAAGTATCTTAGTAACCCCCTCTATTATTCCTATTTAGTGGTCACTGCTGTTGAAGAGAGCAAACTGAGTCACAATCTCGCTGGATCACCGAGCTCTATTTCATCACTAGCCCATCTTAGCCAATGTGTCTAAAGTTCAGAGTTCCCTGCTTCCTGTGACACTTTGCAAGGCTGGAGCCTGCAGATCTGTTCCTGCACAGGCTGGAGCCTGCGGATATGTTCCTGCACAGGCTGGAGCCTGCAGATACGGTTCTGTATTGTGTGTCTCCAGGCACCAGCCATGTCCCAGGGCTCAGCCAACACAAACAGTAAACCTTGAGGAAGACGATACAGCTGCAGAAGAAAATGGGATAAACTCTGAGTTGGGGCCAGGCCTAAACCCCATTGCAACTACACTTACTAACTTTATGGGCCTTGGCAATAAACCGATTATCTTTGACTTCTATTTCTTCATCTCTTAAAGGGCGTGGTCACACATCAAGGTCACAGAAAGGCTTGCAGAGGTAAAATCCTTTCTTACCCTACATAGACAGAGCACATGCATGAACAACCATCACAGTGTTAAGGGGTGTGATGCCCACTTGACAGCCTGAAGAGTCTGCTTCCCCTCATCTCTCCTGCTATCCACCCCTCTCTGATCTGGCAGCAGACTTCTATACACACACACCCAATACTGGTAGATTAGCAAAATGAGAAGGGTGAAGTTGAAGTATCTGGAAGGTACTGGATGTCCCATAGGAAAAATCTTTGCATTGCAGGTGCCCTGGAGCCACTGCAGGCATTCTAGGTAAGGTCCCCCCACCCCCAAACAAGCCACTTCATCACAGCCATCCATGATCTGGTTTGAGAGCCACCATAGTTCTACAAATGCAAACCTACAGAATGGTGGTTCAGGATCCTCTGAAGGGCAGGTGCCAGGGAATGGGGCAGACACCCACCTCCATGTGGTCTGTGATCAGGTGAGGCACACGTTCTAACTTCAGTCTTCTAAAAGTCAGACCCTCAGGAAGGTCCTGATGTAGTTTCAACTATGCTAACTCCTAGAAGGGCTTTCCCTTCACAGTGTTCTCAGGCACATTTCCAGCTACCTAAGGATAGTACAGTATCTGTAGACAATAAATGTTCATCGTATCCTCCTTCAAACAAACTGCCTTGTAAAAAAGAAAAAGAAAAAAGATTTACACACACACACACACACACACACGATGCTCCACAGAGGCCATAAGTGGGTTTCAGATCTGAAGGTGGAGTTCCAGGTGATGTGTGAATGGCCGGCCATATGGGTGCTGAGACCTGACCTGCTGCTGCAGTGAGTGTTCTTGACCACTATGCCATCTCTCCAGCCTCGTCTTTGATTAGCAGGGGAAAACTGAGGGTGTGGTCACAGTAGGGCGGCTGTGTATAGTACACAAAGCACCGGGCCCATTCCCCAGGACAGCACAGCACAGGCTATGTCGGCTTGTACCCGGCAAACTGATAAGAGGCTGAGGAATGGAGCTGGGGAGACAGCCCAGTGGCTGACATCTATAAACACTAAAAAGGAGATTCTTCCAAAATCCCATCTGTGGACGTGTTTACTTAGGTAGGAACAGGCACAAATGTTATCTACTGTCATACGCTTACCACGACCACAAAAGAGAAGGCGGTAAGGTGGGCCACCCTCTTTTGCCCCATTCCTTCAAAGCAATCCTTTTATTAATTCAGTGAGGACAGGAGGCTCCACCCAGGAAGAAATGGTCAGCCTGGAAATTCAGGCCACACAGGCTCAAAATACCAGCATGAAACCACCTTCTTATCTGGGTTATTGCAAGAAGGTGCCAGAAACCTAGGGAATGGAACTCACAAACCTTTCTCCATCCACATAAGAGTCGGCTGGAGATGTGCCCGCACACACCTTTACCACTCAAGTGAACTTAAATAGGCTATATATATATTCTACACTGGGGGAAAAAAGATGTCTTAGCATACATTATTTTGACGCACTTATATGAATGCTTAAACTAATACAAAAAAATTCTCAGGATTAAAAATTTTTTATTGTTAGATATTGGTAATTTTGTGATCAATTAAAGATAAGTGGGAATTAAATTCTCTAACACCCAGTAAGGAAGTTGACAGGGTTTTATTTGGTACTCTAACTACTGCTGGTGCTTTCTGTCATTCTGGGGCACCAGGCCTACTGGGGGAATCCAGGCAGAGATGCTGACAGGCTGCCCAGGAGCAGGCAGGGATGGTGGCCAAAATAACCCTCTCCTCCAACTCACCCGCAGAGAAAAAGCCTTTTTTGCCATGCTTCCCCTGTGGTCCTGTGGGGACAGAGGAAGCACAAAGACCTCCTTGGCTCAGCTCTCATCAAGGAGCTTAGGAAGCAGGCCAGGTCTCAAGTGCTGACAAATCCTGATTCAGAGCTGAAGTCACACTTAGCTCACACACAGAACAACCAATCCACGCCCGCAGGGGCTGGGCGAAAAGGGTGTGGAATGTACGGGAGGGTCCATTTTCAGACAGCACGCTCCTGCCCAGGTCTCTGACTCAGCATCATGTCTCTGACCTACTCTTGGTCAACTGTGCACACCATCACGTGTTCAGAACTGAACCAACATCTCTTTGGCCAAGAGAGAGTAAACTGTCACAGAAACTGTCGCGGAGTCATAAATATCTTCGTGTGACTCTCCACTTCTACACATTGCAACAAGACAAGCCGCCATCCTCCGGACTTGACACTGTTCTAGAGTAACAGCACCCTGTTTCATTCTCAGAAGCATCTCTGTTTGGACAGCACATGATATGATCAGCTTAGTAATCAGGAGCAAACGTCAGCCCTAGACAGTAGCACCTGTCGCCTTTCCGACACCCAGGAGCATGGAGCTTTCTAACCAGAGTACTTTGGGGTGCTCTCAGCATATGGCCAGCACACAGGACTAACCAACCACACAGGACTACCCTGACGCAAACACTGAACCTCAGCAAACATCAGCAGGTCAGCAGACTGCAACATCATTCATTTTCTTCTCACTTTCAAGTGCGCACTCTTAGCCTGACAACCATCACCTACGAATGACCTCCCTTTTGATCTGAGCTCCACAGCTTGTTTGGCAACTCTAGAGCAATAAGGACAAACAGAATCTCTCCCTAAGAAGAGGTACTGTAGCACAGAATGGATTTTTTTTTTAACTGGGAAAAGAATTATTTCATGAACTTGAAAAATCATTTGGTAGTGTAGCTGTCAAACAACTAAAAAGGGGATAAAGAGATGGCTCAATCTTAGGTAAAACATGAGGCCCTTAGTCCACTGTACATCAAAATATACACACACAGCTACATAAAACACACATATACACAATAAACACACCCACAAACGCACAGTAAGTACACATACACAGACACACAATAAACACACACACAAACACACAGTAAGTACACATACACAGAATAAACACACACACAAACGCACAGTAAGTACACATACACAGACACACAATAAACACACCCACAAACGCACAGTAAGTACACATACACAGACACACAATAAACACACACAAACGCACAGTAAGTACACATACACAGAATAAACACACACACAAACGCACAGTAAGTACACATACACAGACACACAATAAACACACCCACAAACGCACAGTAAGTACACATACACAGACACACAATAAACACACACAAACGCACAGTAAGTACACATACACAGACACACAATAAACACA
Organism: Chionomys nivalis; assembly: GCF_950005125.1. Taxonomy (NCBI): domain Eukaryota; kingdom Metazoa; phylum Chordata; class Mammalia; order Rodentia; family Cricetidae; genus Chionomys; species Chionomys nivalis. The sequence goes on along the minus strand of NC_080100.1, from coordinate 9,595,108 downwards.
CACAAACACAATGCACTGTATTACTAAATAGAATGGAATAGGAAACTCGGACTATGTTGACAACAGCATTTTAGAAACTGAGCCAAGCTATTAAGAGCAGATTTTGTTCTTATTTGTTTCTGTAATCGTGGGCTTGCACGATTTCCAGACAAATCTCAGATTTGCCTCAGGATGCTCAGCAGTCTCTCCTTCCTGCAGACAAGCTCTCAGTAACCAATAGGAAGAGACTGTCCTGAAGGGCCACCCAGGAAAAACAAGGCTCTCACACCCAGCAGGAGACAGGAGTGAGTAGCCCTGAGCTCAGACCACCTGGAGTGCAAAACAATTAGTCCATCAGGCTTTCCCTACCCGACCTTCCTCCACCCCTCACCTGGTTTGCTTTTCTACTTGGTCAGTTTCCCACCTGGTGTTCTCCCAGGTTATAGGGCAGAGGATCCAGCAAGGAGGGCTCAGATCTCAAGTGGAACATTGCAGGACAGGTGTCGGCAAAAGCACAGAAACACCAGGCACTAAGATCTGTGTGCGGCACTTTCCCTAAGGAAGGGATTTCCTCCCGGCATGGTGCCACACACGCCCTTTAGTCCCTGCACTCGGGAGACAGAGGCAGTTAGAGATCTGCGCATTTAAAGCCAGCCATCCTGGTTTAAAAAGCAAATTCCAGGCCAGCCAAGCTACAGAGTGAGACCCTCTTAAAAACAAACATGTAACGTCAATGAGATTTATTTGGGAAAAAAAATTCTGTTGTATGTATGTGTAATGTGAGTATGGGGTTTTAGGCTGTGACAGATACGTGGAGACGGTAAGGGAACATTGAGGGGTCAACTTCTGGCTACCTTCATATGATGATCAAGATTAGGTTACCAGTCTTGCACACCACCGACACTGCCCACTGAGTCATCTCACTGGTTAGCTGAAGCATTACATCAGTGAAATATTGCCTTCTTTCCTGATTACAGACATGTTTTCATTGAAGGATAGAGGAAAACATGACAATGTGATAGTAAAACCTATTTGTAATTGAAAAACAAACATGGGATTTCCCATACTATCTGCTCAACTTCTTATCATTACAAAAAAAAAATTAAATGGGCCCTTTGAACTTTGCACTGAGCTTGCAAAATATAAGTCACTGAAAGCAATACTTAATTGTGACAAATATTTACAAAGGTTCTTTTGTCCCCAAACATTAAATGCAAATACTAACTTATTTTCAACATGAGTAAATTCCAGAACAACCTGGACACAAGGCTGACCTGGCTATCCCTGCTGATCTAAAACTATCCTTGCAAACACTAAACCTGAACACCTGAGATCTGCTGTCTGGTGTCTACAGTGAATATATGTAACGTCGACCCTGCAGGTGTGTAACTGCTCAATAGCAGGAGACATTCCAATGGTAGAAGCGCCTGCGTGCAAGCCTGTCCATCTTATAAGGAATTAACTTAAGCTGTTTTGAGTTTAGTGTCTTTGATTGGGGTGTGTGGGGGAGGGGTTGTTTGCGTAGCTGGTATTTGAACCCAGGGCTTCCTCCCTGCATGCTAAGTATGTCTACCACTAAGCTATAACCTTAGCCCACAATGTATTTGTAAATCAAAACCACACTTGATTCTTGTTCCCAAATCTATTGATCTCTGATCTTTAGAAGTCAGAGTTTCTGACACAAGCACACAATGAAGAGTGAACTGGCAAACGGGGGCAGTTCTTCTACGCTAAGGGTGTCACTCCAACCCAGCGCTGGTCTACACATCCTATACTCTAAGGGTGTCACTCCAACCCAGCACTGGTCTACACATCCTATACATTTTCATTACTCCAGTAATTCTGCTGAGTCATATAAGCAGATTTTCAATATCCTACACCAGAGGTAGGCTACTTTATTACATATGGGCATATCCAACAGTCATGTAATTATAGATATGATAAAACTGGCTGTTTAAAATGACCAGATAGCCGGGCAATGGTGGTGTACGAAGCAGGTGGGTCTCTTTGAATTGAAGGCTAGCCTGGTCTACAGAGTTAGTTCTAGGATAGCCAAGGCCACACAAATAAACCCTGCCTCAAACATACATACATACATACATACATACATACATACATACATACATACATAAATAAAATGTCCAGGAAGAACACAGTAGATGTGCACCTGAGTCCTGCCACGCCTCAGCTTCAGAGCACGAGTGTGTAAACATATCATGCTTGCACAGCTAAGATCAGCCTGCATGCTGAGATGTATGCATATAGTAGAATACTCTAACACATCACAGTCTAGAATTGAATCCTCCAAATACGGAATTTATACAACAGACAAACAGAAAAGGGATCTACTCTGAGATGTTGAAAGATAAAGTCTGAAGTACAGAAAAGGCAGAGCTCTAAGTAAAACACTCAACTCCTAACAGCCATGGAGAAAACATTATGACCTCCATCCCAAAGAGCACTCTGCCACGAGTTCTGTATCTAGCGAGTATCAGTCTAGTAAAATAGAGATTGCTTCTTATAATACTAGCAAGTAACAAACAGAGAAACTTAAAGAGCAGCCCAATCACATCCTTAGAACTAGGACTTAAGGTAGTGCACATTTCATTAGTCTGTGAACGGAAAAGATCTCAGTTTAGTAAGTGCTAACTTTCTGAGCTGGCAAAGGGGCTTGTGCTGAGATGCGCAACAGCTACCTGAAACACCCTTCACAACACCCAGGAGGGCACGCATTTGCAAGAAATGCGCAATTCCATTAGAAACTCATAAAACACTGGTACCCCTCATATCCTTCCTGTCCACGAGGATCCTGACGCCAGACACAGACATCTTCTCTCCGCACTGCGTCTGTGTAACGCTCGGGAGCTCTGCTGTCACCGCTCTGACTCCAGGTCTGACTATCTGAGCTGGCTCACATCACCCTTCCACTTCTGCCTGCGGCTACAGGTGTGCAGCTTCCTTCTGCTCCGGGGCAGCTCCTTCGGAATGACCAGGTTCTTTTTAAAGACAAATTCCTAACGGGGACCTGAAGCTCTGTTGCAGCCAGTGTGCTGCGTTTCCTCTTAACCAATCTAAACAGTCAGCGCTCTGATGGGGTTCAGAGCTATGGGTCTATTCTTTCTCACCACAAAGTGAGCTAAAGTTGACTCGTGCAAAGTAGACCTTCACAGACAAACAGGAAACAGAAACAAGGTTAGGCAGATATTTAAGGGCCTGCCAGCCCCTCCCTCTCTGCCTTCCTCTAGGCCAGAGGCAAAACTGCCAGCTCCCTCTCTCGGATTAGCTAAATTCCCAGTTTCCCTGCAGTAACTAAGAATCTAGAGTCGGGAGTCAAAAGTCATGGGACTACATGTGCATCTACTCACCATGGGAAATAATGACCCACCACCATCTCCAGTAACACATCAACAGGGTTTGATGGAAACCAGGGTAGCTTTTCCACAATTCAGCAGCGTTATAAAGTGGAGCTTTTTTAAAAGTACAAGAAAAAAAAATCTATCCCTTGGCAATGTTACAATACAGTGTGCAAACAATCCTTTGTTTCACTTCCCTAGAACAACCTTCTAGAACTGTGCTGTGGCCCTGGTGTTTGCTGCTCAGCACTGCAATACAACCAGGACACACAGATGACGGCGGCCTCTACTTAGACTGACCAAGACTGGAGGATCAGTCAGACACAGACGCTGACCCCCGGGTGGGAACCAAACAGAGCCTGCGAACTTCTACTTCAGTGCTGACGTTTTCTGTTTACAGCAAACAAACTGGACAGCAGACGGAAGTATCAGTGTTAGTGGGTGATGGTCCAAGAGCTGTTACACGATGTTGATCCTAAGGCATGCAGGGCTCTTCTAGGATTCAGTGGTTTTCATCTGGTTCTCCTAATAAATGACCTGATTTCTCCTTCTAATGGTGATGTTTATTAGTGGTTCACAGAGCAAGCTGAAAACATCAAACATCACCAAGGTAAACATCTGAGTTGACTGCGGGCGCGGGGGGGGGGGGGGGGGGGGGGCGCGAGTGGGAAAGTGGCTTGCACTTGCAAAAGTTTGGAAGCAATTTGAAAGGTTGGCTGCACCCCACAATGCAGGCTGCAGTGACCCTCCATCTCACCTCCATCTCCACAGATCCCTATCAAGGTCAGCTCTTGGTCCACCCACTAGCACCACAGATACAACGCCTGCGTCGATGTTGTACGCTGCTATGAGCTGTGAGTCCACACTTTCTCTAACAAGATGTATATGACCGTAGCGCACGCTGCCCTACTCTGAAACCCAGCGGCCTAGCCGACCCAAGGGTCTCAGTGCTCCTCTGAGGCAGTGGCACAATGCTGCGCTTCACTGTGTAGTCACCACAGTGACACAGCCACTCCTCTTTTGCAACCGCATGCCTGTGTTTGGCTTAATCGACCATTGTTAAGTGGTTCACTCCATTAATCCAGTTCTGCAATAGAAAGGGCTTCATTTTGCATGCTGGTCAACCCTGACTGTCACTTGAGGGTGACTGACACCGAGAAGACAGGAGCCTTTGTGTCCAAGACAACAGGGTTCCTGTCATTGGCTATGACAGTGAATTTCGTGACTTTGTAATTTAGCTCAGTGTAAATCAAGATGCTAGGCTTGTCCAGGCATTGCTGCTTCTGAGTGGATTTCATCTCCTACTTCTTAATCCTTTAAAAAAAAAAAAAAAAAAGTTATGCATTTATTCAAAATCTAATTACGGCCATCTTGTTTTCCCACCTCTTCTCATTTCCTAATCTTTTAATCAGAGAAGCTCAAGCCTAAAAACATACCCAAGTAATAGCAGCAACAAAACCCAGGAACCCTTTAAGACAGTCCTGTTAGAAATGATTATTCAGCAGGGCGGTGGTGGCGCACGCCTTTAATCCCAGCACTCGGGAGGCAGAGGCAGGTGGATCTCTGTGAGTTCGAGACCAGCCTGGTCTACAAGAGCTAGTTCCAGGACAGGCTCCAAAACCACAGAGAAACCCTGTCTCGAAAAACCAAAAAAAAAAAAAAAAAGAAATGATTATTCAGCCTCCTTAACACCCAGCCTGCAGTAGCATGCCTGCATCTGCGCAGTCACTCCAGCTGTGCCACCCCCAGCTAGCTGTCCCTGGCTGTGCCTCCTGACCCCACACAGTTTATAATTGGCTGACTGACTTGCATAGCTAGCATCACCTAAAACGTGCAATTTTTGAGTCTTTCAAACACTACAGTCCTGTAAGTTTTGCTCAAAAGCAGAGATTTCTTTCAGACACCAACAGGCTGGCTTTCTTTGTGATGGTACTGTTCAGCAAGTTATTATAAAACATTTTGTTTCTTTTACAATGATACAGTAATTTGCTACATATATAACTTTAACTAAATATAAACTGGCTCATTCTTTATGGTCATACACATTGAAGTAGTAACAATCAAATATTTGAGTTCTTTGTTTTCTTAGGCAACACTGGCTTGGTTGTACCTTCAAAATATTCTTAGTATCAGTAATATGATAGGTTTCTAAGACTTTCCAATCCTTCCCCCGAAGTAACTTCATGACATCTCAGTCTAAGGAAACGCTGGATGTCATTTAAGAACTGGGAAGCTCATAGCCAAGTTCCAACAGTCCTCACCACTGATAGTGGCTAGCATGTCATCGTCAATAGTATCACCCACCACTGAGATTATGCGTTCCTTTGTAGATGGCCCATACCTAAATTTCATTTTAATATTTTAATGCAGTGAGTTGAAGTTAATAAAGTACTTTCCTGGGGGATGGAGAGGTGGTGCAGAGCTTAAGAGCACTGATTACACTTCTAGAGGACCCAAGTTTAATTCCCAGCACCCAGTTAGTAGCTCCCAACTGTCCAGGAGACTGACCTCCACAGGTACCAGGCATGAATCTGATACACAGATATATATGAAGGCAAAACACGCATATGTATAAACAAAGAAATTTTTGAAATATAATTTTCTACCTATGCACACAAAACATATTTCCTTTCAAGGGCCATAAATCAACTTTAGTAGATGTCTTGGTTTTACTACCTACTTAGCACATATTCTGTGCTCACTAAATGCCTTGAATGAATGAGCTTTAAAGATTGTTTAATTAGTAATTAAATCAAAGGAGAAGAAAAACAAACTATCTGCATACCTGCAAACACAACCAAAAATTTCTCATCACAATTTACCCAAACTATTATGCTTTCTCTCCTGCAAAAGAAAAGAAAGAAAGGAAGGGAAGGAGGGAGGGAAGGAGGAAGGAAGGAAAGAAGGAAAGAAAAAGCTAAATATTATTTATATTATAAACTTAGCACAAAAAAATTGTTATTCTCAACTTTTCCATGTCTAATATGAAGCAACAACAACAAAAAAGGCCTTCCAGGACAAGTTACAAAGTCGGACAGTTCATCTATCTGGCATACGCAGAAAATCTGTCTGTCTGACATATGAAATACTCACCCTAGACAATGAATGCACTGCGCAGATCATGCCCTCAGTGCCCAGGAAGTGCCCTGATGCCCGCCTGCCTCAGCTCTGCTCTTGGAAGCTTTGTCTACTTCCTGTTACATCATTAATTAAGCCCTGATTCTTAAACTGCTGTCTGCGACTGTGAAAACTGCCCACCTTTACCTTCGAATAATAAACTCTTCCGCCAACCAATGCTTTAATTGCCAAAATATACTCTTTGTCTCAGCATGAGTGTATTATCCAAATATCAACTTAACAGGTATTTTCAAGTTAGTTCTAAAAGACCATGCCTTTCAAAATTCTGAAGGTAGATTTGAATCTATTGGTGGGGGGGTCCTGTTTAAAAAAGAAAAGAAAAGAAAAGAAAAGAAAAAAGAAAAGAAAAGAAAAGAAAAGAAAAGAAAACTCAGGATAAACTCAATAAAAGAAATTACAATGGTCCTTGGAAACACTTTCCTTCCCACTGCTGCCTGGAATTGCAACAAACCAGTTTAGCCGCATTCCACCACGTGTTTTATGAGAATAAGGCAAACACTCCAGCGCAGTAAAAAGAACGTCAAAGGCTTGTTGATTGCCCACAAGAGAAGCCAACGTACAGGAATTTATAAACCAAGGCAGCTTACTCTCCGAGACTCTGCAGAAAACTCACAACACTACCCAGCTCCCAGCTTTCCACACACCACTCATCTTAGCCTGTTAACAGAATCTGGACCTACTGGGGAAGACACTCAGATGCTCTCAATAAAGGAAAGAGATCTTAAGAATGCAACTCCTGAACTGTGAAAACATAAGTCTGCAGGAAGGAAGACATAGTATAGGTATCAGCTGGTTTTATGTCAGCCTGATACAGGCTACAGTCACTGGGGAAGGGGGAACCTTAACTGAGAAAATGCCTCCGCCAGACGGGTCTGTGGGCAAGCCTATGGTGGGGGCGCATTTTCTCATGTGATTACAGATGTGGGAGGGCTGATTATGGGCAATGTCACCCCTGGAATGGTGGTCTTGGGTGCTTGAAGAGTGAGCAAACCCTGGGGAGCAACTCAGTAAGCAGCACTGATCCATGGCCTCTGCATCAGCTCCTCCCTCCAGATTCATGCTTTTGAGCACCTGACCTGACGTCCTTTCTCGATGAACTATGATCAAGAAGTGCTGTGCTGAAATGAACCCTTTCCTTCCCAAGCTGCATTTGGCCATGGTGCTTATCACAGCAACAGAAAGCTAATCCAGCATAAAAAAAATGAAAAGGGGAGCATCTTCATTTAAAAAGGAGAAACGAACAAAAAAGGCAGCCACAGTGGTCCTGAGATTCTAACAGAAGTGAGGAACGCAAGCTAGCCACGAAAACTCTCTCTAATTCTGTGCAAAACAAAGGCCAGGAAACTAAACCATCTCAAATAACACAACTAAAAAGCAAACCTCAGGCAGCAGTGGTGACAAAGCTAACCTTCTCAGTAGATTCTCTGGGGACATTGGCTGCAAGGACACCTGCCAGTCTTCAGAGCTGGCCATGCTCCCCAACCCATGGGCAAAGCCTCCTCTAGGAAGACTTCCAGACAGACTTGGGTTTCTTGGCGACACTTCCAGCAACACATCTGTATTTCAATACGTTATCCATGGAGTTAAAGATCAATATTCACACGTAGGGACATGAATTTTGTGTTTCAAACTGCAAACACGGAAGAGCCATGGCACCTACCATCAAAGTGAATATCTGATGTGGGATTTCCCTCTGTATGCTGTGATTACCACTGATTAATAAAGAAACTGCTTTGGACCTATAGGAAGGCAGAACTAAGCTAAGCGGGAGGGGGAACTAAACTGAATGCTGGGAGGAAGAAGGCCGAGTCAGGGAGAAGCCTTGGAACCACCAGAGACAGATATGGTGGAACCTTGCCGGTAGGCCATGACCCTCATGGTAAAGTATAAATTAATGGAAATGGGTTAAATTGAGATGTAAGAGTTAGCTAATAAGAAGCTAGAGCTAGCCGGGCGGTGGTGGCGCACGCCTTTAATCCCAGCACTCGGGAGGCAGAGGCAGGCGGATCTCTGGGAGTTCGAGGCCAGCCTGGTCTACAAGAGCTAGTTCCAGGACAGGCACCAAAGCTACAGAGAAACCCTGTCTCGAAAAACCAAAAAAAAAAAAAAAAAAAAAAAAGAAGCTAGAACTAATGGGCCTAGCAGTGATTTAATTAATACAGCTTCTGTGTGGTTATCTCTGGACTGAGCAGCCAGGAATTAACTAGAGGCCTCCCTACTACAAAGATCAGCTGAAAGGGTGAGAAGAACAGGATGTGCACACATATACACAACACTGGAAAGCAACACCCCAACAATACAAATCAACTGACAGTTCTACAGAAATCAAACATGGCCCTCCTGAATCAACCACAGGAAAAAATGGACAGTTCTATGCCAACTATATAACTGCCCTTATGTGAGAAATACATGGACATGGATCAGAGAGATGGCTCAGCAGTTAAGAGCACAGGCTGCTATTGCAGAGGACCCATGATCAGTTACCAGCACCCACACTGGGTCACTCACAACTACTAGTAGCTCAAATGGCTTACTCTTTTGAACTCCTCAGGCTTCTACACACATGCACAAACACACACACACACACACACACACAGAGACAATTAAAAACAGGGACTCATCTGTGTGAGAAGCCCCTACTGGGAGACTATATAAACTTTTCCACAGCGTACTTCTTGCATTCTGCTCTGTAAACCATACATAAAGTTCACTTACAAATCAGACACAGGGGGGACCCAGCCCTTGAACCAGTGATAAAGCATTTTGCTAATCTGAGTTATGAATATTTCACCTGTGAATACAGCTGCTTTCCATAGCTAGTCAGGCTTCCTAGAGATTTTGAAATATTAGAATCCTAAAACGTCTCGAAGGATTGTTGCGGTACTTAGTCCCATTCTTTGGGGGGGGCTGGCTGACAAATCCCACTGTAATGTCTTCCCTTCCTGGGTCACCGGGCTTGGATACACTAGTACCAATGATTGCATCGTAGAGAAAAGGCTTACACAGGAAGACTCGCAAGAGTGAAGTTCTCTAATCACAAGAAAAGCAAGAGATCACACTTCAGGGAGGGAGAGGCCCACAGTACCCTCCTTAGAGACAGTGCTGACAGAATAGGCCCTTGCTATGCAGGTTCCAAGTCACCAGCTTCCAGGGACCAGGTGCTCCTGCCAGGCCCATCACTCGGTCTACTAGTGTGGACACAGAGGCCCTGGTCATCCTGTGGCTGTTGCCGCTCACCCAGGCCTTTCCAGAAACCACCATGCTCCCAGCAAGTCCCATAAACAGGTTAGGACTAGATGCTGGTCACCACCACCACCACCCTTAAAATACTTTTTCTTTAAGGAGCCTTTGAAATCCTACTTAGTAGAAATAACATGACCTATTTGTGAGAAAAACTGGGTTGGCCTCATATCTACCTGCAGCACTTTAAAGGGCCCTGTGGCCTGCTCTCAGGCTGACATAAATAAAGCTGCAAGGGAGACAGGAGGAATGGGGCAAAGTCCCAGAAATGGAACTAAAGTGCAAAGAAGAGGAAACCCAGAGAAGGTCCTGGAAGATTCTGGACTGATTTATGGAAGATACTCCTATAAAAGTATTGTCAAAGAACTCAGGAAGTCTTCCCAGTGAGACTGTTTCCCTGAAATTACCTATCCACTATGTGACCACTATGACATGGACACTGGAAACCATTCACAGGCAATGAGCTCTCAAGTCTTAAAGGAAACCCAGTAACAGAGGTTTCTTCACGTTCTCCTTACTGTGACTGAGCCACCCTGAGATCAATCAGCAAAGACCAACAGGATCCGCAGTGCCCCTGCCAATCAACGGTCGGAAGGCCTGGCACAAAACAGGGCTTTAGCAGCAGTGAACACTAAGCTGGTCAACACCAGCAACAAGAACACGGCCAAGCAAGCAGGGGATATCCTCTACCAACCTCCCATCAAGCCTCCCCCCAACCTGTCATCCACAAGAACATGCTCGCTCACTCTCGCTTCCTTTCTTCCTGCTCCCAGGAAACCTTTTATCAGTGAGGACATCATATCATAAAATGTCTGGGACTTCTGTCCAAGTCTGCTGATTGAATGGTTAACCTGCCTCCAGCGACAGAAAGGGAACTGGCCCGAGACTGGGGATACAGCGTTCTGTGCTCGTTCCCACGCACTAGGGGCACAAACAGGAGTACACTGACGCTCAATGGCAATTAGAGTTTGGAAATAAAACATCAAGGAAAAATTATGTGTGCTAAGTCAAAGGTGAGTCAAAATTATTTTCAAGAAATAATACAGTTTAACAAAAGAGCCCAAATGGCTCCAAAATAAATAAATAATGGCCATCAGGTTTATGCGCTAAACCAAGTTTACCAGCATCACAACAAATGCAAATGCTAATCCAGATAACACTAGTTAAAGTGGTTAGCTCAAGCCCGAGGAGAGTGAGCCCAGTGACAACCAGGTGACAGGTGATGAAGGGCACAGGAAGAGACGGCAGGGGGGCAGAGAATAACGCGGCCTCTGGGTGGAGGAGGAATGTGCACCTCAGAGGGCACAACTCCCCTCTGGTGTTTGCCTGTGGTTGGGGGCTGAAGGAGAATCAATCAGACTCTACAGCAGTGGCTCTCAACCCCTGACACTGCCACCCTATAACACAGTTCCTCATAGCATTATTTTGTTGCGACTTCATGGCTGCAATTTTGCTACTATTACGACGTGTAATGTAAATAATCTAATATGCAGAATATCTGATATGAGAACCCTATGGAGGTTGCGACCCACAGGTTGGGAATCAATGCTCTACAGTAATCTCTCCTAAATTCCTGTCCAGGAAAAACAAAAACAAAACAAACAAGCAAAACCTCCTAGCTCTGCCTACCTGCTCTGTGACCACTACAGGGAGAATTAAGTGTGCATTCTGGGAAGAAAACACTTCAGCAAGCCCCCCCCCCCCCCCCCCCCGCCCACTCTGCTCTGACACAGCCCTAAGAACGGCAGCACCAGGAGGAGTCAACTTGGCTCTCAGGAGGGGATTTCTGACAACTTCTTACATGGCCTCTGGGCAGAGACGGCTATTTAAGAATGGCTGAGGCAGGAGAGTGACCTGGAAGTGAATCACTCTCCTGAGCAAGGAAAGTCCCTTTGAAACACTGAGCCTGAGAAAGAATGGCGGACAGACAACTGGGGAAATAAAATAAAAACACAGTTTAGGGAGGCTAAGCTAACGAGGGTGGTAGAAACCTCCGGGATCCACCCATTTTTACTCAGGCAGTCCTTTGTTTAGTGGGAACCAGGGGTCCTGGCCATTGCACATCCACAGGCCAACATAAAATGGCCATCCATCCTGCTTCAGCATATGCCTGATCCACAGTTCTCAGGGCCCTGAGATGCAGCTGATATTTTTTTAAGTCATTCAACATGTAAATGGACACCTTTATTTCAGGATATGAAGCCTAGGTGTAAAACACTGAATTTGACTTAAGCACACAATGAGGAAGTTTCTCCTGTAGAGTCACTGACAAACAGAGGGGTGACTGAGTGGAAAGGTGAATCCTATCAACACCGGGGCAAGAGGCTGAGCAAAGGTAACAGTGATCTGGTTGGCGGAGAGGCCACTGTTGGAACCTTCCCGAAGTACTCTGAGGAAGGGTAGACACAACAGAGCCACAAACTTTTACAACACCAAGTGCCTCTCAAGTCAGGCATCTAAACACCTGGACAACTTCCTTATAAGTCATGCAGACAGCATTAACCCCTTCTGCTGCACCCAGGTATCAGGGAGTTGAGCCCGATACGTAATGCTGACTCCCTCACTTCCCTCACTCTACTGGCTGAGCCTTCCTGTTAAAACTGTTCTCCAGATGTTCTGTTGTTGTGTGGTGGTGGTGGTGATTTCTGTTGTTTCCTTTAGCCCAGGCTAATCTCAAACTCTGCTTTTACACAGTACTGGGTGTCAAACCCAGGGCTTCCTGTAGGCTAGCTAGTCAAGTGCTGAACTACATTCCCAGAAACCCAGGGCTTCCAGTGGGCAAGCTAGTTAAGGACTGAACTACATCCCCAGAAACCCAGAGGCACTTTGATGATGCTTTAAGACAATCTTTCTATCACTGACATGAAGTGCCAAAGGACATACGTCACTTGAATGACTCACTACTACGTCCGAGAGAGGCAAGCTAACTGGCTGTGGATCTCTGCTGAGACAAGACTCCAGCAGCAGAGAAAAATGCTTTCAGCGCAAGAGATCTACAACTGTATTAATAACAACCAAAACGTAAGTTTTTATTTTAAATGACACTAACAGAATTATCTACCATTTCCGTCGTGTGGAGTGTTTTCAGCACCTATTCACTCTCTGCAGTCATGGTGAAAACGAGAAGCAGCAGGCTGCATGGAGTGTCTGTATTATCTGCCAACTCAGTCAAGCTTCCTCCAGAGACCACTGTTCTTAATTAAGGGGAGGTACAGTCAAAAGGTTACCTCATTCCAGGACAGAACAGAAGAGGTTAAAAACCTTGGAGAGACAGCCTCACAAAAACTCCCCCTGACTCAGCTGACCATATGTGCAAATATCTTGGGAGTAAATGTATTGTTTAAACCTAAAACGGTCCTACAATATTCTTTTGTCAACAAACCTCTGACACTGTATCACGGCTTCTATCAAGTCAGGAGATGAAATGATCCCTGACGAGACGGGCACTGCTGGTGCTCTTCTAGAACCCCAGCACTTAGGAGAATGAGACAGATGTAATGTTTCAAGGCAAGCAACCCAGGCTATATATTGAAACCTTAAAAATAAACACACACACACACTTCACTTACCAGACATACATACATGTAAATACATACACACACACACACATATATATACACACACACACACATACATATACACATCCCTGACTCTTGCTATCAAAATAATAAGTGAAGTATCTGAGAATATAGCTCAGGGGTGGGATGTTTGCACAAGATCCTGTGTTTGATTCTCCAGCATCAAAAAATAACAATAAGAGACAGTATAATATTTATTAAGAGGAAACTGAAAAAAATACAAATTATATGTATTATAAGGGCAGAGTTAAAGAGGCCATTCCAAGATGCCTCGAATACTCTGCCACCCCACGTCACCACCGCTTGTCACCGTGAGCTTGTCACCGTGTCTATGGCAGTTATTACCCATTCTGGATCCTACTCTGTATGAACTCTATCATCTCTGCAGTAAAAGAACAAAGAACTGGCATTTGCAGTGCTCTGGTATCAGTAGAGTCTGGGTTGAGAGAACGCCGATGACAAGCCATCTGTTCTGATCATTTACGACGTGATCACTCCACTCCCCTTCAGAACGGTGCGAGATCTCCATGGCAACACTGTGACTTCTTTAGTTTGGGGCCAGTGGTGTCCTCTCCTTCACAAAGCACGTGTGTCTCATAGATGGCCATTCTCAGGCTCTTCCTTTGCTCAGCTACACTGATGGAAGGATTCTACAACCGCACCAGCACCCCTCACTCAGTACTGGTTGAGGTCCCTGCTAGAGTGTGTATATGTCTTATACCTAAAGGATACAAACACACACATACACACACACACACACACACACACACACCAGGTAGAGCCTTGGTCCTCAGTGTGGTCATATTGAGAAGGGACAGATCTTTAAGAGGTGGGGCCTAATGAGAAATCCCCAGGTCACAGGGAGAACTGCCCTTAGAAGGGATTCAGGTGGTTCTCCTGAGAGCCTGAGTTAGTTCTCGTGAGAGCAGTAGCTATGGAGAGTGAGCCTGAACCCTGAATCACTTTGTCTTCCTGTCTTGCAGTGGGATTTCCACTGCCTGCATGTACTCTCATCAGCCACGTATCTGCCAAAATGTGGAGCACTCAAGGGCCCTCTCCAGAGCCTGAAGCTGAAACTTTCAGCCTCCAAAACTGTGAGGTAAATAGACACATTTTCCTGACAAGCACTGGCCTCGGATGTTTATTATAACATAACTGGACAGCTATATATCCCCAGAGCCCACAACTTAGCTAAGAGATAGCTTAGAGGATCTGTCTACATATGCATCTGGGTTACAGATTCCAGGGCACTATCATAGAACGAGATGAGAGATCCTGTGTCTTAAGGTCCAGGTACTGCACTGGTCTGAGTTAAGGAAGGGTATAAATCAGGAGTTGCTCACTAGGCTTCTCCTGGGAGTTACAGTGGGAGCAGAGGTCCCAGCAGCTCATACTCACAAGGGAAGAGATAAGTGCAAGGAACCAGAGCCAAAGGCAGCTGTACACAGGAGCCATGCCAAGACCAATGGACCACAGGAAGCATGCACAGGACAGACAAGTGCACCTTCCCAAAGGCAGCAGAGCTCGTCGGGAAAACAAACCACAGAGGAGGAGGGACCAGCAAACACATGCAGGAAGTGCTGTACACAGTGTAGGACATGCTGATGGGCCAAGTCCAAGTTCCCCTTGAGCCTAGATCTGCCAAGGCTGGGGAGCAAGTGGATCGGGTCTGCAGCTCAGAAATCCACTAGCCCTCACATGTATTCTCCACTGTCATGCAGCATTCAATGCATTGCGAATATAAGCAGGCATTTGGGATGGGTGGGGCAAGAGGACGGAGATAGATTCTGTGTGGTCTGCATTGCCGCCCTAGCCTACAGCAGAGGCAGACACCACTTCTACCAAGCAATGTGTGAGAAATGAGACCTAATGTGCTATGTCTTTTTAAAAGCATCTCAAAATTCATTTTCACCTTGAGGGCAATTTCAATTACATAGCCTGTGCTCGCCAATCAACTCTTTAATTTTAACTTTTACATTATTCCCCAGCACATTTTAAAAGGAGGCCAAAAGAGAACCTGCCTAATCATCTTGCGTCTTTGGACTATAAACTCCCACTGGACAGAACATTATTTTTGTCTTCTCCAGCTGTGTGGCACCCGGCATACTGACGCTGCTCAGGGGATAAACAGCTCATTCATTACAGTGTCATGTATATTAAATAATGCCCATAAAGTCCTTTGAAGATGAAAACCACTTCAAGTGCTAACTAATGCTAAGCCAGGCATTTGGAACTAAGAAACACAGATGACAGAGTATGCATCCCATGGAGGTCACCACCCAACAGGACAGTGGGCTAAGAGGCTTTTGTCCCGGTGCCTCTGGTCCCTTTGCAGGTACTGAGACTAGCATATGTCCTCCAGTCTGCTTTATGTGCATTTAGTGTATACACTAGAACAGACAATTTCAGAGTGCTGTGCTGTGGGATAATGTTCTTGTACCCTGTAAAGATTTGTCACTCATATTGGCTTAATAAAATGCTGATTGGCCACTAGCCAGGCAGGAAGTACAGGTGGGACAACCAGACTAGGAGAATTCTGGGAAGAGGAAAGGCAGAGATGCAGTCGCCATCCAGAAGCAGAGGAAACAAGATAAGAATACCGTATTGAGAAACGGTACCAAGCCATGTAGCTAAACATAGATAAGAATTATGGGTTAATTTAAGTTGTAAGAGGTAGTTAGTAATAAGCCTGAGCAATAGGCCAAACAGTTTATAATTAATTAATATAAGCCTCTGTATATTTCTTTGGGACTGAACAGCTGTGGGACAGAGTGGGACAGAAACTTCCATCTGCAGTGCTGAAAAGAACAGAAGTCTTGGAGTTTCACTTCTTTCAAGAACCACACCCACAAGAAATTTCAAAGCCTCACAAAATCCTGTCTTCCTCCTGAGATGTCTGCTTTCATGTCAAAGCATACTATGGCGTGTCGACTGTGCAGAGGAGTATCACCTAAACCCCACAGCACGGACAATGATAATTCTTGACACAGAACTGCCTTTCTGCAAATTAATGGTATCTGTTTTGGAATCTAACCAAATACTCCACACCTTGCCCCCACATGCTGAGTGAGGAAAAGTGCCTCTAATGTGCGGTGCGTAAGCTTCCTTGGGAAAGCACGGCCTGTGATCTGCTATCATGATAACACCACTCTACACAGGAAGGAACACAGTCAAAAGCTACCTCTGTCAACTACCCCAAACTTTGTAGGAGCTCAACTACGGTCAGTTTCACCCTACCTAGCCATGCCCTTTCCTACCCAAAAGGACAATTCACCCGGTCTGAGACCATTAGTAGGAAGGAAATTCAATTCTTTTCATTGAAACTTATTAAAAAAAAATTAATCTAAGGTCTACAAAAATTTTAAATATGCCACCAGATTGTAAGCAGAGGTCAGATCAGGTCATAATCTCCCGTCAAATAGTGATTTCCACCCCCCACCCCGCTCCCATTCCTGAACAACAAAAAGGGGTCAGTAGAAAGCTCCCTAACAGGGACCAGGTCACAAGACAAAGTCAGAGAAGCGGGCATACAGTGAAGTGCTGCTTTCCCTGAGGACTCTGGTCCACCTTCCCTAGGAGACCTCTTCACTCGGTAACCTCAAGTCTGTCCCAACAGGCTGTGGAAAGAGCCCTGTGTGCTCTATGTCCACCTGCATGCAACCAGGTTACCATTGCCTTCCTCGAAGGGGGTCACAGAAAACACCCCGAAACTGAAGACATCCAAGAATCTATCATCCAGGCCCCTTTTTTCATTGGTTTGTAATTTCAGTATTATAAAATTCACCTCACTTAAAAAATATAATTCAGTGGTTTTCATATTTACACTGCTATGAAAAGATGACCATTCTCTAATACAAACCATTGCTATCACACCCCCAAAAGCCTTTCCCAGGAACACCTGGCCTGCTAGCAATCATCCCACCCTCAGTCACCACCTTCTACACTCCAACTTGACTAACATCATTCTTAGAGTGTTTAGAACCACCATCCTTTTCTGACAAAATGTTTTAGTCATACAAAGGACTTCAGGAGGTACAGCGGCCTAATTTCCCAGAATTCAATTTAATAAGAATATTTATAGAAAGTGCAGAATGCAATATACGAATTTAAGCCTATCTCCCCAAATCAAAGATCAAAATTCCACATCATAATTTCATGCAAAAAAAATAATAAACAAACAGAAGAGCCTGGAACACAAAAAAATCTCACCCACCATTTTATGACTTCTAGAACTAAGTGCATATATGTGCGCACACATATACAGTTCACACTAGCATCCTTCCCAGAAACCACACCCTGAGCCAGAAGCATCACTGCATTACGTACCATGGCTGGTCTCTGGGAAAGGCAGCCAGCATCGCATCTTTAAACCATGACTCCTGACTTCAAGTGTCAGAGTGCACTGCAGGCCTGAGACCGTTCTCACTCCAGCTCCCATGTAGACACCTCGCCAGGTACTCTTACTGATCTAACACCTTCTTAGTTCTCCTTTAGTTCTTCTCTCTGGCAAGTACTGGACAGTGAGATGAAGACAATAAACTTTCCCCCACAATACGTGTCATTTTAATAAACCATATCTATTTGAAGTTAATCTCTTTTTTCTTCTTGATGACTCCCTATTTCCAACTCCCTGAGCATTACAGAAAAGCAAGCTGCAGATGGTGCCTGGCAGCCTTTGGGGAGCTGAAGATCATGGCTTCATTTGCTGACCAGAACTACTGATCAACATTTTCAACTTGAAGATTTGTGCACTGCCTTGCAGAGGCGAGCATTTTGCCATTGCTTCCTGCACATGAGGTAAGAGAAGCCAGACACCTCCCCATCAAAGCAGAGCAAAAAAAACATGGAACCAGGAACACGCAGCCCCCTATGTATGAGCCAGATGTCTGAGTCCAACCCAGGGTTTTGCTTACAGTTAGGTGCAGAAAGAGCCCTGAGTATAAATGTAACTGTGTAATTACGTTAAGTGTGTGTTTGGTTATGCAGTATTTATACACACACTCATGAGCTCAGTTCACTGAGAGGTTCTACAGGCAATGAGCACACTTAGTGCCCACTCTGCCAAAATGAATCAGTAATGGCTGATATCAGAGCTGGGCAAGGGAAAAACAAGATGATCCTTGAACTACTTATTGTGCCACGAAGTGAGAAAGAACTAAAAATAAAATAAAATGATGGAGATAGGTCACAAAAGATAAGGGAGTCAGCCCAAAGCCACTGTTCAAATTGCAGACAATTTGAGCAGCAAACAAGATAATGACAGCAGGGCCATAACTAACATGATGCACAGAACGCAGTTCATGAGGCCACACTTAGCAACACGCCTTAAGTTAAGCAGAAGGAGAATCTCTTCTTCATGGTGGAAAAACAATAACAAAGAATGATAGATACTGTTAGAAAAAAATCACCATTTGGCAAACCAAGTAACAAGTAATTTAGACAAAATTTACAAGAGACGCCACAACTAACCAATGGAAATAAAGGAAAGAAAGAGGGTTTTGCACAGCCTCAAATTATCTCCCCACAAAACACTAAGTAATTACAAAGGGAACGAGACCTGGAGTCACCACCCGAACCAAGTGATGAAAGTGCCACTACCACACTGGAATGCTAGATGCAGTGGAGCAGCTGGGTGGCAATGAGGCAGCTGGATGCAGGGGACAAACTGAATGGCAGTGAGGCAGCTGGATGCAGACAACTGGGGCAGCTGGATGGCAGTAAAGCAGCTGGATGCAGAGGAGAAGCTAGGTTAAGTGAAGCAGCTGGAAGGCAGTGAGGTAGCTGGAGGGAGAGGAGAAGCTAGATGCAATGAAACAGCTGGATGGCAATGAGGCAGCTGGATGCAGAGGAGAAACTAGGTGCAGTGAAGTAGCTGGGTGCCAGTGAAGTAGCTGGGTGCCAGTGAGGCAGTTGGATGCAGAGGAGAAGCTAGGTGCAGTGAAGCAGATGGATGGCAGTGGGGTAGTTGGGTGCAAGGGACAAGCTGGATGCAGTGGAGCATCTGGATGCAATGAGGAAGTTTGATGGTGAAGGAAGCTGGATGCAGTAAAACAACTGGATGCAGTGACACAGCTGGATGCAGGGGAAAAGCTGGATGACAGTAAGGCAGCTGGATGCAGGGGGCAGCTAGGTGAAGCAGGGAAGCTGGATGCGGTAGGATTGCTCATGTTGTTATGAGAAACCCTCCATGGCCTTAATCTAATGAGGACTCATACATGCCAACTAACAGACAGTCATCAGTACAAATATTCAATAACATCCAGGTAACAGAAGAAAAACTAAGGAGATGTTCTCACTGATGGCATGTAAGTAACTATAAAAACTAAATGTAATATGTGGTCTTAAAATCATCATGGATCATCTTTTTTACTTCTTAATTGTTAAAAGGGCATTTCTGGAACAAATAGAATTTTATTAAGTTGGTAGATCTATTTGATGTTATTAAACTCAGAAATTACAGTGCTATGGGCCTGTAATCCCAGCCCGGCAGGCCAAAGCAAGAAGATCACAAGTTCAAGGCCTACCCAGGTTACAAAAAAAACAAAACAAAACAAAAGTGATAATTTCCTGATCTTCATCATTACGTCAGGGCATTTTCTTGTTCTTAGAAACACACACAGAACCATTTAGAACAGTGATCCTCAACCTTCCTAATGTTGCGACCCTTTAATACAGTTCCTCATGTTATGGTGACCCCAACCACTTCATAACTGTAATTTCACTACTGTTATGGATTGTAATGTAAATATCTGATATGTGAAATATCTGCTACAACACAGGCTGAAAACCACTGATTTAGAGGCAATGGGCATTATCCCATCTGCCACTTACTCTCAAGTGGTTCAAAACCTAAACAATATGTCAATGATGTATCTAAATCCAAACAGAGACAGACAAGGCAAACAGAGTGCAATGGTAACAAGTAGGAAATCAGAGTAAAGCTCTTCTTTGCTGAGCACGAGATCTGACTTCTCAAAACAGTTTCTTCCCTTTCCAAGTAACTGTAACTTTAAATGTAATTATCAGTGCAGATAGAGCCAACTAAGCACACTGAATAGGCAAAAGTAACAGAGTTGCTACAACCCAACTACACTGATGCAGACATACCCTTTGTTACCTTTGCTACTGTGAAATAAAAGACGGGGGCTAGCCGGGGGTGGTGGCGTAGGCCTTTAATCCCAGCACTTGGGAGGCAGAAGCAGGCGGATCTCTGTGAGTTCGAGGCCAGCCTGGTCTACAAGAGCTAGTTCCAGGACAGAAACCAAAAGCTACGGAGAAACCCTGTCTCGAAAATCAAAAAAAAAAAAAAAAACAAAACAAAACAAAAAAGACTAGGGGCTGGAAAGATGGCTCAGTTGTTAACAGCACTGACTGCCCTTCCAGAGGTACAGAGGTACAGAGGTCCTGAGTTCAATTCCCAGCAGTCACATGGCGGCTCACAACCATCCATGAGATCTGGTGCCCTCTTTTGGTCTGGCCTATGGACATACATGCAGTCAGAACACTGTATACATAATAAATAAATAAGCCTTAAAAAATAAAAGAAATAAAGGACTTAATATAATAATGGTCAAAAGTAACCCACAATTTCACACTAACCAGCCACCCTTTTAATTCTGGAAATTGTCACATACTAAGAAGTAAAACTGAAATTTTTTTTTTTAAAATCCCATAAGGGTCATGCTGTCTATCAACTATGAGGAGACCAAATGAAGTGGGTTGATGAAAATGAGCCTTACAGATACAAGAGCCTAAGAAATGTCTCATTAAAGAGGAGGGAGAAATCAAGCTCCTCTGTACCACTGTCTCTCAACAGAGTCTGCTTGCACATGACAAACAACAAAGGAAGAGTGGAGACAACGCAATAGCTTTCTAGACAAAGCCAGGACATCCACAGTCACTCCAAAAGAAGCTCCTAGGCCTCTGTCCTCCTCATACCCGCTTGCTCTTTTCCTAAGTTAGACAGGAAGTCTTAAGACTCATTATGATGTTTTACATGACGATGGCCAAAGGAACATCCCTGGCTAGCTCACCCTGCCCTTTCCATGCTGCCAACACTGCATTTACAGCCACAGACACTTCCCAGCACTTAGATCCAGTCCAGACGGTCAAAGACATGGGATCAACACTTCAATCAAGATTTCCCTGTAGTCCGCAACAGATGTGAGCCGAATAAAGCAATTGACCGTCACACCTTACTTCGATATCTGTGGCTACTTGTAATATTTGTGTTAAAGTAGTATCTGTTGTCATCAGGAAAGAAAAGAGAAACAGAAACTAAATTATAGAGTCCAAACCAACACAAGGAAAATGCTTGCTGTATCCTGGAATCTTTCACTCCACTTTTATTTGGATCTACACTGCTAAATTATAGCTCTGACCATCAACACCCAAGGATCTATGTATTTAAATTTTAAAATGGCAATCCAGACTCTGCAGTGAGGTCATTTTACTCTCTCCCTCTGTTAGGAAAATAAATGGGACAGGTGCCTTCCTAAGAGTGAAATGGGGCAGGTCAGGCACCCTCAGAAGAAGCTGACAGACTCATCCATGATCAAAACCGCACCACTAGAAGAGGAGATTCTAGTTTCAAAGAAAAAAGGTACGAGAGACATCTTACATAGGACCAGACGAATCACAGTATTAAGTGCCGGTGTAAGAGAAATACTAACAGACCACCAGCTTTCCCTGGAGAGCACACCCACACAACTAATTAAAACAGTAAGTAAATAAATAAGTCAATCAATTGAAAGGTATTATGGGGTCAGTGTAAGAAGAGGAAGTGGAACAAAATCAAAAATGAAAACCAACAACAAAAAAAAGTACCAAAAACTCTTATCTAAAATTTTCGGAGATTATCCTTTACACGTGAGCTGTACATGGAAATTACATTTGCAAGTTCAGGAACAGTTGTTTATTTCATGGTTACGGGTCTACAGTGAAGGAGATACGGACATGTTAGCAATTCACTCACTCCTCAGAATGAGATATGGGTAGCTGCAAAGTCAGAAAGCCCAGGGATGCTCTGCAGACAGTATGATGGGACAGCCCATCCCTAGAAAGCCTGCTTCAATACCAAGAGTGCCAAGGCTCTGCAGACCATGCTGTGGGTGCACCTCTCCTTGTCGTACAGCAGCAAAGACCCCCAGAAAGGGAAAACTTAGAGGCGGCAGGAATGGCAGCTATCAGTCATAGACATGTGGCTAGTCATCTACACATCGAGTGTGTTTATCAACAAAATGCACTCCTTAGCACATGGCCATCAGACTAAACACTACACGGGGCAAAGTCTCAGGACAGACAGCTCAAGAGGCCATCCTCCTGCAGCAGTTCCGCTCACTGCAACCCCTAGTGAGCCTCTCTCACCAGCTCCTCACCCTGCGACATGCCAACAAACTTTCCCAAGCGGGCGGGAAGTTCTTATTCCGATCTTAAAGGGCTCCCTTACATGGATAGGGACTAGAAAGAGGAAATTAAGGTCAAAACACATCCATGAAGAAAATTAAATGTTTCTACTATTGGTTAAAAATTCAAACTGAAATTGGGCAGCGGTGGCACACACCTTTAATCCTAGCACTTAGGAGGCAAAGGCGGGTGATCTCTGTGAGTTCGAGGCCAGGCTGGTCAGTGTGAGTTTCAGGACAGCCAGGGCTACACAGAAAAAAACCCTGTCTCTAAAAAAATAAAATAAAGATAAATAAATAAAAACCTGAATATTTACATACTGACCATAAATGTTAAAAACGAGGTTTCCCATAAACAAGTAAGTCT
Organism: Chionomys nivalis; assembly: GCF_950005125.1. Taxonomy (NCBI): domain Eukaryota; kingdom Metazoa; phylum Chordata; class Mammalia; order Rodentia; family Cricetidae; genus Chionomys; species Chionomys nivalis. The sequence continues at coordinate 9,572,049 of NC_080100.1, read as the reverse complement.
GCCCATGAGCCCTAATTGCATCACAACAGAGCTGTGTTGGAGATACTGGTCTCTATAAGCTGGTAGTAAAGTAGATAAGATTTGGTTATAACAAGGTTTCTCGGGGGTGGGGTGGATCAAACACCATAGATCAGAAAAACTCAGGGACAGAGGCAGAGGAAACAGACACACACCAAGGCCAGTAGAGTCTTCCCCCACACCCTTAGGCTCCTTTTATCAATTCAGAGCTGAAAGCATGGATCCGGCTGAAAAGTAAAGCAGCCAGCTCCCCAGTGGTCACTGAGAAGTTTCCCATCAATACATTCAATCCTGTGCTGCTGTTCTGGCCAGCAGCCCCTCCTGGCCGCTGCGCCCCATCAGATTAAGTAAAAAGGGAGAAGGTACATGGCACACCTGTGCTCCAGGCAGATCACTCAATCACCCTTCAATTCACCAAGTGTGTGGGACAGAGGACAGAGAAGCAGGAAGGAGGGGAAGGACACCCAAGCAGAAAGCACCTTTCACCGATGTGGAACTGCTACCCAGGTGCTTTCTTCACTGTCAACCCAGGACCCATCTGGCGGTACTGTCAAGATAATGCAGTTAAGGTCATAAAGACCAGTCCAAGGCAAAACCCATGAGGGATGAGGGAGGTCACCACCGCTGCTTTTTATAGTGTAACAGAGCTCACTTCTATCAACATAAGTGATTTTTTTTTCTAAGTAAGTGTGGCTATTGATTAAGAATTTGACTTTTCTCTGGAATTCTGCCAAGAATATGAGATTAACATTTTATTTTCTCAGTGCAGGAGTAAAGTAAAGAGTAGGCAAAATAAATATCAGCTACAGTTTATTTAAGTTGATAACTTCAAACATTACCTCTGACTTTCCATTAGGAACAAATTCCAAATCCATCATAACATTTAAAAAGTTTTTTAAAGCTGGGTAGTGGCGGGACATGCCTTTAATTCCAGTAATAGGAAGGCAGAGGCAGGTGGAGCTCTATGAGTTAGAGACCAGCCTGTGCTACAGAGCTAGTTCCCAGACAGCCAAGGCAACACAGAAAAACTCTGTCTTCGGGGGTGCAGGGGGTAGTTCTTAAAAAAACTATCTTAGTTGCATTTTTAATCATACCTTTAAGAATCATAATTAAACCACATTTCACTTTGAACATCACCACTGACTTCATTTAAAAATCTTGGTGAAAAGTTAAAAGGGTTAAAATAGCTTCTGCTAAATCTTCCTTCCCTTGAATCTTAGTTAAATTGATGAGGGGGAAAACCCAGTGCCCCACCTCAACAAGCTTGCTCGAGATCACGATGTCTCAATGGAAAGCTGCTTTCAGTGGTGACTTTACTGTTCTCATGTTATTTCTCGAAAGTCACTTCTGGATTGATAGATTTACCTATTCATCTCAGATTCCTTAGTGCCCCCTAAAGCAGCTTAGCAACGCCACTAAGAAGAGGAGGCCAATCTCTAGCACTTTTTTCAGCTTTCCTTTTCAGAATTTGGAGGGTAGCAAGGCCCTACTTCAGAACACAATCGCTGTTCTAGAACTTAATGGACCACAGCTTCCCAGCTCCAGAACACAACTTAACTGGTACTAAGAGCCTAACTATGAAGAAAAGCCTGCTCGTACTCCAAAGGAAACCATCATATCGAAGACATAAAAGCATGCACGCTGCTCCCTCACAAAGTGACACACTCAATTCTCTTCATGTAGTTCTAGGGAAGAGAGGGTCTGCAGAGAGACATCCAGAATAAGACTTAGAAAGAAACAAACCCAGCGTGATGACTTCAGAATAACCACAAACCTTTGTTCTCCACACATTCATTTAACGCCAACCAAAGCATGCCAGGCAGGTTAAAAATAATGCATTTATGTAAGTCCCCCTCATCCCCCATACACACACTCTACCAAGGTTAAATACGGAGCTCTGAAAAAATGATTTATTGCCACAAGGACAGGGACCCAAAATAGATTGGCAATAAAAGTGATTGGTCCCAGGGGCACTGAGAACTAATGTAAGCAACATCCTGGTCATGACAGCCATCCGGGAAGAGCACTAGAGTCATAGCTTAACCCTGATTCCACCTGTACCCAGTTCCACACTGGGAGAAAGCCACTCGACCTCCCTGTGAGTCTGACTCCTTATCTGTAAAATGCAAACGCTGGTCCAGCTCGATTCAGCAGTAGCTCTGTTTTAGTTTGTTTTTTTGGGGGGAGGGAGGAGTTTTCCTTATCTGTTTCAGCGTTCCACTCTGAACAAAGAAAGGTGATGTCCAAATTCCACTAACATATGCAAAACAAAACAAAAACCTGCTAGCTGCCCACTCAACCAACTTTAGCACTGACTGGCCTGCCAGTAAATGCCAAGCCTCAGGGTGGCTGATCAGGATCACCTAAATGCATAGGGACTTTTCTTTAACAAAGCGTGGAGAAGACAACAAAACAGCAGCATAGGAGGAGAGACCTAAAGTGGGATGGATGCTTGATGACTACCGCCCTGAGAGTCAAAGAAAAGTGAAAAACAGCGTGTAGGTACCAACAGCTGTGCAGGAGCTACGAACGTTCACAGGAAAGGGGAGTAGTCCTCAAGGGCTAGCTCCCCCACCCTCCGAGTCCCCAGCACCCACCTTCAACTCTTGGCAGGTGGTAGCATCTCAGCTGGAACACCTCCACTGATGGGGGGGGGGGATGACATCGTAGCCCATTCTATTTTCAGCTGCTCTGTTAAAAGTTCTGTTAAGCTGATACCGTTTTCTTTCATCCAACCACAGGTACCAGTTTCAGTCTACGGCTACAAAGATAAAGCAAGAAGGACCAAACAGAAAGGGGGCCAAACAACCACAGCTGCAGGCCTGAGAAGGTGAAGGCAAGCAATAGAAAACCTTTGTCTCCTCCGACCTGTTGGCAAGCTCAGGGCCAAGAACCCTGAAGAGGTTCACACCCTACCTGTCCTCCCCAGCCAATGGGAACATATTTTCCCATCTTAAACACAATACAGATGGATTAGCAACTCATTCTCCTCCAGGTTCCTACAATCAAATCTGTCCTGGGGGTTCCCTGCCATTAACTGCTCTATTCCACGAGGCCCCAGCCAACACCATCTTTACAACCATGGTTGGTGCCCATGCCAAACTTATCAGCCCCTTTGCATCCTGTACTAGACACCATTGGCCTAGATGCCAACCACTAAGCTGGCAACCACTAAGCTTTGGAACAGGTATCCAAAGTTCGGGGGGAGGGGGGGGAATAACTTCTAAAAGGGGTGCACACTACACCTGAGAGGGGACAGGTCTTCTAAGGCCAATCCAAAAACCTACCCTGGTTCCTGACCATGAATCAATTAACAAAAAAAAAATCAATTTGTCTAGTCACGTTGGAGGGTGAAATAAAAGAATACAGAAGTGGCATTACCTGAACTGGAACTCTAAACTGAACAGGCAACCCATGACTACAAAACAAAAACAAAAACAAAAACAAAAAAAAATAAGAGCAGGGAACAGAGTGACGAGAGGCATTCAAGGCCAGCATGTCTTTGGGGAATCTTGAGAACAAGCCATTCCTCAACGGTTCATAAAAGATAAGAAAGTTCAGTCTCACCAGCACCAAGTAAATAAATAAATAATAAAAATCCCATCTCAGAGCACAAGACCCTCTCTAACATCAAGATGCTGAATTTTTGTCAGTCTATTATTCTGTGACAGATGATAGAAAAAGGAAAAATGATAGCTTCTGGGCATGGAGGAAGCACAGCTTTAGTTCTGCTCTATCCAGCCAGTCACACACCAATAAATAAATTCAAGAACTCTTAAAGTTTTCATTCGAGGGAGTTGGTGTTTTTCTAAACCTCTGCTTTTTGCAAGGACCTCACCGGAGATAGAGTACTGGGGAGTATATTAAACCCAAGCTGACACCACAGAGACGGAATGTGTCACTTCTAGTCATAACCAATCAGTTAAGACGAATCAAAAATAACCTTGCCAGACAAAGATCAAGAAGACAGAACTAAACCAGGTATACAACGGCTCTGCTAACTTCTGCCTCGCCCAAGGCTGGTCGCTTCTATTACTAGCTTTCCGTGACCCGGATTGCCGTCCTGATCTCACCCAATTTGGGAGCTGACTTTGAAAGAAGCCACGAAGAGCCTGAGCCGTCAGCCTCCGGCGCTCACCCCGGTGCAGGCCACTCACCAGGCCCCGAGGCTCTCCCACCAGTTCTCCGGGAGGCCAGCGAACCGCCGCCCCGCGCCCTCCCCGGTCCGCCTGCCTCTCCGGGACCAGACCTGGGCCTCTCTCTCCGGCTCTCCAGCGCGGAGTCTGCATCTTCACTCCCGAGCCTAGCCCGCCAGGGACGGTTCTCCGAGATGCAGGCCCCCGGGTCGCCGACGCTGCCCTCGGCCGCCTCCGGAACGCACAAGCAGAGCGGACTGCACGCGGGGACGAGGGACGCGCGGACGCGAGCCCGGCTCGCGCGGGATCTGGGCCGGGCCGGGCCAGGAGGAGGCGCCGTCCCCGGGGTCCCCGGGACGCCCCGTCACGCCCCCTGAGCCGCACACCCGAGCCCCTCCCGCCCGCCTGCCCGCCCGCCGGGCTCCGCGCTAGCCTCCTCCTTCGCCAACCCCGGCTCGCCAGAGCGGACCCCCAACCACCCAGCACTGCCTCCAGGTCCACGCCACCCACGCAATGCCCGCGAGCCCCGGCTCCGCACCTCTCCCCAAGGCCACCACGGTCCCAGATATCCTTCTCCGGGCCTCCCCTCGAGACAATGGCTCGACCCCGCCGTCCCGACCACCGCTTCAGCTTGGCCACCGTCCTGGGTTCCTTCGCTGAGGTGCGATGGCTGCCCCGTTTCACAGAACCGTACGCCAAGGCTAGATGATGGGCTAGAGCCCTGAGCCAAGACACTCGCTGATAATGGGGTCGGGGATCCAGCTACCAGCGGCCCGGAGAACAACACAAGGCACAGCCCGCTGTCCCCGGCCCCGGTGAGCTCGTCCTCCGGGACACCGGCCTCCGCCCACGCCGTCCCCGCCGCCGCCTCCTCGGCCCTCCAGCGAGAGACAAAGAGCCGGCGCCCCAACCCGCGGGGCCGTGGCCATTGCAGCGGGAGGGCGAGGGGTGTCTACCCTGGCACAAGGGACGAGCACCGGGGAAGCGAGCGAAGGCGCCCGGAACAAGCCGCAGCACACGGGCGGCGTGGGCAACCTGACACGCCGGCGTGGATCGCCAAGCCCCGCTGCGGCGACGGGGACGAGAGCGCGCAGGGCTGTACCGGGCCGGAGAGCGGGGCGCGCCGGGCCGGCCGAGCGCTCGGGGCAGCCGCGGGACTCACCGGATCGGAAGAAGGCCGCGATGTCGGCCAGGTCCTTGGCGGCCTCCTCGGCGCCCTCACCGGCGCCGCCCCCGCAGCCGGAGCCCGCCGCGCTGGCCGCCGTCGCGGGGCCGGAGGACGCGGCCGGGGCGGTGGCACCGCCGCTGCTGCCGCTCATGGCTTCGGCGGCGGCCGCGCCCGCCTCGGGCCCCGCGCCCCTAGCTCCGCGCACCCAGCTGCCCGCGCCTGGCCTGGCGGCACCGAGCACCCAGCTGCCCGCGCCCGGCGCGCGGACGCACAGTCCCGGGGCGGCGGGCGGCGGCGGCTCGGCCCGAAGAGCGCGCCCACATAGACGAGGACACCGCCCGGGAGCCGCGAGCCTGGCGCGGGGCGGACGCGCGGAGCCACGGCCTCGGCGTGGCCTGCCGGGGCGCGGGCAACGGCGCGGACACGCGAGGGCGGGGGCCGGGGCCGGCGGAGCTCCGCTATCACGGGCGCCGGCGGCAGCAGCGAGCCTCCATCTTGCTTTCCAATGGGGAAGGAAGGAGGGGGAGGGAGAAATCACGGCCGAGGGAGCCCCGGTGAAAGGAAAGGGAGAGCAGGGAAAGGAGAGGAAGGAAAAAGAGGGGCTTCGGCAATTTCCGGAGAGCTTCGTTAGGGGCCGGAGCGTAGGCTCGGTTGGTGGGCGGGGCCTGTTGTGGGCGGGACTATGGAGGGGCGGGGCCGCTCCTGGGAGCCCAGAGGGCGGAATGGAGTGGCTGCTGGAACGTGGAGCGGGCTAGGTCTCCTCCTCCCGGGCAGCTTCCAAGCCTGGGAGGAGCAGGAACAAGTGTGACCGACCCACACTGGCCTTCCAGGCCGGGAACTGCGCCCCCTGCCAGGACTCTCACGCCTTTACGGCAAGCGATCCTAGCGCTGGAGCGGTTTCATTATTATTTATGTCACCCGCGGGGCCGGGTGACCAGGGCACAGGGCTGGTGTGTCCCTCGCAGGCGCAGCGCTGACACGGGCGGGTAGAATGGGCTCATAATTGTTGAATGAGCAGAGAGGCAATGAAAACAGATTATCTGCTCTAGACTACCGTCTCCTTGCGTACACACGCGCGCGCGCGCGCGCACACACACACACACACACACACACACGGGGCTTGCGGGGAATCCCCATCTCCCAAGTGTGCTAGATCCTCAGGCTACCCAGATGTATAGCGAAGATGATGGAGGCAGGGGTGACCGGAGAAGGAAAGAGATCTTTAAAAAATGCACGTCAAATGAGCTGTGTGAAATAGTCAAATTCTGCCTATGTCAAGCCTGCAAGACGAAATGGGTGCCAGATAATTAAAGATCAAATACTGGAGAAAACAGATCAACAAATTCCTTCAAACTACACCACTACCTATGTTTAACAAATGAACTAGTGGATAGTGGTCACCAGGGCTTTCTTCCTTGGGAGTCTCAGACAAGCCAGGGGAATAGGCTCGAGTGCTCAGTTTCCTTCAGGACGAGGGTTGAAGACGTCCATAGGAACTCGTGTTCATCTTACTACAGATGTGTGTAAAGACCTACAGCTGTGTGTATATACCCAGGATAGTACATATGCCTTCTTGTTCTGTCAATTGTCTGGACCTGAGACATTTTCATAACATCCACACACCGATTATTAGATTCCTCTCTCTCTCTCTCTCTCTCTCTCTCTCTCTCTCTCTCTCTCTCTCTCTCTCTCTGTGTGTGTGTGTGTGTGCTTTTATCTGCTGGGACATGTGTCTATGTTCATGTGGATGCAAGAGGTTGCAACCAAGGTCTAACTCAACCAATCACTCCTCACCTTATTTTTGGAGACAGGGTCTCTCACTGAATCTGGAACTCCTTGACTGCTGACCAGCAACACCCAAGGACCTTCCTGTCTTTGCCTTCCCATTGCTCAAACTACTGCACTCAGCCTTTTACTGGGGGTACTAGGATCTGAATTCAGGTCTCCAAGCTTGCAGAGCAAGTTCTTTACTACAGAGACATTTCCGCAGCCCTAAAATCTTGTTTTTAATATAATACTTTTCTCCAATCAAAAGAACTAGGGGGTCCTTGGGAAAATGGATGATTCTGGTTGTGGGGCAGGAAATATTTAACATGACCCCAAAGCATCCTATTGCGCTAGAAGGTAAGGAAGTGGCTTCCCAAGAAAAAAGACATCAGGGATAAAGACTGCCCCAGAGATACAGGAAACAATTGAAAAGCTGCTAGTGACCAGAACTACAACAATTTAAGTAAGAAGATACAGCACTAGTTGGTTATTAGAACAAAATAAATATTTTTTAGTCTTTACTGATGTAAACAAGCAAATGGAGTGTAATAAACAAATTCCCAATGTAAAAGAATTACAAGTAATTTCTGTGGAGGCTCTGCCCTGAATGAGATGGAACGGAACTCCCCTCTCCTGAAATACAAACTGCACATAGTACTTTCCTTCCAAAGAGAATAAAACTGGTGATCTACTTCCAGGAGAGAAACTGCAACGCTGCACTAGCCTGGTGATTGAAATGAACATCAGAAGCAATGGTGGTCCTGACAGTGTGCACCAGATAAGACTGCAATGGTCTTCATCCCCGAATCTCCTAACTCCGGATGAATAAACAACATCCTTTGAATGAGGCCCTTCCTACAAACTACCTCACCAGCACTCTCTTAAACGTTCGAGGTCATCAAAAGTCAAAAAAGGCTAATCAGCAGTCATAGCTGTGAGGATCCTAAGGTAGAATTAGAACTCAGTGCCGTGTCACTATTTGCTACTGTTGCTGTTTTGTTCTGTGACAAGTTTTCACTAAATCACCCAAGCTAGCCTTGAACTCTCTATTCTCCTGCCTCAGCCTCCCAAGTGCTAGGAGCGTAACCACTGAGAATACAGTTGTATCCCACCATATTCGGCTCAGTGTGGTGGTCTTGGTGGATCGTGAGAAATTTCTACGGTTAAGACTGAGTAAATCTGAAAAGCATGTTAGTCAATAAAAGCAAACCCACGGTGCATGAGAAACTGGGAGGTTCTGTGTCTGGGGTGCTTGCAAACTCTCTCCACACCTTTTTAGTAAGTGTCAACCTCGTTTACCATTTTAAAAACTATGTTTAAAGCTTATTTTTAATCAGATGAGCAATCTCTTACAGTACAAGCCAGAAGGTCCACACCACTTTGACCTTTAGTTCAAGTGGGTTGGCATCGTTTCTCTAATTTTTCTCTTGGTTAATTCCTATCTGTAACGTCTTTCCCTCCCTTACATAGCCAAGCTCCCAGAGGCTTTCAGAGAAACAGAGAGATTGTACCTGGTCCCTGAACATCACGAACCATGCTGGGATGTCTATTCCTTTACCTGGACACCCTGCCCAGATTTTGAGCATTGCATTTCTGAGGCCCATCTTTATTGTTACACCTCACCCATCCATGGGAACCCAGATCAGTTGGCAGCCATGAGGAAAACCTCAGCTGCTCACTGGGTTGCTCAGTCCCAGCCCAACCCCAGAAAAAGACAGCCACAGTCTTCTCTTAGGCCCTCAAGACTTCCTGAGCACATGCTTGCTCAGGTGCCCATTTTAAGATTTAATGCTACCCATCTCTATCCCCCAAACCCAATTGAAGAATATTTTTTTAAATTTGGGGGGGGGGCAGAGGGGGTAGAGATGGGTAGCATTAAATCTTCATCTTGAATTCCTGTCCCATCGTTCTTCCTTCCTTATCTGTTGGCTTTGGTGTAACCTTTCTATTCTTCAAGAGACTTGGCTTTTGGTACCCAACAAGCTTTTCTTTCCAAGTCTCTCTGCCAGGGATTCCAAGAGTGTCTGTCTTAAGACTCAGAGCCCAGCGCCAGTACTTGTCTTCCCGTCCCTCCCATGGTGATCCCACGTTTGACTAGTAAGTACACTGTCACTTCTCTTCTGACAAAATAAAAGAGTGGAGAAAAGTTTACGATTCGACAAAAGGAAAACTGGATGAGAGGGACAGATTAGATGGCCTCATGCAGCCCCAGGCAGATTGGCAGCATGTCGGTGGTGAGCCCAGGAACTGACACCTGGGAAGGGTAACTCGTGTTGGAAAGATCCTGAGTGGAGCAAATTCAGGGTCCTGGGAGATGGCTGAGTAGTAACTGCTGCTCAGGGCATTAGGGTTGGAGTGGACAGAGAATGTCTGGAACGCATTTGGCAAGACAAGATCTATACGGGAATGAAATTCTGGCCAATTCTTCTGTCTCAGGTACTCAGTCCAAGAACGGAATGAGAAAACATTTTGGTTGGGTATGGGACACATGCAGGCTCTCCCTGACATCTGAGCGTGTGCAGGGAGTTCTAAACAGGGTTTCACGACAGCTGCTGTTGATCCTACTCACCCTTCAAAATCCGGCTCCAATTTCATCCTCTCTCATGAAGCTCCTACATAACTCAAGTTGATCTCTCCCTTCTCTGAATTGCACATCAGTTATCCAGGCATTTAATCATGTGCCGCATTCGATTACTTACGATTTTTGTGTTCAGTGTCTTACCTAGGAGATGAAGCAGTCCTTCGCGATTAGCACGTAGGTGCCAGTGTGCTTCTTGTGTACCTGGAGCTATATGAGGTTCAAAGGACATGCAACAAAATGGAAAACACCCGCTGTGGTAGACAGTGCCCATTGTCCACTCAATACCACTCTCCTTGGTAGACATGAAGCCCCGCTAAAGATGTGCAGTTCCCAACTCTGGTGTTCATGTAATGTGGAGCTGACCCCCATGAGATACAGACAAAAGAGTAGATTTAGCATCCATGTGCTCCTTGTCTTCTATAATCAGCTTTGGAAACACCAGCGTACTGGTGAAGGTAAAGCGGCCACAGTGTGACTGAGACAGAGTGTGGTAAGGGTGGATGAGCGGGCACCTCTGGACTGCTTGTAACATAAGAAATAAAGACCCTGGCGCCTGAGAGATGGCTCAGTAGTTACAAGCACTGTCTGCTCTATCAAAGGTCCTGGGTTCAATGCCCAACACCCACATAGCAGCTCACACCCATCTGTGACACCAGTTCCAGTGCTTCTGACACCCTCACACAGACATACATGCAGGCTAAACACAATGAACATAAATAGATGATAGATAGATAGATAGATAGATAGATAGATAGATAGATAGATAGATAAAATAAAAATATTGAAAAGAAAAAGCAAATGAAAACTCTGACCTGGTTGAGTGGCTTATATGCCTTCTGTTACCTATTAGACCAGCCATAGTTTGTGTGTGCACACACACGTGTGTTAGGGCATATACACATGTGTAGGAAGTCCAGAAGTCAATGTTGGTTATCTATCTATCTATCTATCTATCTATCTATCTATCTATCATTATCCACTTCATTTTGGTACACAATCTCTCACTGAACCTGGAGATCATTGCTGCCCATGTCCAGTTCCCCAGTGCTGGGATTAGAAGTATTAACCACCATGTGGGTGGCTTCTTATTCAGGTGCTGAAGGTCTGAACTCAAGCTTCTGCAGGAAACGTTACTGACTAAGCCATCGCCTATGATCCCCAGACACAGGCTTTTATTGATGTTTCTGTTTTTTTTTTTTTTTTCAGCAAAGGAGCCCCTAAAATAAAGGTGAGTGAAGAAACAGGAGATAGTTACTGACTTGAGAGTCTGGGAGGGGATCCCAAGGAGCCACCACATGACGAACATGACTTTGACGTTGGTGGAGATTTTATTTTAAATAAAGGTGAATTCTTTTCATTCATCTGTATTTATTTTAGTATAAATATTATGTCTTAAATTGTTTTCTAGTTGATAAGGGTCGAACTGTACGTCTCCCACTCCCAAAAAGATATACTGAACCCATAATCCCCAATACCTTAAAAGGTAACTTTATTTGGGAATAAGGACATGCCAGACATAATTGTCCAAGACTGCAGTCATGCTAATGCATTTTATAAGATGGCCTGGTGAGGAGAGGAATGGAGAATGCCTTGCATGAGTTGCAGTGATGCATCTCAGCTGAAGGCTATTGGCAAATCTCCAAATCAATGAAAAGGCTAGGAAGGGTTTTCCTAGTGGGTTCAGATGGATCATGACTCTGCCCCAAATGTGATTCAAACTTGTGGACTAAAGAAGGCTGAGGTCTCCGGAAGCCTGAGGTGATAAACATCTATTGTTAAAGTTTTCTGGTTGTTAGTACTTAACAGTCATGGCAGCCCCAGAAAATCAGTGCAAAAGCTAATACACATGTCTAGTATTTGGGGGGCAGTGATTCTGTAATTCTAGGAATAGAGTCATCTTGTGGATAATATTTATTGGATGCCTTAAAAACAAGAATCCAGAGGAATATGGGGATTAGATGAATGAAAACTTATTATGAAAACGTCAATGTGGTGACTTCACCTTTGGTCACAGTTTGGAACCTCTATTATTCTGCTCCCCGCTACTATAACAAATACCTGTGGTTGGCTACTTTGTAAGAAAAAGAGGTTTGCTTTGCCCACGGTTTTGAAGGCCTAAAATCTGGATTGAGTAGTTCCTTTAGTTTGGCCTCTGGTGAGGCACCCCGGCTCTCATATCAAGGTGGATGGCACCATTACTTCCTCTCATACATGACCCTGTATGAGACGAAGTCAGAGAGACAGGGAGGTGACTACCTCATTCTCTTATGATAACCCTCTTTGAAGATCTAACCAGGGTCCCATGAGAACTACACTCATTTACATATCCAAACTCTATTCAAACTGTAGAACCATGGCTACAAACCTTAACTCCGAGGTACAGACACCAGGGGTCTCTAGATTTGCCTGACTCATTAAGGGTGTGAGCCTAGAAAGTGAGTACAGGATTAGGTCACTTTCTAGTGACCGACAGTTTTGCCCTGTGATGTGTAGGCCTGTGTAGATAGGTGGCTCTCCAGTTGGTGCTGAACCAGATTAAGAAACATATGGGAAGGACCCATCCCCAGGGCCATGGCCTCTCCATCTGCTAGGGTCATGTCAAGTCAGCTCAGCAATACTTCCAGATGAACCTGGGTTCTTAGACCTCTGATTGGGAGCGACCATAAAACGACAAAGCTGGAAAGTCCCAAACTAGAGCCCAGCCTGCACTGCCCTGCACCTCTTTTCGTAAGTTTGAAGCCCCAAGAATCACTGGATCAGCACTCGAGACTGGTTGACTTATCAACCTTTGCATACGAGTTTTCTCCCCAGTATTAGAAATAACTCCTAATATACAAATCCAGCAGACAAGTCTAGAAGAGGGAGTTAAGAGGAATGACACTGAGGAGGGGAGGTAGACAGGGGAAATAGGAGGTAGATGATGAGATTGATGACGGATGACGAGGTATACGGAAAGATAGATGGATGTGTAGTGTGGTTAGTGTCAGTTATCAACTTGACGAGATCTAGAGTCATCTGGGATACAAGCCTCTGGACACGGTCATGGCAGATTTGAACACATTTGTTCATTACTCTATTGCTGGGCTGTGGTTGCATTGTAACCCACTGCCTACCGTCCCTGTTGCTCTGACTTTCTTACCTTGATGGACTATAACTTCCAACTGTGACCCAAAATAATCCTTAATGTATGTGAAGTTGCTTTTGTCAGTGCGTTTTATCACAACTACAGGCAAAATCACTAAGACAGCAATGTGCATGTGTGTACGTGTATGCACCCATGCCTCTGCCTGCCTGCATTCGGACTGGTCACTTATGGAAGTCTTGGTCTGGTAGCAGAGAAAACCCAGCAATACCAGAATCAAAAGATGAGAATAGATTTGGTTCTGAAATGAGCTCAGCCTTAGAGGTGGCTCAGTTTTGTTATTACTATTATATATGAGACAGGTATTAGAAGCGGCATTATTTGTATTTGCCACCTCGTCTTGGAACCGATCAATGTTCCAGCAGCTAAGAACTGTTGACTTCCACTTCCCTGCCAGTAATTTAAAGAATTCCAAATTGATAATATTTTTCCATCTACATTTGCAGAATCTGAAATTGTACCCAGCAAAATCCATTCACTCCTGACCAATGTTTGTTCTTCAAGATTTCTCAGCAGAGGCTAAACACTCCCAAGAGTTCTTAGATCTTAAGCCTTTGTCACTCTATCTCTCCTAGATAAGATTGGTGGGGTAGCAGAACATCAGCTCACACTAAGGAGGGATAAAGGACGAGAAAGAGCAACAAAAATCTCCAGAAAAGCATCTGTGTTTCTTTTGTGCAGGGCAGGCCTTGCTACTTCTGTCTAGAGTAGAACCTGAGAAATGTCCACTCGGGGTCATCTGTAAGGGTGATGCTGAGCTATCTATGTTAGGACACTGACTACCCACTGAATCAGCACAGTACCTCTTGCATGGGGAAAGCGTATGTAAAGACTGTGTGTCCAGTTGGGGCCATTCCAGAAGACTTGACCTGCTCCCACAGCAAACAATCTCTCAGGTCCGACTTCATAGTCTACCAGAGTGAACGAAATAAGCCAAACCCCTTGCCTCACAGACTCCCTTCCACTGGAGGTCGTGTGCAGCAGATAAACAATTAAACCTCATTATGGAAGAACGGTACATGCAGCAAAGGGAAAAGGTGGAAGTTCAGGAGGTAGGACAGCGAGCAACATCCAATGTAATACTAAAACACGGGGATCAAAGAGTAAGAAAATGAAATGGCATAGGTCTGGGGAAAGAGGACCTAAGGGAAAGGGCAAAGGTCCCAAAGCAGAAATCCCAAAGGAGAACTGGCACAGTCATTGTGGCTGGGTATGAGACAAATGGGGACTATAGTCAGTGGGACACAAAATCTTAAAATTTCAGGTTCCCTGGTGTTTGCTAATGACTGCCTTTACTGGGAGTAAGATGGCAGATGCGGATTCTTGTAGGAGAAGGATCAGGTGATTTTAGACTGAACGGAGAATTATATGGACTCATCAGAACATCCGGCCAGGCGGTGCTGGTGCATGACTTTAATTCCAGCACTCTGGAGGCAGAAGCAGGTGGGTCTCTGTGAGTTTGAGGCCCCTGGTCTACAGAGCTAGTTCCAGGACAATCAGGGCTACATATAGAAACCTTGTGTCGAAAGACCAAAATAATATAGCTCTGTAGACCATACCTTGAACTCACAGAGATCTGCCTGCCTTTGCCTCCCGAGTGCTAGGGTTAAAGGCATGCACCATCACTGCCCGGCCCAAATTTAAAATTTTTAATAAACTTCAGGAAAGGTAAGCAGTCTGGAGTCCATCTGGTTCCTAAAGTTCTGAGTAGAGAATTATGGACCTAAAGACTATTCACACTAAGTGCTGCCACATGCCCATGTCTGCAGCACAAAGAAAGCTCTGGGAGTAGGATCATGAGTTCAAAACCAGCCTGGGCATTGAGAGCCTGTTTCAAAGAGAGAGAGAAAGAACAAGATGATGAGATCTAGGAGACTTATACCAGCGGTCAGTAGGTACATGAAAGGATACTGAAGATAACAGCCACAAGGGAAACGCAAACCAAACCACAGTGATCTACCGTTCTATATTCACTAGAGTGGTAAACATAAGAAGACAGTAATAAGTGGCATGGATATAGAGGAAGTAGAACCCGTGTTTGTTACTGGCGGTAATGTAAAACAGCACAGCCACTTCAGAAAACATTTTGGAAGCTCATCCGACAGTTAAACATAAAGTTGACGTGAGCTGGCAGTGATGGATATGTACTCAAGAGAAAGGAAGTGTATGTCCACATAAAAGCCTGTATGCAGATATCCACAACCATGTGATTCACAAGAGCCTGTATGCAGATATCCACAGTCGTGTGACTCACAAGAGCCTGTATGCAGATATCCACAGTCATGTGACTCACAAGAGCCTGTAAGCAGATATCCACGCCGTGCAATTCACAGTGGCCAAAAAGTGGAAAGGCTCCCAATGCCATGAGATGAGTGCCTAAAGAGCTGTCATTCCATATGATGGGAGATTATCTGTCCATTAAAAGGAAGTACCAACACTTTCTGCACAGGTGCAAGCCAAGACAACATTCTACTAAGAAAGAAACCAGAAGCAAAGGACAAAGACCGCATGGTTCCATTTACAGGAAATGTCTAGAAAAGGCGAACCAGGGACAGCCTGATCAGAAATGAGCAGTGCTGTAGCACTTGTATCTGCCATACAAGATTCCTCCCAATAGACAGCATACACCAAGTGCCACGAGAATCAGGGGTGCGAACATGAGCTTCACCATCCTCGAGTGCAGCCCTCATAGGGCCAGCTGGCATCTGCGGTGGCAGGTGTTGTCTTTGACTGGCGGTGATAGATGCCGCTATCCTCCACCAGCCAGGGACTAAGATCTTCCGCCCATTTTCCTGCAGGAGATGCATGTCCAATTGCTTCCATCAAGCTCTGGAGTTTTGTGTAGAGAATGCAGCTGGTGATGACAGTCTGTCTTCAATCAAGTCCCGAAGAAGAAGTTGAGAAATAACAAGAAGCAGAAAACCAGAGCAATAGAAAATTCCCAGAGACTGTGGAGCGTGAGGTTGGCAATGTGACTTTTTTTTTTAAAGATTTATTTATTTATTATGTATACAACATTCTGCTTCCATGTATACCCACACACCAGAAGAGGGCACCAGATCTCATTACAGATGGTTGTGAGCCATCATGTGGTTGCTGGGAACTGAACTCATGACCTCTGGAAGAGCAGTCAGTGCTCTTAACCATTGAGCCATCTCTCCAGCCTCCTGGTAATGCGACTTCTAAAACCACTCATGGTATAATTACTGCAGACAGTCGTTT
The DNA here is from genome assembly GCF_950005125.1 of Chionomys nivalis. NCBI lineage: Eukaryota > Metazoa > Chordata > Mammalia > Rodentia > Cricetidae > Chionomys > Chionomys nivalis. The sequence continues at coordinate 9,556,015 of NC_080100.1, read as the reverse complement.
GGAAGTAATCACCAACCTTGGGAAAGAGAGAACCAGGAGAGTCAATGTCCCACCTTCCCTGCTGTGCGTTGTCTACACCCACCCAGGAGCCATGAGGAAAAGGAGACTGGATGTTCCTATAGGCCAGTTTCATGAGAACAGAACAGAGCAGAAAACAGGAGCAGGTCTGCTGGGTCAAAGCAGAACGTCGAGTTTTGCCATGTACTATGACAGCATTTGGAAGTCATGAATTGGTCAAGGGCAACCAACAGCTCTATAAGCTATTGTACATTGTACAGAAAATGCTAAGTGAGCAGACCCAGTTGGAAAGATAAGTCCAGTCACTGAATAAGACAGTTATGATTGCAAAGGGAGGAATATATGTTCAAGTGAGCAGAAAGAGCCAAGGGATTCAGAAAACAGAGAAACCCTTTCTGCAGTGGGTGATGAGGGAAGAGTTCCTAGATCAGAATTTCATTTGCTGCTGGTCAAAAGCCAAGGCTCAAAATACAAAGAGTAGATACAATATGATCTTTTAGACAAAGGAGATGGACTCTGTTCTCAGAATAAATGGAAACTGGCCATATGTGCATTGATATCTGGTGCCATCCTTTTCTGGCTGGCCTGGACCTTACTATATAGATTTGGATGGCCTTAAACTCACAGAGATCCACCTGCCTCTGCCTCCTGAGTGCTGGAATAATGGCATCATCTTTTGAATTTGACAATTTAAGTCATTTTATTTCATTGACTCTTGAGAGTCTGGAAGGAACTTGGGAAATGTTAGGACTGTCCATAAGGTTGGAGAGGTTTTAAATATCAGTTATTACCAAAAGACCAGCTATTGGGTAGCACCATGAAGGGGACATGGTATCTTAGTTAGAGTCTCTTTTGTTGTGAAGAGACACCATGATTGCAGCAACTCTTATAAAGTAAAATATTTAATTGAGGTGGCATCTTGCAGTTTTGGAGTCCATTATCATCATGATGGGGAGTAGGACGGCACGCAGACATGGTGCTGGAACAGGGGCTGCTACATGGTGATATGTAGGTAACAGGAAGTAGACTGTCTCACAGGACATGGCTTGAGCATATATAAGATCTCAAAGCCTGCCTCCACAGTAACATACTCCCTCCAATAAGGCCACGCCTCCTAATAGTGCCACTCCTTGTGAGATTATGGGGGGCCAATGACATTCAAATGACCACACAAGGTTAGTTCAAAATCTTTTTGTTTGTTTTTTCTTTCTCTTTTTTGAGACAAGGGTTTCTCTGTATAGCCCTGGCTGACCTGGAACTTGCTCTGTAGACCAGACTGGCCTATAGCTGAAAGATATATCTGCTTCTGCCTCCTGAGTGCTGGGATTAAAGGTGTGCACCATCATGCCCAGCAAAACTTATCAAAAGTCTTCAAGAGTAGGTGGGATTGAGAAGAACTGAGAGTAGATGAGGCAAGGAACTCCCACGACAAAGGCAGAGGCAGATAAGCCAGGAAAGAAATGCACAGAGGACTGTGTCAGACAATGCTGAGAAAGACAGATTGGGGCAAAGTCGCAGCAGGTCTTCACTGCCAGGTCAGCAACTCCAGAGAATCATCCTGGAAGAGGGACCTTCTGCCTGAGAGTCGAGCAATGCATCAACATATCGGAAATGTTGAGGAGGACATTGAGCTAGCTGATGTGTGCAGGGTGAACTGAAGAAGGAACTGATGATCCAGGATAGAATGAGAGAGCTGTCTTGGCCTTCTAGATCAGAGCTTTCACGTGATGCCCAAACTAGACTGGGAGAAGTCGGTTTATTGGTTCTTGAGTATATTAGTGTAGTCCAATGGGGACATAGACAGGCCCAGAACAAATTTTCTCCGCCCTTGACATGTCCAGTGTGCTGAATAAATAATTCTGCCTTTTGTATGTGGCACAATATGACATGGTTGTGAAACACTTATGAATGAATGATTAGGCCAAAAACAGTAGCTACATGAGGAAAGAATTGGCATATACACAGTAAGAAATAAAAGCCAGCACCTGACTGCTCCAACAGGAGACCATACCCATCCACATGGTCACCTAATAGCTAGAAGAAAGATTTGAAGCTCAGAGATACCAGGGTGAGTAATAGGGTGTCAGCCAGAAACCCACATTTTAAAAGGAAAAATCAATGAAGACAATTGAGCGAGCCAACTTTCAGAGTTCAGGAAAAGCTCATAACATATGGCCCAGGACCCTGGGAGTGAGTCAAATGTAGCTTTGGATTCATGTGAGTGGCATCTTTCAGATTGCATTACATTTCAATCACATATTGCAATCTATGTATGTAGGAGATGTCACCTCTGCCTCCTTTGCCTCCTTTTGTTCCGAGACACAGATTCTTTCCTAAGAAGAGACTTAGGGAGGTACCTCCCATGTGCAGAATAAAGCTCCACTCATTCTCCAATCAGCTCTTCCTAACCATGCAGACACAAGAAAGGCAGCCACCATCTGAAATATATCCTGGTGATTTTGGCCCATGTGATAAGATTGACATTTGAAGCCGTTAAAACCGTTTCTCATTCTAATTCATTCACTCCGTTCATCCTAAACCTCGCATCGGCAGCATCTTTCTTGAGCACTATTGTTTAGCCTTTCTTTCTCGCTCCCTTTCACGGGTGTTATGAAATTGGTACCCCTTGTATTTCTTCTTTTCAGGAAGGGTGGAAACGCTAAGGCTACAGTGCTAGTAACATGAGTCTGTGTTAAACTACAGAGAAGTCTCAATCTGGAATACTAAAAACTACCCTAGACAGAACATGTCCAAATCATGTTGCCCTGGAAGCCTACAGAAATAATGTAGATTTTTATATTATGCACAAGCTGCATTTGAAGATACTGGCCTTATGTTACTTAATTTCCCTATAATAAATAAAAGCCCATGTGTTCACTGTTTTAGACTTTGGTAGTAGGAAAGTTTATCTCTGCTGACAGATGGCTCTGCTTCCTCTCCTGGGCTAATGCAAACTGTGTAGCTCACGGTGTTTCTTTTTATACCTTGGAAGTCAACATGCTCGGAATTAAGTGGTGTGCTTATTTGCATCGGTTTTACAATAAATTCCCCTTTATGTTGCAGCTTTCATTCTTTTAAATTTGTTCTTTTAAGTTTTTACTTCTCTCTTTACTCTGAGTTTGTTTGAGTTTTTCCTGGAAAATGTTGGTGGGTAGAAAATGGGATGGGATGGATGGATGTACGAATAAATGGATGACTGTGTGATAGATCATACATACAGATATGATAGATAGATGGGTAGATCATGTGATGGATGTGGATGGATGGATGGATGGATGGATGGATGGATGGATGATTGTGTGATATATGGATGGATGAATGATTGTATTATGATGGGTGGATGATTGTGTTATGATGGATAGATGGATGGATGATTGTGTTATGATAGATGGATGGATGGATGATAGATGGAAGGATAATTGTGTTACAATGGATGGATAGATGGATGGATGGATGATTGTGTTGATGAATGGATGGATGGATGGATGATTGTGTTATGATGGATAGATACATGGATGAATGGATGATTGTGTTGATGGATGGATGGATAATTGTGTGATGGATGGATGGATGAATTATGTGATGGTTAATCCTCATTGTCAGTTTGACTGGATTTAGAATCATCTCGCTGACACACCACTAAGTGTGTCTATGAGATTATGCCAGAGAAGTTTCACTGGTAAGAGAAGACCCACTCTAAAAGCAGCACCATCCCATGGGATAGCCCCACTCCAGGGGCTTAGGTCCCAGACTGAATAAAAAGGAAGGGAAAAAGAGGAGAATGCATTAATGCATGAATGCCAACACTCACCTCTCCTTGCCGCACAAGCAGCCAGATCACATTCAGGCTGGCATGTCCTCCTTGTTGTGACAGGCTCTTTCCCCCAAACTGCGAACCAAAATGAACCTTCCTCAAGTTGTTTTTGTCTGGTATTTTATCATAGCAATAATAAAAGTAACAAATCCATATGGCTTTGTGAGAGACAGATGAATGGGTATAAACACGTTAGCCTCAATTGTTAGCAAAATTCATCTTCTTTTTGATATTTCTTTATGCTATAATTCCAACTTAGCTAATGTATTTGTATAGATATAGGAAGTTTAGTGGGGCATGGTGCCACATCTTTAATGCAGCAGTCAGGAGATAAAGGCAGTAGGACCTCTATGACTTAGCCGCCAACCTGGTCTACATAGCAAGTTCTATGCTAGCCAAGGCTATAACGAGACCTTGTCTCAACAAAATATATTTAAGAAGTTTACCATTAGTTTACTTGTTTTTCAAGTGAGAATAACTTCATTTCCAACGTCATACAGTGTTCTGAGGTTTAATTTGATAACACATGATTGTTGAATATAGTCTACCTAGGACAGGAAAAGTTCAAGGAGTGCTGGCTCTTACAATCACTCAATGGTGTAGCCCTTCTTTCATCTACCGTAATAGTTTCCTCTCCGGGTATTCATTACTTTATGTAGGGACCTTTGACTCTGTCTTAGAATTAAGAATTTTAGAGTTGAAAGCATTAGCTAATTAGCTAGAGTGATTCTGACGATCAGGGGGTGAGGGTAATGGCCTGTTAGTAGAGACTTCTTCAAGCACCTCTGGAACTAGAATTTACCAAAAGGGAGATGAGCTTCCACCAGGACTCAAACTAGACAAAGAGCTGAGAATAGAGAACAGAAATGAGCTTCATGAGGTCCAATATCCTGGATGCAAAGACCGAGATGACCATAAATGAAAACAGAAGTTGCTGGTCACCAAATCTGCTGCATATTAGAAGTCAAGTACATGTAACTGTGAAATCCTTTTGTGCAGGAGGAGCCAGCACCCTCATTCTTCTGCAGTCCACAGCTAACATAAGCCTTCCAATGGCTTGAACTAGTAACTCAAGGCTGGCTTCTGGAGGGAGCAGAGGAGCCGGTGGGAGTGCTGGGCAGAAAAAGGCATTAGCAGGAGGGGCAAACACCTGGGAGCCCCTGGAATTTCTCCAAATACTTTGGGGCCAAAAGCTAATTTGCAAGGATTTAGAATTCTGCATTGTAGTAGTGAGTTAGCTAGCCAGTAAACATTGAATATTCATGCTCATGCCCTGTTACTTGTCTCTGTGGGAGCCTGGGCATGGAGAAACCTGAGAAAGGCCCACAGGTAAGTAGAATGCAGGCTTCTGTCTTGCAGGCAAGGGCTGTCCCTGTGGCACCTAGTCACAGGTGAAGCCCCTCTACCTTTCTCTGCTAGTCTGAAGGGCTCCAACCCTTAAGAATGACCTTCAGAGTCCTTAGTGTAACCTTAAGGATCTGTACTGGCTGGTTTTGTGTCAATTTGACACAAGCTAAAGTCATCAGAGAGGAAGGAGCCTCAGTTGAGGAAGTGCGTCCATGGGAACCAGCTGTAAGACATTTTCCCACTTAATAATCAATGGAGGAGGGACCAGTCCATAGTGGGTGGTGCCATCCTTGGACTGATGATCCTGGATTCCATAAGAAAAAAGCAGTCTGGGGCTGGAGGATGGCTCAGAGGTTAAGAGCATTGCCTGCTCTTCCAAAGGTCCTGAGTTCAATTCCCAGCAACCACATGGTGGCTCACAACCATCTATAATGAGATTTGGTGCCCTCTTCTGGCATGTATGTATACACAATAAATAAATAAATAAAGTCTTTAAAAAAAAAACAAAAAAAAAAAAAAGAAAAAAGCAGTCTGAGAGATGCAAGCCAGTAACCAGCACCCCTCTTTGGCCTCTGCATCAGTTACTGCTTCCAAGTTCCTGCTCTGTTAGAGTTCCTGTCCTGACTTCCTGTAGTGATGAACAGTAATAAGGAAGTGTGAGCTGAATAAACCCTTTCCTCCCTAACTTGCCTTGTGGTCATGGTTGGTGTTTTGTCACGGCAGTAGAAACCATAAGACAAGATCCATCTGCTAATGTCCTAAACCTCGGACTCTCCTGGGGACTTCATTGTAGATTGACTGATGGAAGGCGTGTGGGTTGAGAGTGAATCCAGAGCCACGTACTAGCTGGACATCACAATTTTGAGTGCAGCGTGGTCCTCACAGGCTTTTGCATTTGAATACTTGGTCATGAATTGGTGGCACTATTTACAAAAGGGGGGAGGTTGGAGAACTTTCTTAGTTACTTTTCTATTTCCACGACAAAATGCCGAGTCCAAGGCAACTTAGAAAAGAAAGTGTTTAAGAAAGTGGGAGCTGGCAGTTTCAGAGGGCTAATTCAATGTGGAGGCAAGAAGACAGGCATGGTTTCGGAGCAGTAGCTAAGAGCTGATGTCTGAACCACAACTGTGAGGCAGAGAAAGACAATTCACTGGGAATAGTGTGGGTTTTTGAAACCTCAAAGCCTACACTTAAAGACACACACCTCCAAGAAGGCCACATCCCAAATCCTTCCCAAATATTTTTGTTTGTTTATTTTTGTTTCATTTTCAAGACAGTTTTTCTGTGTAAAAACTCCAAATCTCCTGGAACTCACTTTGTAGACCTGGCTGACCTTGAACTCACAGAGATCTGCCTGCCTCTGCCTCCCAATTGCTGGGATTAAAGGCGAGCACCACCAGTGCCTGGCTTCTTTCCAAATATTTCTACCAGCTGGGCAACAAGCTCTCAAATATAAGTGCCAGTGGGGATATTCTCATTCAAACCAGCACAGAACCTTTAGGGGATAGTTAGTGTCAGTCCTGGGGAGGAGGTAGGTAACTAGACCAGGTCCTTGGAGGATGTAATATTCCTGTCTTCTTTCTGTCACACTTAAGCTTTCTGGGCAACTGACGTGAATAAATCACCGTTGCAAAGCTTGCACTCCTAGGGATGAAGGCACTCGAATCACCACACTTTCCCCATGTGACAGGCTGTGACCTCAAAAACTGAGAACTAAAATAAACTTTTCTTCTTTTAAGTCATTTCGGTCAGCAATTTGGTCAACATGACAAGGAAAGCAACGATTGAGTTGTATCCTCAACCTGAGACCCCTATTTTAAATCCACATCATGGAAGCAGCTCCAAGCAGAATGGCAGAGGATGTTCTTGAAGTTTGACAGTCCCGCCCTTGGTGTCTCATCTGGAAGCAGTACTACAGGAGCACCCTGACCCCTGAAGGCCTCATGTATAAGATCTCAGCCTTATGCATTCAGGACTGGTTCAGCCAGAGGACACCTGTTTTGCCACAGTCTCCCTTCAGACCTGTGTGTGCCCCAGCGCCTCTGCTCGTGCTGTCTGGGATAGAGTGCCTCTTCTTTTCCAGGGCCAGGCTGATCTTTCTTCCACTCTTTTCAGAGTCCTTTTTTCTATGACTGCTCGAGGCATTTAAGTGACTCCCGCTAATGCCCAGGGATCTGGTCTGGCTCAGTCATGCTCTGTATCTGACACAGTGACTGCTAAGATGCCCTGTAGACTTAGTCAATAGTCAATACCGGGGCTGTCGAGACCCTGAATGACAGATTCTGACTGTCATCTTTTATTTTGGGCAGGAATGTTAGTCAGGTTGTTGCCTCCCATGAGGTAATTTTTAAATCCTTTTTTCAGTTCTCATTCTTCCAGTCTGGTGGCGGAAGGTTTGAAAGCGTTTGCCCATAAATGAAAGCCCTGAGGTAGGCCTTCGAAACCCTTTCCAGGGTGGCGTGGCGCACACCGTGTGGCCGAAAATCCCTTTCTTCATGCTTTCTTTTGCAAAGACAGAACAAAGTCACAGACTTCCAAACCAAGACGTTTTAGGGGCCAGTTTTAGCCTGGATGAACCACTCTGCTTCTCTAAGTACCCCACTTTTTCTTGCTCTTGATTATGGCCTGCAAACCAGCAGCCGAAAATAAAGGATGTGGGAAAACAGGAGGAAGAGGGTGAAACCAGGACCTTTCTGTCTTTGAAAGAAACGGCCTTTGGTTGTTTACTCTCTCTGTTAAATGTCAAGACTCGTCAGGCATCAATAGAATTGTCAATAGATATTATTGGTCAGCCCTATGTCCTATGCACTGTGTTGCTAATGAGGTAGAATGTGATTCCCATTGCCACACTGTTTACTCCCTTTAACATGTATGCCTTTAAAAAGAAATGGCCATAGGACCAGTAAAAAATTACTTTATTTAGGTGAGATTTTCATTCTTTGCTGGTATGTTAGTCAACATTCTATTACTGTGACAAAAATGCCCAAAGTAATGTAAAAAAGTTTATTTTGTCTTCAGAGTCTGGATGTTTCACTGTGTGGTCATCTGGCCTTGTTGCTCTTGGCCTGTATCAGCACAGCAGTACATGGAAGGGTGTGTGGCAGAGAGACGTGACTGCATGGCATCATGGGAGAAAGGGGAACAGGAAAAGATTGCAAGCTCAGTTAGCCCCTTCAAGAGCACACCCCAGTGACCTAAGATTTCTTTCTAAGCTCCACCACTTACAGGTTCCACCATCTCATAAAGTACATGGCAGGTCTCACCAACCTTGCTCTGAGTAATTCCCATCCTGTGGGACCATCAGCTCCAGTGCGCTTTTGCTCCCCAAGGCTCATACCCACCACTCTATTTGGAGGACTTCTCTCAGGCCCCTGGAGATGACCTGCAGGCAAGGACAAGAGATTAGTCAGTGCCAAGGATTTCTGGGTCCAGGGGCAGGGGGAGCCCTGCACTCCTGACTTTCCACGACAGCTTGAGTTGAAGTTGCTCTCCCTGGGACTGCATCTGAAATCATGCCTTTGCTTGTCTCAAACTCTGCTTCCCAGACAAACAACCTCTGTCAAGAGACAGAAGCAGGAAGCCCTAAAGATCTTAATGGGCTTCATTTGTGATTATAGAATCAGGTAACTTTTCATTTGTTACTATTCCCTTCCGCACACTGGGATCCGTATACCCTCTGTTCTCTTTGTCCTGGCCTTATCAGCCTGGCAGACTACATGTCTTGGAAGGAGCAGTGGTACTCAACTTGCAATGGAGAGTGACATGAGCAAGATAGACTTTAACCAAGTCTTCTCAATGGCAGGCTCTGTTTATTAGCACAGAACTCTGGCTAGTATATATTCTTTCTCCAGTTGGGAGTTTTCTCTTTCCTTTGTTTCTTTAGTTGGTCTGCATTCTTTCAAGTTCCTAGCATCTTTTTTTGTCTCAGTATCCTGAAACTGTTACAGTGAACACCCTTGAAAAGAAACATGTCTTGGATACTAAGTGCTGATTTTATTTCCTGACTTTTAAAACCACAATATTTTTATTAATTCATGGCAAATTTTGAGAATTTCATGCTATGTGTTTTGTTATTCACCCTCACTTCTCCGTAACTCTCCCAGACTTACTTATGCTTTACATTCTTACCCTTCCCAACTTTGTGTTCTCTCTTTCTCTTTCTCTCTCTCCCATATATATGGAGCCATTCACTGGAACATGGTCAGCCTACCAGGGGCCATGCTCTAAACAAAAATTGACTCTTCCTCCCCCAGAAGCCATCGGCTGTCAAGAACCCCTCAGGTGTGGGGACTAATGGAGGAGTTATTAAATTTCCATCATCTGACCCAGGTAAGATTCCTCATTAGTTTACCCAAACCAAACTCCACAGAACACATTTTAGGGCTCTATTTCTGTATTTTAGTATACAGAACCTAGGACGTTCATTGGGACATTTCAGCTCCACAGACTTAGATTATTTTAGCAAATGCTAATGAAGCTAAATTCAACTCTACAGACCCTTTCTCTACATTCTGGAGTAGCTGTCATAACAACACTCTTTGAAAGTGTTGAACAGCCTGGTTGTTTCCCATCCTCTCCCCCAATCTCTCTCCGCTTGCTGCATCTGGTTTTCTTCAACATCGGAATCAACCAATGGGCCCTCTCTGGTCCTTGTTGTCTGTGTATGAATGGGAGGGTTTGAGATGGCTGTGCCTCAGTCTTGGTGTTTGTATCCATGTGGACTGATTTCAGAAGGTAAGACTGTTGACTTATCCATTTCATGTCTGGTAACTGCCATTATGTCTAGTATCTGTCATTCTCTCTTGTACTTCCTTTATGTCATTATGAGAAGATCTGTGCTTGGGCACCACTGTCTGTACCAGGAATCCATGTTTCAGGCCACTGAATTTTCTACTGCCACACACTTAAGCCTCACCTTCCACTGCTGTTCTTATCGGGAATGAAGGCAGTAGTCAGGTCTCCAAACACTGATTCTCTTATTATCTCTTAGTCACAACAGAATACAATTAAGGACAATAGGAAGCATTTATTAAGTCCCTACAAACCCAAGGATGCTTTACCAGCTTCCCTTAATCTCTACACTCTTGACTTGTGTTACCCTGAATGTTCTTGGGTTTCCTCCCAATTCTCCCATGTCTTTCTTCTCTCCTCACCCTCCAACCATTAATTATCAGTGATCTTGATAATTTCAGTAATTCTGAACCTTCATCTCTTCTCACTGTTTACAGAAATCCATAGGAGATGTCTTTTTCAAAGAGGATGCTGGTGGTGTTCTAGCTCTCATCTGAATGTGGAAACTTCTCCCTATCTTCCAGTTCATATCACAGTTGTGTAATGAACAGGGGAACCACAGCACATCCGAAAGTTGCCATCTGTTTGTACTCCTTTCCTTGAAATGGCTGCCATGTCTGTGAATGCCACGACCAATCACCAGGCTCCTGGCTCCTCCCACTATCCGCCCCTCTTACGTCCAGCAAAGCTTACAATTCACTTGATTTTTAACACCAGATAATCTTTTAGATCTGTCTCCATGTTTTCCACCCCCACAGGTTACCATTCACCTCTGACCTGAGTTACTTCAACACTCAAACTTGTTATTTACCAATTGTCACTCTCTCAGTCTTTTTAATACATCTGTTTGTGCCAGTGCTTAGAAGATGCGTTCGTGCTTACGATCCCTCGTGGCTGTCTACTGGGAGTCTTGTTCTTCATCCTGTCAGACAATGTCCAGCCCACATTTTCCCTTCAGCCTCACCATTCTCAATCTCTGCCATCCTGCCAAGCTACTTATATTCTGTCCCATGACAGATGTCATTGCTGCAGTCCATTGTCCCATACCCTTAAATCCTGGTGACACCAACTCTGGAGAAGTTTCTCTTAGCCCCTAAGCTGTGTTTGGCAAGTCTCTTGGTTGTTGTCATGGAGCCCTATGTTTGCTTCTGTCTTCTTCCTGCTTCAATGTACAATAACGTCCTCTCTCTTGCATGTCTTTCCTAACAGGGCTGTGTGTTTATGGTAGATCCTGTGTTGCACAAACCAGACCTCCCTTTAGTGAAAGACTTATTGCTTGAACTGCTGGGAGCATGGTCGGCAGATAGCCTTCAGCTGTCCCCCTCTTGAGGAATTGCTTCCTCCTGCTCAAGGTCTCACCCACTCCCAATGAAGCCCATATATAGAATGATTTGGAGTATGATTGCTATGCTATCTTAGCCAGACCCGATGGGCTATTTCAACTCTTAGAGATTGCTCGGGATAGTTATAGGCATGACTTGGACAATTATATGATAGTCTCTCATGTCATAAAAAGACTAAACCATTTACTCATGTTAACTTGGTTGAGCTATAAGGCATAAAGATAAAAAATGAAGAAATTGGTTGCATTGAAGTAGCCATCATAGGACATTTACGTTATAAAAAAATAATAAATTTGTCCCAAGTAGTACCCTGTGAGAAATTAGAAACTGGTTTTCCTATGTTGTGGATATCTAGCTTCAGGACAAGCAAGGAAAGACTTCCTTACTCAAAATAGTGTATTTAGTGTGTTCTTGTGACTGGCCCAGGGTTAACTTAAACGCACAACTGCCTGTGAGAAGACCCACTTCGTGTGTGAGAGTATGTGTAGGTAATGACACTTAGGACACCATTTAATGAAATGGCAGATGCTGACGTATTAAGAATAATAATTTGATTTGAATTCAAGATTTTATTTTTTAAAAAGTAACAAGACTTTTCCAAGTGGAAACAATAAAGAGTGACACTGAGAACTGGAAGCTAGGGCAGGCCGAGAGCAGGGAGGGAGCTCTCGCCATAGTTGGGTCCAGCTCTGTCGTGGCAGCTACAGTGGAGGGTTTGCTGTCAAGGCAATGGGGCAATACATTTCATTACTGGTAAGGTTTAAAACACATGGTAGAAGTGCGAGACTATCATGAAGAAGTAATTATAATTCATAGGACGTGTTTGAGGCTGACTTAGCCCTTAGAGATTGTGGAAGTTTGAATGAAAATGGACCCCCCATAGGCTTCTAGGAAGTGATGCTACTAGGAGGTGTGGCCTTGTTGGGGTAGCTGTGGCCTTGTTTGAGGAAGTGTGCCCCTGGAAATAGACTTTGAGGTTTCAAATCCTCAAGTCAAATCGGTGTCAGTCTCTCTTCCTGCCGCCTGCAGATCCAGCCGCAGAATTCTCGGCTACTTCTCCAGCACCATGTCTGCCTGCATGTTCCCGTCTTGCTTCTCGCTATGAGGACAATGGGCTAAACTTCTGAATTGTAAGCCAGCCCCGATTAAATGCTTTCCTTTATTAGAGTGCCATGGTCATGTTGTCTCTTCACAGCAATAATACACTAAGACAGAGATTTTTGTCTCTTGGCAGTATTGTTGCAGGCACAGGGAAGCTTAACCACTTCCACCCTTATCACTGAACTTCAGACACACACACACACATACACACACTCATACACACACACACACACACACACACACCACAAACAAATTACTGCTTTTCCCATACTGTCTTTGGGCATGGTTAAGAGAATTTATACAAATAGGAAATAGCCAAACAGAGGAAATGTCCCCCTAAGGCCTCCACTATATGGTGTGGTTTCCCGAGTGTCTGAAGGTCCCGGGTATCCTGCTGCCACGTCAGTTAATGTTTAATTTACTATTTACGTGCTATTTGGATGTCCCCTGCCTGAGACTTTTGGTTTGCCCAGCCAAAGCAAAGTGCAGCTACTCGCATTTTGCTAATATTAAGGACCAAGGAAGTACTAAAGGTGGTGCTCAGTTTTGCCATTAAGCACTCATGTAAATGTAGGGTTGAGATTCAGAAGGTACTGTATGGCATCCAAGAGACATGAATTTCTTGAATCTCTGAGACCATTTCCCTGTGCTGTTGTCTAGGCCATCCTTAGCTGAGGGACACATGAGGAGGTGGAGGAAGAGGAGGAGGAGGCTCAGGTATGGTGACTAAGTGAACTGTCTAGTACCTCAAAAGCTTACAGATGCCCATCCTTGTCTTCCAGTGCTGGGAGAGGAGTGGGGGAAAGAAGAGATCAGACTAGATCGTTTGGAACAGTAGTCCTTTGCTAGCCAGAAGAAATGTATGTCATCATTCTAAAACCAGATGCTACATCATAAGGGCCTGCTTTCTAGATGCAGCTATATATGAGCATGCCTTCTTAGTCTCTGCCATGTTAAATGTCCATTATGGCTTTGTTATTTTGTCCTTTTTGGAAGCCCACCTCTGATGTCTTCTCTTCATGGCTACTACCAGGCTAGAGCCGTGGAGCTTCAGGTCACCTGCTTTTTTTATAGGGGGTCTTAGTTTACAGAAGGGGCTGTGTTGTCAGAAGGCCATCAGCGTGTTTCTTCAGTTAGAGTCTCTTAGGGGTGGTGGGATACATCAGTTCTCGGATTTTAGCCATGCTCTGACCGGAAAGGGTTGTGTCTTCCTCTTGGTGACATCTTAGTTTCTCCTGTGATTTTAGAAGGTAGCTTGAAGGCATGGCTGCTCCCTTAACCCTGAGTGAAAATAAAAATCACTGAGATGAGCCAAGGAAAAGTGTCCCCAGTCTTGAAGGACCCTCACTGGGCCCTCCTCTATGCCAGCATCCAGGTGACCCTGTGTGCCAAGGGGTCCCTTCACGGGTAGCGCCACTATCGTGTTCTGATATGTTGCAGAGACATCAGGGTGAGCTGTGGACAGTGACTGGGAGAGTTTTCCTTTCTGACCAGCCTTTCCCTGCAGGGAAATCTTGTTCTCATCATCCACAGTGCTGTGTTGCAAGGATGCCAAGTATGTGCCAAAGAAAATGATACTGTATCCAGCCACGAAAGTGCACAGTTCCTGTTTTTTAAAAAGTCTTCTTTTTCTAGCCTTATAAGGAGGAAGATGAAAGATTCTGTTGGGTCATCCTGCCAGGGGTGCCTTCAGGTGGCCCCTGGAAAGTTCCTGCTGTACCAGCCAGGGGTGCCTGCAGGTGGCCCCTGGAAAGTTCCTGCTGCAACTTAACTATAGTTTCCAGGGATTTCTAGGCCTGTGACTGTGGAACACACTGGAAGTGCCAAAGTTAGGCAGGCAGAAACTGCCGAAAGCTAGTGGACCATTGTTGGTGCCTATGGCCTAGTCTCCTGGGGACTATGGTCTCTCTAGGGAGCCCAGGCTCTTGGCAGCAGCTCAACTAGAGCCTCATCAGCCGCTGGCAGCCATGCTGGGGACACAGGCCTTTCTGTGTCCCTTCCCACCCCACAGGGCCAAGATACTGATCTCCAAGTCATGGACTCTGCAGCAGCTTTCAGCTGGGGCCCTTTGTCTCTGAACAATAGATAACCATGGCTTTCAAAGGCTCTGGTCTCAGCCTCTTTCACAGGGCGATTTCCTTCTCTGTGGGTTTTCCCAGCTGTCTTTGTCTTACTTCTTGTCTAACGGGCCTCTCTGTCTTTGGAGGGGCTTCCGGAAGAGCCAGCGACAAGGGGCCCTTCCTGGAAAACCTTCAGGGTCAGCTGAGGTTGCTGTAGGGGTGACACTGGCGAATGTCTGACTGTCATTGTCCTTGGGTCACTCTCCTCAGAGCATTGCAGAACACGGTTAATGGGGATCTAGTTAGGAGGCGACTCGTTAATGGTGCCAGGTAGAGATAAATATCAAACTCTAAGAACTCTTTTGGGGGTCTCCTGGTAAATATATTAGAACTTGAACTTGGAAATCTGAAACTGTCACCAAAGGGTACTGGTTTTCTTTCTTTCTTTCTTTCTTTCTTTCTTTCTTTCTTTCTTTCTTTCTTTCTCTCTCTCTCTCTCTCTCTCTCTCTCTCTCTCTCTCTCTCTCTCTCTCTTTCTTTCTTTTTTTCTTTTGGATTTTCAAGACAGGGTTTCTCTGTAGTGTTTGGTGCCTGTCCTGGAACTAGCTCTTGTAGACCAGGCTGGCCTCGAACTCACAGAGATCCTCCTGCCTCTGCCTCCCAAGTGCTGGGATTAAAGGCATGCGCCACCACCACCCGGCAAGTACTGGTTTTCTTAAGGTAATAGACAATAGACAAATCTGTGGGTCCAGGTTGAAATCATCTTTTACGGGAATCCCCAGGAGCTAGCATTCCACCGCCCTCAACGCCTCTTCCGCACGTGTTTATGCTCTATTTAGTTCAATAACTAACAATGGAAAGATTGCCAGAAGCTTAAGAGTGAATAATGAGGAATGAGTTAGGGAAGACCTCACCTTCACTAGGATGCCCGTAGTCAGACATGTGGGAGGCCGAGGCAGGAGGATCATTGAGGCCAGGCTGAGTGCATAGTAAGGCACTGTCAAAGAAGAAAATATATAATACAGTCATTAAAATGCTGGTCACAGAGGCTGTGGTACTGTGCTTATGGAAAGTATAAAGATAGAGAGGAATTATGACTATATTTAAATGATTTCAAATTTAGGGGAAAAGTCAGACATAAAGAAAACACTAGAAAAAAATCCCGAGTGATATCAATTATTGTGAAATTATAGGTTATTAAGCGATTATTTTGTGATTTGAGTGCTGTGCTTGCCAAGTCATTTTATTTGTCTCCTTATGTGTGTATGTTTGTGTGCATGTGTGCGTGTGTGTGTGTGTGTGTGTGTGCACGCACTGGTTTGTATGTGCATGTGTGTGTGCATGCACTGGCTTGTATGTGCATGTGTGTGCGTGCACTGGCTTGTATGTGCATGTGTGTGTGTGTGTGTGCACGCACTGGCTTGTATGTGCATGTGTAGAGGCAAAGGATGATGTCCAGTGTCTTCTTCATTTGCAGTTTTACCTCATTTATTGAGACACAGCCTCCCCCTAGGCCTGGAAGTTTGCTGCTTCTGCTACACTGTCTGGCAAGTGAGCCCCTAAGATTCATTCCCTCTGAGCTCTGGTCCCCCACTGCTGGGGTTGCAGGCTTGTGCTATGAGGCCCCACTTTTCTATGGATGCTAGGAATCTGGACTCTGGTCTTCATGCTTGTAGGGTAAGCACTTTCATTCCTAGACGTCCGTCCCTCCATCCCTCTATCTCTGTCATTTTAATGTATATGTCCTACGGTAATTATTACCCTAAAAGATGAGTCTATTTGACTTAGAGGAAAACTAGTCTCATTAATTTATAATTGCAATATACTTAGGGATTATTGTGGAATTAATTATGTCTTCTCTGACTTTTGGCTATCTCTGAAAAGGACTCTTCATTTAAAAAGTAGAAAGACTTGCTCCCTACTATTTGTTTCCCTGAGAGCATAGATTTTCCTAATTTGTTCATCAATATATTCCAGGTCCTAGCATCGGGTTTGGCACATAGTAGGGCCAGTAAATATTTGCTAAGATGGTGGAAAGGAGAACCCAAAGGAGCTAGACTATAAAACAAGGCAGAAAGTCAAAAGAGGGAAAAGGCCAGACCCAGGGAAAGCCTCTGGGAAATGCTGTGCAGGTGACGGCCATAAGGCACGTGGCAGGTCTCACCAACCTTGCTCTGAGTAATTCCCATCCTGTGGGACCATCAGCTCCAGTGCGCTTTTGCTCCCCAAGGCTCATACCCACCACTCTATTTGGAGGACTTCTCTCAGGCCCCTGGGGATGACCTGCAGGCAAGGACAAGAGATTAGTCAGTGCCAAGGATTTCTGGGCCCAGGGGCAGGGGGAGCCCTGCACTCCTGACTTTCCACGACAGCTTGAGTTGAAGTTGCTCTCCCTGGGACTGCATCTGAAATCATGCCTTTGCTTGTCTCAAACTCTGCTTCCCAGACAAACGACCTCTGTCAAGAGACAGAAGCAGGAAGCCCTAAAGATCTTAATGGGCTTCATTTGTGATTATAGAATCAGGTAACTTTCATTTGTTACTATTGAATAATTATTCAACAAGCCCACATCAGAGTTTGCTTTTATAGATGGAGAAGAAATGCAGGAAGCAGAAACAAAGACAAAAAGAGCACCATCCAACAGCTGTGTCATTTCGTAGACCACTGGGACCTCCCTGACCAGGAATGCAGAGGGAGGTACCCACGCCTGGCACTGATGTCTGTTTAATACCTGTGTCTTCTGGGAATAGCACTATCCAACCACCTAGGATACCTCTGTTCATGCCCGCTTCTAAAATGTTGTATTTCTGGCACACGCCTTTAATCCCAGCACTCAGGAGGCAGAGGCCTGGTCTACAGAGTGAGTTCCAGGACAGCCAGGGCTACACAGAGAAAGTTTTGAAAAACAAACAAACAAACAAGTGAGTGATATTCAAAATTAGCTTACACATTAATGTGTTTCCATAAGCCCTTTTCCTGCACCCTTAGTTTTGTTGAACTGACCTCTTCTCCCTCCACCCCTCCCGACAGAACCCCGCCCTTCACATCCCTGCTTAATCTCCCAAGGCCCAGTCTTCCTTCTTCCATCTCACGTAGGTCCTACTATCATCTCAAGCAATAGTTTTTAAATTGGGTTTGAAGACAGTAGGTTTCCATAAGGTTTTGTCCTCTTTCATTTGGTTAACCCTCCCTCAACCTTCTGATGGCCCATCTCTTCCATCTGCCTCCCTACTTTCATTTCACCTAGGCTCCTTCACTCCTCTTTCTACAGACCCTGCCTAATGGCTCCTTTCCAGTTTCTTGATTTTTATGTGTGCTCGAGTTAAGCATATAAAATCAAGATCTGAAGCTAGGTGAGGTGTATGAGAGGGAACATGCTTCACATTTCACATTTGTCTTTCTGGGCCTGGGTCACCTCACTCAGCATAATTTTTCCAGGTGTATCTATTTACCAGTAAATAGCATGATCTTATTTGTCTTTATTGCTGAATAAAATTCAATTGTGCGTTTATGCAACATTTTCATTATCTATTGATGGATATTTAGGTTGATTACATTTCCTAGCAACTGTGAATAGAGGAGCAATAAATGTCAAGGTGCAAGAATCTCTGGAGTTGGACATAAAGTCTCTCTTTCTATAGATGTATGTATATATGTATATACAAATGTGTGTGTGTGTGTGTGTGTGTGTGTGTGTGTGTGTTACTGTATGGCCAGGAGATATCCCAGTGTTTGGTTGCATAACACAAAGAAGTCAACTTCATACTGAGCAGGTAGCTTCCTCCCTCCTGGCTAGCTCTCATTGCCCCAGAGGGTACTATGCATCGGGACCTGCCAGGCCAGCTGTGTCCACTAGTGCAACCGTGGCATAATCATTATAGGGTAACCAACCAGGTCTGATCGAATTTGAGGACTGCTCTAGAGGAGAGAATTTGTGCCTAGTACTTGCAAACCTGGTCCAAAGCTCATAGTTCTGGAAGACATAGGCTCTAGGGGAGAACCAACTATGGTTATTTTACTAAAGAGTCGCATTCTCAAACTGCCCTCTTAATATGTTTGGGTTAGTGTTTGGGATGTTCTAAACATCAGTCAGGGATGTTTCTTTTTTGCAGTAGTTAATACATAGATTTAAACCTGGTCAGAATTCTGAAAATAAGTTACTGTGTGTGCTTAGTTTTAAATAGAATGTCTTTATCAATGCCTCCAGCCCATCCTCACCCAAGGTTCAAGGAATGTTGCTGAAGAGGAGGTAAAAACAAGAACTAGAGGATGAGGAAGAGTACTCTGCAGGGCTTTAAATGAGGTGGACTTTGAATGAAGTGGACTCAGGAACTCACAGCAGCTATGGTCACCTGTGCATGATGAAGTCCACACATTCCTAGCTGAGAGGTTGCTGACAACTGAGCGTTGCTGGGGAGTGAGAGTCAGTTTTCTCTGAGTTTGTGGACAACTGGTTGTTGCCCATGCTGCTGTTGATGATCCACACCCATGCGTATACAGGTCATAATAACTGGAGACAGTAGAATGCATAAAACAGGAGGATGGAAAGGGGACATGTTGGGTGCTGAGGAAGGAAAATGGTGGTGTATATGATCATAATACATTGTATATACATATATGAAATTCTCAAAGAGTAAGTTGAAATTTCTTTTTTTCACAGATGAACAAAATGTGTCTGGGCCCACAGAAGTGGATTCTCTCCACCTTGACTGAAGGTCAGAGAGCTTAAGCCTTCTCTTGCTCTTTCAAAGTTATTGATAAGAAGTCTGACTTAAGGAGTGGCTACAAACAAGATAGCCTGACCTACAGTGTGGTTACTTGGCATTTTGCCTATTAAGATGGCCCATAGAGATGGATCTGCTTCACCTTGACAAGTGGTCAGAGAATTCAAGCCTATTCCTGCTCCTTCAAGGATGTGACAGGAGGTTTGACCCAGGGAGTGGCTGCCTACAGAATGGTTTGTTTAAGGCGTGGTTATTACATGTTCTACTTAAACAACAGAATACTTCACTAAAGGATATAGTTGCTTGATATTTCAAGTATTGAAGCAAGTAACTGTTCTGGTTGTCCATTGTGTCATGTTCAAACAGTCTTTTGCCTTCTACCCCACTTTTGGATTGGGGTATATTAGCATATGGAAAATAAACACAGGTATATTCAGTATTCACTGGATTGCCCTCCTGGTTCTCTCCTCTGTTTTTGTATTTCTTTCATATCTGTGTTCCTTCTCCTTAATTTTTCTAATCCACATGACCATACCCTGGAACATGTGAGCCCCATCAAGGCTAGACCCTGACAGATGTTGCCCCAACATGTGGCTATGACAAATGGTGTACAGCATGGGGCCAGCGGTACAGGTGGAAAAGGTGATGGACCCCACGTGTGAATGTCACACCTCAGGTGTGGAGGTAAAAAATGAGTGCTCAGATAGATAGTGAATAAAAGTAGAAAAGCGTGGGGAAAATAATCGGGAGTAAATAAATCTGTAAATAAAAATTGTATCTAATTAGATACAGGACAAGTAAAAAGTAATCAACTGTCTCTACAATTGCTTAGAGATAAAGGACAGGGGAGCTCAGGTGCAACAGTAGCAGCAAATGCAGAGATTTTATATGACTGATCCTTCCGAAGTTATTTTTCTTGCAAGGTGGGAGAGGTGGACAGAACAAGAGGAGAATGAATGATTGCTGACTTCAGATACTCTGTGTCTTTGTTTTGTTGTTTGTAAGGACTAAAGCCGAGTGGACTCCATTATCATGCCAGCTGAAACTGGCCTGCTTGGGAAATTTTGCTGTTATCTGTCTAATCCTGATTTCTCAAAAGGTCAGCTAAACCGCTTAGTTTCAGTTCAGCGACCTGGAACTCAGGCATGGGTGACCTCATTTTTACTTTTAGTCTGGTCTCTTGGGCCCAGTGCGGGAGCTCAGTACAGAGCAATGACTGCTTGTGTTTTCTGTTTCGTAGACTGAAGACTTAGCTGCAGAAAGAAAACTGGGTATTTACTACAGACTGTGCATGAAGGATAGCTGCACATTGGTGGTGAATTAACCGAGTACTCTCAGAGATCCCTGAAATGAGGGCCATTATTAGCCCCATTGTTAACAGAGAACACAATGACACGAGTGATCTTCCTTTATGCCTGTGAACACTTATCCCACTTTGAAATGAATGCTTCTGACTGTCTTCCATAGTAATTTCAATTTTACATGTCAGTTTGACTACATTAAGGGATACTACTTAGTTGACTGATAAAATATGTGTGTGTGTATATGTGTGTGTGTTTTCAAGGGGCTAGCATTTGAGTTAGTAGGCTAATAAAGAAGCTTGGCCTCACAAAAGTAGATGGCATAATTTGATCCATTGAAGTCCCAGATTGGGGAGAAAGGGCCAATAGTTTTCTTTTTTCTAGTTTATTTACTTAATTTTTTCTCTTTTCTATTCTTTTGGGATTGGGACATTGATACCCTTCTGTTTTCAGGCCTTGAAGCTTGAGGGGTTTTGGTCTTTAGTCTTATACTGCATCTTACAACTGGCCTTCCTACCTTACCATCTTGGCTATGACAACTCATGGGGCTTCTTCCATGTTTCCAGGAAATGTGAACAAGTCAATCCCCGTTAAACAGCTCCACTTATCCTTTCTATTTATCCGAAGAACCCTAACTGGTGTGTCCACAGGAGGATTTTTCTTGCTCAATTTCTCTTTCTATGGAAGACTGGCCAGTAAAAATGTAGGGACCAGGAGCCCAAGGGTAATCAGTGAAGAGCATATGTGAGTCACCACGACTCAGGGTAGATAGAACAAAATCAGATTCAGGATCAGCTCAAACATCCCCATGTAGAGTCAACCAGAAAAAGCAACATTTCGGGGCAGTTCAGTCTGGCCTGCCAATGACATGCTGTGCAGAAAGATGGGGACACTGGATCTGATCCTTACATGGCAAAGAGGATGAAAATGAAGGAGGAGAAGAGAAAACATGGACCCTTTTGTAAAATCTACATTCAAGTAGTTGCAAAACAGCCTTGGTTAGATTCAAGGGCCATCTCTTTGGCTCTTCAAAGAGACAAAATAAAAATATAACATGATAAAAATATGACATGTGAGGTATTTTCTTTAGTAGGATAACTTAAACCATAGAGAAGAGATAAACCTAAATATGTTTGTCTTAGTTAAGGTTTCCATTGTTGTTAAGAGATACCATGATGAAAGCAACTCTTATAAAGGAAAACACTTAACTCAGGTGGCTTACATTCAGTAGTTTAGTCTATTATCATCATGGCAGAACATGGTGGCATACAGACAGGCATGGTGCTGGAGAAGGAGCTGAGAGTCCTCTGTCTTGTTCCACAGGCAACAGGAAGTGAACTGAGTGTCACACTGAATGTAGTTTGAGCAAAGAAGACCTCAGCATCCACCCCGAGAGGGACACACTTCTTCCAATAAGGCCACGCCTATTAGTGCCACTTCCTATGAGCTTATGGGGGCCAATTACATTCAAGCCTTCACAGTGTTCAAAGATACTTTTGGCTTGTCATATGGACTATGCTAGTCTGAATATATTGAATTGAGGACTATGACGGAAGAAAGTCTCCGAAGAACTGCGGCTTTCTAAAAAACACAGACTATTAGAGGAAATGATAGCAATAGCGATGAGGACAATAGCTTTTCTGGGTGCTCCAATTGTAAATCTAACCATGGAACATCTGTCAGGTAAGAGGCATTGTGTCCAGTTATGCAAAGGTATGGGGAGGGAGTGGAAAAAGGTCAAGCAGGACTCTAAAAAAAAAAAAAAAAAGAAAACCAACCCCCCCCCCCCAAAACCCAGAGAGTCTAAAAGGAGGCAGCCTGTGCTGCAGGTGCTCATAGAGAGACTTGAATGTGCAGGAGAAATCTACCCTAGGATAGGTGAGCAGACACGGAGAAGGAACAGGCAGGCCAGAAGAGGAAAATGACAAGACCAGGTTTTGGGTTGTTTGTTTGGTTTTTGTTTTATGTTTTGTGTTTGGCTTTTCAAGACAGGGTTTCTCTGTGTAGTTCTGGCTATCTTGGAACTCACTCTGTAGACCAGGCTGGTGTGTACTCAGAGAGGTCTGCCTATCAAGTTCTGGGATTAAAGTCGTGCATCACCACATTTAGCAACAAGTCCAGTTTTCTTAGAACATGGGTGCTGATAAGGAGCTGTCAGAATGTGTGTTTGGAAAGTGAGGTCTCCTCATTTATGAATTTCATTTAGTGACGTGTTTGGACTGATGTGTTTGTAGGTTCTGAGGTGGCCTTATTTGAGGGGGTAAACAACTTCACACAAGCCCCAGACCCTATGAGTTGTTTTATCATTGGGCTAAAATGCCTGTTTAAATGAGATAGCTTTGGAAAGCTAAAAAAGGGTTTGAACTAAGCCAAGTGTGGAGGCTCACACCTTTATTCCAGCACTCGGAAGGCAGAGGCAGGGGGATCTGCTAGTTTGAGATGAGCCTGGTCTACAAGTTGAATTCCAAAACAACTAGGGCTATACAAAAAAACCATGTCTCAAAGAAGCAAAAGAAATAAAAGAATATAAACTAATAGTAACTGTTACTAAAATGTAACCTGGGCAACAGCTAACAAAATAAATCATACGTCATTCTGTCACCAATTAAATTCCCAAAGGTATGAAAATGGAAACTAAGAGCAGCCAGATTGCTGTAGATTAGTGCCAAGGCAGAGTGTGATGGGTCATGATTTCCAAAGATGGCTGTAATGACATCACGCATCACACATTCTTTGGAGCAATGTGGTCATTCCTCTCCTCCCATGGTGGGGGATGTATTTCCTTACCTTCTAGAATTTGGGTAGGCCAATGGGATTCAATGGAAAGAGCCTTGTGACGGCTCTAAGACCAACCCTTCACTCATCTGGCAGCTCCATCTCCTGCCTTGTACTTACTGCTGAGACGGCTCTCTGGATACGAAGACACAAAGCGTGAGAAATTCAAGCCTCAGGGGAGAGACTCATAGATCATCAGCCCAGCTGTTCTCACATGTCCCCTGGGCATGATATGACCCTTGTCATCTTGGACTCGGCAGCTGTGATTATCCTGATGAGGTCTACACAATACCAAGAAGTTAATACTCTTATGGATGGCAAGGAGGAGCTTGTGTTATTTTGATATGTCCCTCCCTGAATAGCAGTTAGCTGTGGCAGGAATACACATACAGAGAGAGGGAGAGAGAGAGAGAGAGAGAGAGAGAGAGAGAGAGAGAGAGAGAGAGAGAGAGAGAGGAGATTTTCTTCAGGGGTGTAGCTATTGGTAAGTTTTCCATGCTCTTGCAAATAATTTTAATAAAACTCATTAGCTCATCAAACCAGACTTGGGCGGAATAATTTCTTCTTTGGTCTCCCTTAGTTGCCCTCTTCGGGGAAAATAGAGCTTCTCATCTCTTCAGGAAAAGCTCACACAACACCAGTAAAGGAAAGCCTGTGGGTGACTAGCATTCTTGGTGATGTGAAGTCAGACTGTAATATGCTGAGATCGTCTGAACAAGAAATATTGTGTTGAGCTGAGCCTAGCTGCAGAATGAGGACTAATGGTAGCTATGTAATGTATAGAGCTGATTTTCGTGGTGGTGTGTTTGTAGTTTCCTTCTCCCCATGGGGGACTAGGGACACTAGAAGTATATATCAGAATATGGAAGGAGAAAGCTGGGCATGGGAGATGAAGAGAAGCCCTGGAGCGAGTGACTGGGTCTGGGGCTACTCCAGGGCAAATGTCCTTAGTGCAGGGCTGAATGAGAACATCTGAATTCTGGCTACTACTGGAGCCTCAGTTTCTCATTTGTAAATGGCGTGGAAATGAATCTTTGCAGAGTGGCTTCGAAGACTGACCTCAGTGTTCCAAGTAAAAACTTCACCATTATAGTAAAGAATGGTATTTGAGACTCAGTTAAGAAAGGATTTGGTCTTTTTTCTTTCTCTTTCTTTTGGATCCTGGGCAGAGCCAAGCAATACCTTTTCCTGTTAGTCTGGGCTTCCATACTCTTTTTTTCTTTAAAACATTATTTTTTATTTTATTTTATTTATTTATGTGTCTCAGGGTTTCTCCTGTGAAGAGTCACCATGACCATCACAACTCTTATAAAGGAAAACATTTAATTGGGGCTGACTTACAGTTTTAGAGTTCAGTTTATTATTGTCATGGCATGAAGCATGTCAGAGTACAGGCAGACATGGTGCTGGAGACAGAGCTGAATGTTCTACATCTTGAACTACAGGCAACAGGAAGTAAACTGTCTCATACTGGGCTTAGCTTAAACATATATGAGACCTCAAAGCCCACTCCCACGGTGACACACTTCCTCCAACAAAGGTCACATCTATTCCAAAAAGGCAGAACCTCTTAATAGTTCCATTCCCTATAGGCTAAGCATTCAAATACATTAATCTATGGCGGCCATTCCTATTCAAACCATCACAATATGTATACCTAGTACCCGTGGGGGCCAGAGAGTGCCAGTGCTACCACTGGGTCCACTAGAAATGGAGTTACAGAAGATTGTTAGGTACCATAAGGGTGTTAGGAATTACTCCTGGGTCTTCTGCAAGAACAACCAGTGCTCTTAATCCCTGAATTGTCTCTCCAGCCTTCTTACTCTTTCTTTAGCTCCCATCACTGTTGTGTGGATGCTTGTCCACTTTGTGACTGACCTCCAGTCTGTGACTGACTGTGCCTTTTTTTTTTTATCAGAATAACACTAAGACTACTACCATGTACTTCAGGGACTCCTTGGGAGTCAATATCTGTAGAAGGGTTGGCACAGAGGACCAGCACACAAGAAGTTGTTATAAAAGGTGATAGTCATTATTTTAACCATTATCATGTTTTTATTTTTCCAACAGGAAATGAGTTTCCTAGCTGTCTTTATGTTTTATGAACAGTAGCAAGATCTCCACTTCATTCAACAAGAAAGAGCCAAGAGCTAGTTCCTCATCATCATCTGAGCAAGGGTTGTCCATGGGCTACTGCATATGCTTAGTGTTTTTTGGATGAAGTGCAGAGATATTGAGAGTCCTATCCTAAGGAATCAAGGAACGCAGTACTGGTTGTGCTCCTTCAAGAGCTGAAGGCAGATTTTTGTTTTCAAAACACAGAGTGAGAGTGGGAGTGAGAGCGAGATAGATAGATGATAGACAGACAGATGGACCTAACCTCTAATGACCGTAGAGTTTGCTATGTCAGTGAATTAACAGTTTAAATCCAAGTAAGAATCTTTCTGTTACGTAAAACAAATTCCAAGTTGGGTAGTAGTTCAGGTGGGCATGACAACACAGACATCAGGGTGCAGGTACCTTTTGATCTTTAACATCCTCTAGGCATGTTCTGCCTGGAGATACAAGATGTCTATATGGGAAGCGCCATTATGTCTATATTTCAAAGAGGAGAAGGAGATGAGCAGAACAACAAAAGAGCCTTCCCACCCCTACCCACCCCCCACAGCTGAGACCCCTATCCAGAAACTTCCCAGGGCCCTATCCAGCTTAATCTGTGTCTCATTGTCCACTCTGCATTTGAAATAAGGTGCTCACCAGTTCAGAGTTCTCTCCGGAAGGACTGGGCTGAAGTCTGATGAGACTGATGCTTTGGAGCTGCAGCCAAGCCCTGCATTGGCTGATGCTTTGCCCCACACATTTCTGCGAAGTCAAAACCCATCCTGCTTAACAGAAAGTATTGGAAGTATTAATTACCATGGCACTCTGAGTCTTGAAAGTAGAGTTTTTTTTTCCTCCTTTCATATGAAAAATCATAAATATTTAACCGTCTTTGTCTGGTGTGCCTTGCTTTCTGATCCCTCCAACCTCCTAACCTCATTCCAAACCTTAATTCTTAGATTAATTTTTAATACTGACAGTTAAGGAAAGCACAGTTTTGTTTCGTGAAGTTACACTCTCTCTTCCGTGAGTTGCCCCATCTGCCTCACCCTTGGGGTCGCATATGATACTTCGTGAGTCTTTTTAGATGAACCCAGGACTTATGAGTTCTATTCTTGACTAAATCAGTCACTTAGTTAATATCTAATTTGAATTTATACAAACTTGTTCCCAAGAGGAGTCCTAAAGATAATTTATAAAATTTGGCACAATTACAAATAAATAGGTTAGGTTGGTTAGGGCTAAAAACTAAACTTGCTAGACAGATTTTTAAGTTATCTTTTTTTTTCAGTGATATAGAAGAGAATAATCACAACAGAATACATCTTTGGGATTATACTGGGTTGAAATATAATGATTATTTGTCAGATATGTTGAGAACCACTGTCAGGAGAGCCTTGAAGACTGAGTACCATTGTGATCTAGCACGACCAGTTTGTTTGTTTATTTCTTAGATAGTTGATGTCTTTAGAGTGCAGGGAATGTAATGTGAGTTGTCCACTTATATTGGAGATTCAAGGGAAGCATAATTGCCAAATACAATAAAACTCCCAGGCTGTTTCCTCAACTGTCCAAACAAATACCATTAAGGAAATGAATAGAATCTATACTAACTGGTACAATGCCCACTGTGGATAGATTTTTGCTTTTTCCTCAATAAGTTTAACCAAAAGTTCTTTTTAAAAATACTTAGTGAGCTAGGCATTGCAAATTCAAGGCCGGCCTAGACTACATAATAAGTTTCAAGCCATTCGGGCTACATAGAAAGTCTGTATTCTAAAACAAACAGTATGTCCCTGTGAGGCAGTTCTAAGAATCTAAAGGCTAATTGTCTCTCTAGAGATTTAAGAAGACCCAATATCGCATTGTCTTCTTGGTGTATTTGTAAGGGACCAATGTACAAATGCATTCTGGTTAGGACACCATTCCTGGCAACAAATGTCTTGCAGAGAAAGAGCCTCATGTACAGAACAGGTCCCACTCGCTAGGTCCTAGGCTCTAACTCATCACTCATGGTTCTGGCCTCTGGCTTCATTGCCCCAGATCCTTTTCCCATCTGTGCAAAAGACAGGTCCCTTCCC